>NC_042630.1:21299072-21625802 GCF_901001135.1 Rhinatrema bivittatum
CCACACCCTAGGAAACAATCCCCGCCAGAGGATCTTACCTTCTCTGCTTTTGTGCAAGATATGGCTGACTCTATCCTTTTTAAATTAAAGTCAGAACAGGATCTTCGCCATCAAACACTTGAGGTGCTACAATTTGTCGACCCTCCTAAACAAATCAAGCAATACCTATACATGATGTCCTCCTACAGCTTCAACACCGACTGTGGGAACATGCCTGTTCTGTTCCCTCAGTCAGCAAAAGGATGGACTCAGCATACTTAGTTCAAGCCACACCTGGCTATCAAAAATCACAATTACCACATACTTCAGTAGTTGTAGAATCTGCACAGAAAAAGGCTAAGAGGACAAGAGTTCACTTTTCCAATTCTCCTGGGAAGGACAACAGATTTCTAGATTGTCTAGGCCGCAAGGTGTTTCAGGGTGCAATGCTTAATTCACGGATAGCATCCTATCAATTATACATCACCCAATACCAGAGAAACCTCTGGAAGCAGCATCTTTTCCGCAAGAATATAGAGAACCTGCACAAAACCTCATAAATAAAGCTTTTGACACTGGTAAACATGAGGTAAGAGCTGCATACGATTCTTTCGAAACAGCATCAAGAGTTGCAGCTTCGGGCATAAGTGCCAGGAGGTGGGCCTGGCTTAAGGCCTCAGACCTTAGGCTAGAGGTCCAAGATAAATTGGTGGACCTCCCCTGTACAGGGGACAATTTATTTGGTACAAAAGTACAAGAAGCACCGGGTGCCTGCGCACAGGGATGCCACACACCATCACCAGCGGGCTCCCTGAAATAACTAACAGTGATGAGAGAGACAGAAAGAAAGAAAAAAAAGTGAAAGAATCCATCTGGAAGTGAGAGGGGAGGGACGGTGTGTGATCCTTGATTGGGAGACCCGCCCCCTCTGATGTCACTGAGGACTGTGACGGACATTAAACGGCGCCAGAACACCGGGTGCCTGCGCACAGGGATGCCACACACCATCACCAGTGGGCTCCCTGAAATAACTAACAGTGATGAGAAAGACAGAAAGAAAGAAAAAAAAGTGAAAGAATCCATCTGGAACTGAGAGGGGAGGGACGGTGTGTGATCCTTGATTGGGAGACCCGCCCCCTCTGATGTCACTGAGGACTGTGACGGACATTAAACGGCGCCAGAACACCGGGTGCCTGCGCACAGGGATGCCACACACCATCACCAGCGGGCTCCCTGAAATAACTAACAGTGATGAGAAAGACAGAAAGAAAGAAAAAAAAGTGAAAGAATCCATCTGGAACTGAGAGGGGAGGGGCGGTGTGTGATCCTTGATTGGGAGACCCGCCCTCCCTCTGATGTCACTGAGGACTGTGACGGACGTTAAACGGCGCCAGAACACCAGGCGTCGCGCGCTGAAGGGGCACTCCCCTTTGTGCATCCCTTTGTGCATCCCGTAGTGTTAGCCATTCCCCATGTTCTTTTATATCCCTTGTTAACAATCCCCATATTTAAATGTTTAATGTATTTGACAAAGGTAACACATAAGTTCCTGCAAATTTTGTTTAAATGTAAACCGATGTGATATGTAAAATTGAACACCGGTATATAAAAGTAAGTAAATAAAATAATAAGCAGCAGTGTCTCAATTAAAGGAATATAATGAGACCTTACGAAAGCTATCCTCCCTCCATCAGGACCCCACTACACATGCCACCCACAGAACTCAAAGGAGGGACGTAAGAAGACCCTATTATCGTCAGAAAAGATTTTATCCTCCTGCAACTAGGCCTCGACAATCCAGAACCCAACAAAGAACACGCCTCGTCAGCAGAGAGCACCTAGGCCCCAATCTGCTACACAAACAGGTCCTGCGTCGGGCTTTTGAAACTATATCCAGGGAACTCAGCCTTTCCATAAATCCTCGACCAGAACTCCCAGTAGGAGGCAGATTATCCAGATTTTCAACAATTGGATAACAACGGATCAATGGGTTCTGTCCATAATATCTCGAGGATACCAACTCAATTTCCTCTCAATTCCCACAGAATTTCCTCCAACTCAGGTTTCTCTCAGCAAACATCACATGCTTCAACTACAAATAGAATTATCTACCCTTCTGAAATCCAGGGCTGTAGAACCGGTGCCCTGGTCTCAGCAGGGCAGAGGATTCTACTCCCATTATTTCCTCATTCCAAAGAAAACAGGAGGCCTACGTCCCATCCTAGACCTCAGAAATCTCAACAAATTTCTCAAAAAAGAATTCTTCGGGTTATGATACGAGTTCAGAGTTTTTGTTAATTTGTTTTCTACTGTATTGTTGCTTGATTGACAATAAAATTCTATATATACAAAAAATTTCTCAAAAAAGAAAAGTTCAGGATGGTTTCTCTGGGCACCATGCTTCCACTTCTTCAGAACGGGGATTGGCTTTGTTTTCTGAATCTTCAAGACGCTTACGCTCACATTCCAATATTCCCTCCTCATTGCAAATATCTGTGCTTCATGGTAGGCCATCAACATTTCCAATACAGGGTACTGCCATTCGGACTTGCCTCTGCTCCCAGAGTATTCACAAAATGTCTGGCAGTAATAGCAGCATACTTACACAAGGAAAGTGTCCATGTCTTACCATATCTAGACGACTGGCTCATCAGAAGTCAATCTCAAAAAGGAGCAATAGCTTCCCTCAACCGAACAATTGCTCTACTTCACTCCATGGGTTTTCTCATCAATTATCAAAAGTCCCATCTCACACCGTCACACCTGCTTCAATTCATAGGAGCAGAATTGAACACCATCCTCTCAAGGGCTTTTCTACCTGAAGATCGAGCAGAAACACTTTCTTTACTGGCAAACTCAATTCACTCACAGAAACAATCAACAGCTCATCAGTTTCTAACCCTGCTAGGACACATGGCCTCCACAGTTCATGTCACTCTTATGGCAAGGCTCGCCATGAGAGTTACCCAATGGACTTTAAGATCACAATGGATCCAAGCCATTCAACCACTGCATTCTACTATTGAAGTAACCCACCAGCTGCGTTCCTCTCTGCTTTGGTGGGCAAACAAGGACAATTTGCGCAAGGTCCTACTCTTCCAACAACTAGTCCCACAGATAACTTTAACTTCAGATGCATCCATCTTCGGTTGGGGCGCTCACATAGACAATCTCCAAACTCAAGGAACTTGGACAAAGCTCGAAGCAACATTTCAAATCAATTTCCTAGAGCTTCGAGCTATACGTTCTACACTACATGCATTCAAGGATTGCCTTTCTCACAAGACTGTTCTCATACAAACAGACAACACAGTTGCCATGTGGTACATCAACAAACAGGGAGGTACGGGCTCGTATCTCCTT
This sequence comes from Rhinatrema bivittatum, assembly GCF_901001135.1. NCBI lineage: Eukaryota > Metazoa > Chordata > Amphibia > Gymnophiona > Rhinatrematidae > Rhinatrema > Rhinatrema bivittatum. The sequence continues at coordinate 21,302,415 of NC_042630.1, forward strand.
TGTCAAGAAGCCGCTCAGATTTGGGACTGAGCCCTGAGTCATTCAATGTTTCTCCGGGCCACTTATCAAGCAGGCATCCACAATGTAGTGGCGGATTGACTCAGTCGTCAGTTCCAACCACACGAATGGTCCCTGGATCCCTCAGTAGTGACCAGGATCTTTCAACGTTGGGGACAACCAACAATAGACCTCTTTGCATCGCACCTGAATCACAAAGTGGACAAATTCTGCTCTCTACACAAACAGAAGAATCAGCCAGCCAGGGACGCCTTTGCTCGCCCCTGGAACTCAGGCCAACTATATGCATATTCTCCAATACCGCTCATAACCAAAACAACAGGACAAGGGGTCCATGATACTCATAGCCCCATATTGGCCTCAACAAGTATGGTTCCCCACACTTCTAGACCTCTGTCAGGGATCCCATTTGCCTGGGAATAGCTCCCACTCTCATAACTCAGGTTCAGGGTCGGTTGCGCCATCCCAACCTCCAGTCCCTATCCCTGGCAGCATGGATGTTGAAAGCTTGATCTTACAACCACTCAATCTTTCAACCCATATCTCTCAAGGGCTTATAGCTTCACGCAAACCTTCCACACGAAAGAACTACGCTTCCAAATGGAAGAGATTTACTTTGTGGTGCAAACAAATGGATATTGATCCCTTCACCTGCCCCATGACTTCTCTTCTAGACTACTTATACCATCTTTCAGAATCTGGTCTCCAGACTTCATCTATAAGGGTACATTTAAGTGCAATTTCTGCTTACCATAACAAGGTAGCAGATGCACCAATCCCCACACAGCCTCTTGTCAGCAGGTTTATGAGAGGCTTAACTCAACTCAAACCACCAATTCGTCCTCCAGTCACAGAATAGGATCTGAATTTGGTATTGACAAGACTTATGCATTCCCCTTTCGAACCCATAGATTCCTGTGATCTTAAATTTCTCACCTGGAAGACTATCTTCCTCATAGCCATTACATCAGCTAGAAGGGTTAGTGAGTTACAAGCACTTGTCACATACCCACCCTATACCAAATTCCTACATGACAGGAGAGGTTCTCCATACACATCCAAAATTCCTTCCCAAGGTAGTTACGGAATTCCACTTGAACCAATTCATAGTTTTACCCACATTCTTCCCAAGGCCTCATTCTCACCAAGGAGAAACAGTCTTACATACCTTGGACTGTAACCGCACTGCAGTCCACAGGAAATCCAATCAACTCTTTGTTTCCTATGATCTAAACAAACCGGGTAAAGCAGTAGGTAAACATACTCTCTCCAACTGGCTGGCAGATTGCATACAGTTTTGCTATGAAAAAGCAGGCCTTCCTTTCCAAGGGCGAGTGAAAGCACATTCAGTAAGAGCAATGTCAACATCAGTAGCACACTATCGCTCAGTGCCAATCCTTGACATTTGTAAAGCAGCAACATGGAGTTCTCTTCACACCTTTGCAGCTTATTACTGTTTGGACAAAGAAGGTCGACAAGATTCAGCCTATGGACAATCTGTCTTAAAGAACTTGTTTGCAGTTTAATCCCAAATCCTTCCACGTCCAACCTGCTGTAATCTTCGGCTGATTCATTTTCAACAACAATGCTTCAGTATTACTTCACTACAAAATGACTCAGCCTCTAGCTTGCTAATCACCCATATGTGAGGACTAGCATCCTGCTTGTCCTGGGATAAAGCAAAATTGCTTACCTTGTAATAGGTGTTATCCCAGGACAGCAGGATGTAGTCCTCACGAAACCCACCCGCCACCCCACGGAGTTGGGCCTCATACCTTTTATTATTTTATTTTTTGCTGAAGCTTATTGCTACATAGGAGACTAGAGTGAGACCCCTGTGGCAGAGAATATCATGGCATGCCGGGCATGCTCAGTAGCCTCAGGCTGCCAGTCAAAGGTTTCTAGAAACTTTGACAAAAGATTTTCCCGCACTAGGGCTCCGTTACTGACGTCACCCATATGTGAGGACTACATCCTGCTGTCGTGGGATAACACCTATTGCAAGGTAAGCAATTTTGCTTTACCACTCCTACAAAAAAGTGACGGGCTAACATGCTTGGATCTAAAAGACGCCTTTGAGCACATCCTGATCAAGAGATCTCACTGAAAATATCTAAGATTTACTATAAAAGACAAACATTATCAATGCAGAGTGCTACTTTTCAGACTTGTAGCAGCCCCCAGAGTATTCACCAAATGCCTAGAAGTGATAGTAGCTCATGTGCGAAAATGGAACATACTAGGGATGTGCATTCGTTTTTTGACGAATTAGGAAATATCGTACGATTTCCTAATTCGTCATGTATCAGTAAAACCGATAAACGATCACATTTTCCACGAATTTTCGGGAAAAATCGTTTTTTGTTTTAGTGTGCGCTATTTTCCGTGTTAGCACGCACTAACAGGAGTTTGTGCGCACTAACACGGAAACGATTCGCCACAAAAAAAAAAATACCGAACCGCGGGAGATATGAAATTTTCCCCGGTTTTATGAAAATGAAAGCAGAAACTATCGCTGGGATAATGCACATCTCTAGAACATACTAGTATTTCCATATTTAGACTGGCTAATATGGAGTCCATCCTATGAAGACTCCATAGAAGATGCAAAACACATCTGATTTCTAGTCTTCTATGAAAAATCAATATGCAGGCCAAGGACACATCTGGATTTCATAGGCGCACAGTTGAACATAAGACCATAAGTTGCCATTCTGGGTCAGATCAAGAGTCCATCAAGCCTAGCATCCAGTTTTCAACAGTGGCCAATCCAGGGTACAAGTACCTGGCAAGTATCCAAACATTAAGTAGATTCCATTTTACTAATGCCAGTATTAGCAGTTGCTATTCCCTAAGTCAACTTGATTAATAGCAGTTAATGGTCTTCTCTCCAAGAATGAATCCAATAGTTTTTAAACCCAACTACACTAACTTCCCTAACCACATCCTCTGGCAACAAATTCCAGAGCTTAATTGTGCATTGTATGAAGAAGAGTTTTCTCCCAGTGAAGAGAGTGAAAAAAATAAGTTTTGCACAAGAGGAAATAGATAAGTCAAAGGTCATGAGACTACTAGGACACATGGCTTCAACAGTGCATGTAATGCCATTAGCATGAGTAAAAATGAGACAAGTGCAATGGTGTCTGAAGAGCATGTGGAACCAACCGAGTTAACTGCTAAGTTAACCAAGCTAAACAAAGAAGTTACATGGTGCAAAATCAAGAGAAACTTGCTATCTGGTCAAAACTGTTACCCACCAACTTTGCAAAACATAGTAACAGATGCATTACATCATGAATGGGGAGCACATCTCAATAGCTGTACTCAAGCGGAAATGGTCACAAAAGAATCTATGCTACATCAACTTTTTAGAAGTGATGATAGTGTTCAGTGCTCTAAAGATGTTCAGGCCATAGTTGAAAAACAGAATGCTACAGATACAATCATGTGCTCATGTTCTGTATAAACAAACGGGGAGGAACAGGTTCTTACTAGTTAAGAACATAAGACATTGCCATGTTGGGTCAGACCAAGGGTCCATCAAGCCCTGCACCCTGTTTCCAACAGAGGCCAAACCAGGCTACAAGAAAAGAAGGCTCCATCTGAAGAAATTATTAATCAAGCATTGTCAAGTTAAGTGTAAAACATTGATAGACAGGCGAAGAGAGAATTTGAATTGAAGTTGGCCATAGACTCAAAAACTCATAAAAAAACCATTTTTAATATATCCAAAGCAAAAAAAAACCTGTGAGGGAGTCGGTTGGACCATTAGATGACAGAGGGGTTAAAGGGGCTCTTAGGGAAGATAAGGCCATTGCAGAAAGACTAAATGAATTATTTGCTTCCGTGTTTACTAATGAGGATGTTGAGGAGATACCAGTTCCGGAGATGATTTTCAGGGGTGATGAGTCAGACGAACTGAACAAAATCACTGTGAACCTGGAAGATGTAGACGGCCAGATTGACAAACTAAAGAGTAGCAAATCACCTGGACCAGATGGTATGCATCCTAGGGTACTGAAGGAACTCAAAAATGAAATTTCTGATCTATTAGTTTAAAATTTGTAACCTATCATTAAAAATCATCCATTGTACCTGAAGACTGGAGGGTGGCCAATGTAACCCCAGTATTTAAAAAAAGGCTCCAGGGGTGATCCGGGGTAACTATAGACCAGTGATCCTGACTTCAGTGCTGGGAAACATAGTGGAAACTATTCTCAAGATCAAAACCATAGAGCATATAGAAAGACATGGTTTAATGGTACACAGTCAACATGGATTTACCCAAGGGAAGTCTTGCCTAACAAATCTTCATTTTTTTGAAGGGTTAATAAACATGTGGATAGAGGTGAACCAGTAGATGTAGTGTATTTGGATTTTCAGAAGGCGTTTGACAAAGTCCCTCGTGGCTTCTAAGAAAACTAAAAAGTCATGGGATAGGAGGCGATGTCCTTTCGTGGATTACAAACTGGTTAAAAGACAGGAAACAGAGTAGGATTAAATGGTCAATTTTCTCAGTGGAAAAGGGTAAACAGCGGAGTGCATCAGGGATCTGGACTTTGACCGGTGCTTTTCAATATAAATATAAATGATCTGGAAAGGAATACAGTGAGTGAGATTATCAATTTTGCGGATGATACAAAATTATTCAGAGTAGTTAAATCACAAGCGGATTGTGATACATTACAGGCGGACCTTGCAAGACTGGAAGATTGGGCATCCAAATGGCAGATGAAATTTAATGTGGACAAGTGCAAGGTGTTGCATATAGTTGCTTTTTTGACTGCTGCAGCACACTGAGCCGAAGATTTTAAAGTATTATCCACTATGATGCCTAGATCTTTTTCCTGGGTGGTAGCTCCTAATATGGAACCTAACATCATGCAAATACAGCAAGGGTTATTTTTCCCTATATGCAACACCTTGCACTTGTCCATTGAAATACGGAACTGGGTAGTCAGAAAATACTGATCTCAGCAATCTATCTTCCAGAGAAGAACAAAATAATTGCTGACAGGTTAAGCTGAGTGGTTTCTCAGCTATCACATATAACAGGATCTGTTTGTGACTTGGAGTACACCAGGAATAGATCTTTTTTGAATCTGTTTAGTCACAGACTGCCACAATATTGATCAAAAAGACCATCACAAGATGCAAGAGCAAAGGATTCCTTTCGGATTTCATGGAACGAAGACATGGTTTATCCCAGGACAAGCAGGATGCTAGTCCTCACATATGGGTGACATCACTGACGGAGCCCTGTTGCGGGAAAAACTTCTGTCAGTTTCTAGAAACTTTTGACTGGCCCTGTGAGGCCACTGAGCATGCCCAGCATGCCATGATATTCTCTGCCACAGGGGGTCTCACTCTAGTCTTCGTTTTTCCGCGCTGCTGTAAGCAACGCGGACATCGGAGCCCTCTGAGATTTATACTCAGTTCTGACTTGAAAAGTCATTATTTGAAAATTTTCTCTCCCTCACGGGATCTCACTCTTTCTCTATCTCACCGGCTGGTAAGATTTTCAGCGTTTATAATTCAAAACGCTGATAATTTTTTCTCTCATTCATCGATGGCTGTCGATAACACCATGGCCTCGTATTTCAAAAAATGCCTGGCCTGTAATCGGACCATGTCTGTCACAGACCCGCACCTTGAATGCGTTGTCTATTTAGGTGAAAACCACGATATTTCTTCCTGTCAGCAATGTCAGGAAATGACACCAAAAGGAAGAAAACTTCGGCAGGAAAAAATTGAACAACTTTTTCACCTGCAAACTGATTCCTTCACACCACTCTACTGCATCAAAAATCTTCACCAGTAGGAATTACCAAGAAATCCTGTTGAAAAAAACGTTGACCGGACGGTTCTGGGGACAAAACCTTGCCAACACCGTCGACGGTATCTGTGCGATCGGAGACCGAGGTAAGGCCTAAACATAAACATCGGCATCGTCATGCCGCGACATCGCCATCAGTTCCCTCCCATGAGGAACCGAGCGGGAAACGGCCGAAACACAAAGACACCTCACCGTCACCTAGGCCTCCCTCGGTGGAACCTGCATCATCGCAGGTAATACTCTCTCCGCCTACATCGGTGCCGAGCGTTCCCCCAGAACCACAAGACTTGACAGCATTCATTAAAGAAGCGGTACTGCAGGCAATAAAAGAACATCTGCCGGCGATGATACCTCCGATGCCGGTGACGTCTTCTCTACCTGGGACATCACCGATGCCAGTACAAAGAAGCAGTACTGCAGGCAATAAAGAACATCTACCGGCGATGATGCCGGCGATACCTCCGATGCCGGTGACGTCTTCTCTACCTGGGACATCACCGATACCGGCTACAATGTCGATGCCGGGTATATTCCCGATGCCGGGGTAATCCCCAATGCTGCTGGCATCGGTGCCACTCACAACTACACCATCTATGTCGATGCCTCCTCTTTTTTCGGAAATTACATCGATGCATATGACTTCATCGGTTCCAATCTCGGTGCCTATTGTTACTTCTGCACCGTCACAAAAGAAAAGTGGAACATCAACGATACCCACTAAACAAACATCGAAGACACCGATACCCTCAATGCCAGAGACTTCATCAATGGTGCCACTTCCTCCTGGGGCTCCAGGATCCTCAGAAACAGCACTATATTCTCTCTTACAAAAGAGATACCAGGATTTATTGGACTCTTTGCCAACTAATCCACTCTTCTCCTGAAGACCCTTTGCCAGGAGCTTCTGGTCTTATTCCTCCACCTCAACCCGCAGTACCACAACAAAAAACTCTAGAATATGATACATGGAGTGACACTGCCTCAGACACTTCATCAGAAGCCTTTAGTCTGATCCATCACCACCACATCCTAGAAAACAATCTCCTCGAAGATCTTACTTTTACCACATTTGTGCAGGAGATGGCTGACTCTATCCCCTTTAAATTAAAATCAGAGCAGGATTCTAGACAACAGACTTTGGAGGTGTACTGCAATTCGTTGACCCTCCAAAGCAAGTGATAGCAATTCCCATACATGATGATCTTCTACAGCTATAGCATCGCCTTTGGGAACATCCCTGTTCTGTTCCTCCAGTAAATAAAAGGATGGACACCACTTACTTGGTGCAATCCACTCCTGGATATCAAAAATCACAATTACCCCACCATTCAGTAGTTGTTGAATCAGCACAGAAAAGGTCTAAAAGGACAAGAGTCCACTCTTCAAATCCTCCAGGAATGGACCACAGGTTTTTAGATTCCCTGGGTCGTAAGTTCTTTCAAGGTGCAATGTTGAATTCTAGAATTTCATCCTATCAACTTTACATCACCCAATACCAAAGAAACTTATGGAAACAAATTGAAGAATTTATTCCATCTCTTCCAAATGAATATAAGGAGGCTGCACAAACCATCATCAATAAAGGCTTAGAAGCTGGAAAACATGAAGTCAGAGCTGCCTACGATGGCTTCGAGATGGCTTCAAGGGTGGCTGTGTCAGGCATCAGTGCCAAAAGGTGGGCTTGGCTCAAGGCCTCAGACCTTAGGCCCAGAGGTCCAGGATAAATTAGTTGACCTCCCCTGCATAGGAGACAATTTATTCGGATCCAAAGTGCAAGAAGCTGTGTCTCAGTTAAAGGAGCACACAGAAACATTGAGACAACTATCCTCCCTCCCACAGGACCCCCCTACGCATACTACCCGTAGGCCTCCACGAAAAGACACAAGACGGCCTTTCTATCGTCAGAGGAGATATTATCCTCCTGCGTCTAGACCCAGGCCCTCCAGAACCCGCAACCACGTCAGCAGAGAGCAGCTAGGCCCCAACCTGCTCCACAAACCGGTCCCGCTGCGGGCGTTTGAAAATTCAACCAGAGAACTCAGCCTATCCTCGACCAGATCTCCCAGTAGGTGGCAGGTTATCCAAATTTTACAACAATTGGATACCAATAACATCAGACCAATGGGTTCTATCCATAATATCTCGAGGATACCAACTCAATTTCCTCTCAATTCCCACAGATTTTCCACCGACTCAAATTCATCTCAACGAAAATCACATGCTTCAGTTACAGATAGAATTATCCACCCTTCTGAAAGCCAGGGCTGTAGAGCGGTGCCCCGGTCTCAGCAGGGCAGAAGATTCTATTCCCTGTATTTCCTCATTCCAAAGAAAACTGGAGGCCTTCGTCCTATTCTAGACATTTATTTATTTATTTAAAGCTTTTTTATACCGGCATTCATGATAAAATCACATCATGCTGGTTTACATAAAACAAGGGGAGTGATAACTTTGAACGATAAACAGGTGTTGAGAGGCAGAAAGGTAAGTTACAATAAAACAAGGGAAAATGGAACTAGGAGAAGAAGAAGAGTGGTAAGAATAATTTAGGCAGTAACAATGAGAGGAATTATTTACATAGTGTTGACGGGAGATTTACAAGTGGTTGTAGTCTGTCTGGTGAGAAAGTTAGGAGAGTCAGTTAGGAGAAAGTTAGGAGAGTCAGACATTCCAATATTCCCTCCTCATCGCAAGTATCTGTGCTTCATGGTGGGTCATCAATATTTCCAATACAGAGTACTGCCATTCGGACTTGCCTTTGCTCCCAGAGTATTCACCAAATGTCTGGCAGTAATAGCAGCACACTTGCACAAGCAAGGTGTCCATGTCGTCCCATATCTAGACGACTGGCTCATCAGAAGTCAATCTCAAGAAGGAGCTCTGTCTTCTCTCAATCACACAATTACGGTACTCCACTCCACGGGCTTTCTCATCAATTACCAAAAGTCCCATCTTACTCCATCTCAATTGCTCCAATTCATAGGAGCAGAACTGAACACCGTCCTTGCAAAGGCCTTTCTACCCGAGGATCAAGCAGAAACACTGTCTTTATCCTAGGACAAGCAGGATGCTAGTCCTCACATATGGGTGACGTCACTCACGGAGCCCTAATGCGGGAAAACTTCTGGCAAGTTTCTAGAAGCTTTTAACTGGCAGCCCAGGGCTACTGAGCATGCCCGGCATGCCATGATATTCCCTGCCACAGGGGTCTCACTTCAGTCTTCTTTTGTCCGCGCTGCCATCGACATCGCGGTCACAGGAGCCCTGTCAACTCACAACTTGACAACTTGACAACTCACAACTCACAACTTGACAAAACAATTCTTACAGTTTTCGCTGTCAAATTTGCCCATTTCGGGTCTCATAAAGTTTGTCACCGGCCGGTGACAAACAAATTAATTTTCGCTAAAGAAAATTCCAACTTTCCATCGACGGATGTCGACTGAAAAAATGTCATCAGGCTTCAAAAAGTGCCCAGCCTGCAACCGAACTATGTCCATAACGGACCCGCATACCGAATGCGTTCGGTGCCTTGGAGGAGAGCATGACATCGCTGCCTGTCCAAAATGCCAAGAAATGACGGTAAAAGGCAGAAAACTCCGCCAAGAAAAAATGGCACAAATTTTCCAGATTCAATCAGGGCCTTCACCAACGACTTCCACAAAATCATCGCCGGTAGGCCTCACAAAGAAGATCCTGATCAAGAAAAGACTTCCGGAGGGTTTGGGGGATGCCTCATCTCCAACACCCTCCACATCATCAACAAGGTCGGTATCAGAACCATGATCCAAGCACAAACACAGACGGCATCGATTGATCCCGCTGCTCCCGCCGCCGGAGGAACCGACCCCTAAGAAGCAAGGACTTCTTCAACCGCGGTGCCCATCGGTTCCGGAATCGATACCATCGACCTCGCAGCAAGTATCAGCTCCAATTACTGACTTGACTGCTTTAATCAAACAAATAGTCACTGATGCCTTGAAGCATCAATTTCCGGCGTCATCGCCGATGCCGACCACTGTGTCAATGCCGCCCTCCGTATCGATGCCGGCAGAATCGCCGATGTCTATGCCTTCGATACTGGCTTCACAGCCGATGACGGCGACTACGCCGATGATGCCGACACCCTCACGCGATGCGGCATATACGCCGATGCCAGAGATGTCTTCATTGATTCTGCTGACGACTTCTTCGATGACTGTTCCGGTTCCATTATACACACCATCGATGCCATCGGTTCCTTTACAATTCCCGATGCCTTCGATGCCAGCCAGACCTATATCATCGATGATTCCAACACAATCGATGTCTCTCTATACTATGGCACCATCTACAGCACCTCTGCCAAGAAAAACATCTTCCACTAAGAAATCAGTGGCAAAATTCAAACATTCTTCACTCACAACTGCTTCCACTCTTCCAGACCCTTCTAGTTCGGAAGCACAGTTACACAGCATCCTCACTAAGAGGTATCAAGACCTTCTGGCTTCATTACCCATAATGCCTGGACAAGAAGAAGAGGAGAGAGAGGCTTCACCGGATCCTCAAGATCCCTTGCAAGGACCCTCAGGAGTACCTCCACCTCAAAGGCCAGAACCTCCTCAGTATCACATACCTACGGATACTTGGTCAGACACAGAATCTGAACCTTCCTCAGAAGATTTCTTGTCTGATGCCTCTCCATCTCAAGCCAAAAAGCAGTCACCTCCAGAGGACCTCTCATTTTCTTCTTTTATTCAGGAAATGTCTGAGTCCATACCCTTTCAACTCCAGGCTGAAAAGGATGAGAGGCAGCAAACACTTGAAATACTGCAATTTGTGAATCCTCCTAAGCGCACAATCTGGCCATCCCTGTGCACGAAGTGCTTTTACAGCTTCAACAGAGGATTTGGGAACACCCATGTACAACCCCTGCTGTGAATAAGAGGGTAGACTCTACATATCTTGTTCAGGCAGCTCCAGGATTTGAGAAGCCTCAACTTCCTCACAATTCCCTTGTGGTGGAATCTGCTCAGAAAAAATCTCGCAGAACCAGGACTCATGCCTCTATCCCTCCAGGAAAGGACAGTAGATTCTTAGACCTAATGGGACGAAAAATCTACCAAGGAGCCATGCTTAACTCTAAAATTGCTGCATTTCAGCTCTACATGACGCAGCACCAGAGGAATCTCTGGAAACAAATTGAAGAGTTTCTACCCTCTCTGCCTCAACAACAACAGGAGGCAGCACAACACATTATCCAAAAGGGTTTGGATGCAGGAAAGCATGAGGTAAGGGCAGCCTATGATGCTTTCGAAACATCATCTAGAACAGCAGCATCCGGCATCAGTGCAAGAAGGTGGGCCTGGCTAAAGGCTTCAGATTTACGCCCTGAAGTCCAGGACAAATTAGTAGACCTTCCCTGTCAGGGAGATAATTTGTTTGGCACTAAAGTGCAGGATGCCGTAGCCCAGCTTCGAGAACATTCGGAAACATTAAAACAACTCTCAACGCTGCCTCATGACCCTGCAACCCACACAACTCGCAGACCACCACGTAGAGAGGCGAAACGTCCCTTCTATCGACCAAAGAGATACTATCCTCCAGCCTCTAGGTCAAGACCTCCAAGGTCTCAACAAAGACCGCAACAGAGACAACAACGGTCTGCAAGGCCCCAACCACCTCCTCAAACAGGTTCTACCTCAGGCTTTTGAAATAAATTTCAGAGCACAAAGCCGATTACCTAACCCCTATCCCACCTTACCGGTTGGAGGGAGAATATCCCATTTCTACAAGGATTGGACAACAATTACAACCGATCATTGGGTCCTGTCCATAATTCATCAAGGCTACCACCTAGACTTTACATCTCTCCCTCAGGAGTTTCCACCACAAAACTCCCATCTCAATCACATACCTCAATTACAAACAGAATTATCCGCTCTTCTGAAAGCAAAAGCTGTGGAACACGTACCACACACTCAGAAGGGCAGAGGATTCTATTCCCGGTATTTCCTCATTCCAAAGAAAACCGGAGGCCTACGTCCCATTCTAGATCTCAGAAATCTCAACAAATTCTTAAAAAAAGAAAAGTTCAGGATGGTTTCGCTAGGCACAATGCTTCCACTAATACAAAAGGGAGATTGGCTTTGTTCTCTGGATATTCAAGATGCTTACACACACATTCCTATATTCCAGCCTCATCGCAAGTATCTGCGATTCACAGTAGGACGTCAGCATTTCCAATACCGAGTGTTGCCATTCGGCCTGGCTTCAGCTCCCAGAGTATTCACCAAATGCCTGGCAGTGATAGCAGGACATTTACACAAACAAGTTGTTCATGTCTTTCCTTATCTCGACGATTGGCTAATCAAAAGTCAATCACAACAAGGAGCAATCAATTCTCTGCATTACACAATAAAGTTACTTCACAAGCTGGGATTCTTCATCAATTATCAGAAATCCCACCTAAACCCTTCTCATCTACTCCAGTTCATAGGAGCAGAATTAAACACAAATACAGCACAGACTTTTCTACCAGAAGATCGTGCAGTCACACTGTCCCTGTTGGCGCACTCAATTTCCATGCAACAACAAGCGACAGCCCATCAGTTTCTTACCTTACTAGGCCACATGGCCTCAACAGTTCATGTCACTCCTATGGCACGACTCGCCATGAGAGTAACCCAATGGACTCTTCGATACACAATGGATTCCAAGCCATTCAACCATTACATTATCCGATCCAAGTAACCCACCAACTATGCTCTTCGCTACAATGGTGGACAATCAAGGACAATTTACGCAAGGGCCTACCCTTCCAAAAACCGGTCCCTCACATAACATTAACTACAGATGCATCCACCTTGGGGTGGGGAGCTCATATAAACTCACTCCAAACTCAAGGAACTTGGACAAAACTCGAAGCCACATATCAAATCAATTTTCTGGAACTTCGAGCTATACGTTATGCGCTGCATGCGTCAAGGACTGCCTTTCACACAAGACTGTTCTGATCCCAAACCGACAATACGGTAGCCATGTGGTACATCAACAAACAGGGAGGTACGGGCTCGTATCTCCTTTGTCAAGAAGCTGCACAAATTTGGGGACTGGGCCTTGAACCACTCCATGTTCCTACAGGCCACTTATCTAGCAGGAATTCAAATGTACTAGCAGACGACTCAGTCGCCAGTTCCACCACACGAGTGGTCCCTGAATCCCTCAGTAGCGACCAAGATATTCCAACATTGGGGGACAACCAACACGGACCTCTTTGCGTCCCATCTGAATCACAAAGTAGGCAACTTCTGTTCTTTCTCCACAAACACAAGAACCATCCAGCCAAGGACGCTTTTGCTCGCCCTTGGAACTCAGGCCTACTATATGCGTATCCTCCAATACCGCTTATAACGAAAACTCTAGTGAAGCTACAACAAGACAAGGGGACCATGATACTCATAGCCCCATACTGGCCTCGACAAGTATGGTTTCCCACACTGCTAGACCTTTCAGTCAGGGATCCAGTACTCAGGATCAGGGTCGGTTGCGCCATCCCAACCTTCAATCCCTATCCCTAACAGCATGGATGTTGAAAGCTTAATCCTACAACCATTCAGTCTTTCAACAAATGTTTCTCAAGTGCTTATAGCTTCACATAAACCTTCCACAAGACAGAATTATTCTTTCAAATGGAAAAGGTTCACTTTGTGGTGCAGACAAAACAATATTGATCCTTTCACTTGCCCCACTACTTCTCTTCTAGACTATTTGTACCATCTTTCAGACTCTGGTCTTCAGACTTCATCAATCAGAGTACATTTGAGCGCAATCTCAGCTTATCACAAGATGGGAGATGCACCTATATCCACACAACCTCTTGTCAGTAGGTTTATGAGAGGTCTAACTCACCTTAAACCACCAATTCGGCCTCCAGTCACACAATGGGACCTGAATCTGGTTTTAACAGCATTAATGCGTTCTCCCTTTGAACCCATTCATTCTTGCGATCTCAAATTTCTCACATGGAAGACTATCTTCCTTATAGCCATCACATCAGCGAGAAGGGTTAGTGAGTTACAAGCACTTGTCACGTATGAACCGTATACAAAGTTTCTCCATGACAGAGTGGTTCTCCGAACACACCCAAAATTCCTTCCTAAGGTAGTTACAGAGTTCCACTTAAAACAAACCATAGTTCTACCCACATTCTTCCCAAGGCCTCATTCTCACCAAGGAGAAAGAGCTTTACACACTTTGGACTGCAAACGTGCGTTGTCCTTTTATCTAAATCGCACTACGTCCCTCAGAAAATCCAATCAGCTTTTTGTCTCTTATGATCCAAATAAGCCAGGTAAAGCAGTGGGTAAACATACTCTGTTCAACTGGTTAGCAGCTTGCATACAGTTTTGCTATGAAAAAGCAGGCCTTCCTCTCCAAGGGCGAGTAAAGGCACATTCAGTAAGAGCAATGTCAACCTCGGTAGCACATTTTCGTTCAGTGCCAATCATTGACATTTGTAAAGCTCTTCACACCTTTGCAGCTCATTACTGCTTGGACAAAGAGGGACGACAAGATTCAGCCTATGGACAATCTGTCTTAAAGAACTTGTTTCCAGTTTGATCCCAACTCTTTCTACAACCAACCTGCTGTAATCTTCGGCTGCATCATTTCCTCAACAATGCATCACTGCTACCTGCATGGACAATGACTCAGCCTCTAGCTTGCTAATCACCCATATGTGAGGACTAGCATCCTGCTTGTCCTGGGATAAAGCAAAATTGCTTACCTTGTAATAGGTGTTATCCCAGGACAGCAGGATGTAGTCCTCACAGAACCTACCCGCCCCCCCGCGGAGTTGGGCCTCAGACTTTTATTATTTTCCTTTGCTAACGCTTATTGCTACATACCAGACTGAAGTGAGACCCCTGTGGCAGGGAATATCATGGCATGCCGGGCATGCTCAGTAGCCCCGGGCTGTCAGTTAAAAGCTTCTAGAAACTTGCCAGAAGTTTTCCCGCATTAGGGCTCCGTGAGTGACGTCACCCATATGTGAGGACTACATCCTGCTGTCCTGGGATAACACCTATTACAAGGTAAGCAATTTTGCTTTATTTTATTTTTGCTAAAGCTTTTTGCTACATACCAGACTAGAGTGAAACCCCTGTGGCAGAGAATATCCTGGCATGCCGGGCAAAAGTTTCTAGAAACCATGTGAGGACTACATCCTGCTGTCCTGGGATAACACCTATTACAGGTAAGCAATTTTGCTTTCTTTTCATTTGGAAAAAGAACTCACCCTATTTGCAAATAGCACTCACTGTTTTCCGAAACAAAAAAGAAATAAATAAAAATCCCCAAACTATCCTGAAATGGAATTTGGGCCAAAATGGCTTGAAAATGAAAAACAAATTGCAAAAAAAATGTCACTGTTCAAATCCCTGCTTTGTTCTGCGTATATAAGTAGAGGGAGGAACAGGCTCATATTGCCTATGTTGGGAAGCAGTAGGGGCATGGAACTGGGCTATCTCACAAGGGTTGACTTTCGGAGTCACATACCTACCAGGCAAGGAGAATGTCCTAACAGACAAACTGAGCAGGTATCTGAAACTACATAAGTGGTCCTTGGTCAAGGAAGAAGCAAACCAGATAATCTGTAAGTGGGGCCTAACTGTCTTGGATCTGTATGTGTCCCCTGAGAACAAGAAAGTTGCTCAGTTTTCAAGGAGAAGGTCAAAAGACTAACCTCTGTTGCCTTCTGTTCTAAAATTGTGGAGGGGGTCTTCTGAATACATAGTCTTAAACTCTTCTGGTATTGAAAACTGTCCTGAAACTCAGAAGAGAGAGGGCAGTATAATTATCATAGTCCCATATTGGCCAAGCAGGTGTTTGGTTTCCACTTTAGGACTTGTTCATCATGGTCCCAATGTGCTTGGGAAATTCTCCCATGCTCATCGCACAGAATTGGGGAACATTATTCCATCCCAGAATCAAATCCCTAGCCTTCACAACTTGTAAATTGAGAGGGTAGTATTTGGTCCTCTGAGACTTCAGAATGTGGTGTCGCTGGTCCTTCTGACTTTTAGAACAGACTCTCTGCTGAGTGATCATATGATTTTAAATGGAGGTGGTTTGTATTTTGGTGTGAGGGAAAAGCCCTAGACCAGAGTAGTTCACAAATCTGTCAGGGAGGACCCCCAGCCAATCGGGCTTTTGTGTGTTCTGCCTCCATATTATGCAAATTCTATCTCATGCATATTCATTGTGGATATCCTGAACATCTATCTGACTGGGGGTCCCCCAGGACAGATTTGGTAACCTCAGCCCTAGACTTTCTCTTGCTCCACACAAAAACTACTTGAGTATCTTCTCATCTCTGAATCTGGTCTCAAGACTGTGCTAGGGTTCACCTTTATGCAATTGAAGCTTATCTCCAACATGTGGAAAGTAAACCCATCGATGTACAGCCTTTAGTAGTCAAATTCAGGCAAAGTTTGCTTTTATTAAAGCTTCCCCTAAAACCTCCAATTGTGCCTCCAATTGGTAATATCCAAGCTGATGAAAGTTCTCTGAGCAGTTAGACTCCTGTGAACTGAAGTACCTGAACTGGAAGGTCATTTTAGCATGGTGTCAAGTCAGCTACAGGTTTTAGTGACTTATTTCATTTGTTATTAATATACTGCCCTACCAGATGCAAACCTGTTCAAGGTGGTGTAGAACAATATAAAATTCACCTTATACAAAGGTTTTTGGGTTTGTTTTTTTTTAATAATATTGGTTCTGCACACAACCTAAGACTTTTCCTATAATAATATTGGACTTCTAGTTTAACTAGGCCGCCATCCTTCTAGTATTTTTTCCCAAGCCCTAAATCCATAAAAGTGAACAGGCATTAGTTTGGACTACAAAAGAGCTTTAGCCTTCTATCTGGAGCAGACTGAAACCTTTAGAAAATCCACTAAGCTGGGAGAGACCAACGTGCTGAGCCCTCGGAGCAGGCCCGGGACATCGCCGGAGAGGTCAGACCAGAGTGGGAGGAGCCGGACGGGCGCATAAAGACCTGCGCGGAAGGAAGCCACCCCGGAGAGACCAACGCGCTGAGCCCTCGGAGCAGGCCCGGGACATCGCCGGAGAGGTCAGACCAGAGTGGGAGGAGCCGGACGGGCGCATAAAGACCTGCGCGGAAGGAAGCCACCCCGGAGAGAGACAAACGCGCTGAGCCCTCGGAGCAGGCCCGGGACATCGCCGGAGAGGTCAGACCAGAGTGGGAGGAGCCGGACGGGCGCATAAAGACCTGCGCGGAAGGAATCCACCCCGGAGAGACCAACGCGCTGAGCCCTCGGAGCAGGCCCGGGACATCGCCGGAGAGGTCAGACCAGAGTGGGAGGAGCCGGACGGGCGCATAAAGACTTGCGCGGAAGGAAGCCACCCCGGAGAGACCAACGCGCTGAGCCCTCGGAGCAGGCCCGGGACATCGCCGGAGAGGTCAGACCAGAGTGGGAGGAGCCGGACAGACGCATAAAATCATAGCGTCAGCGGCGCACCGCAGCCGCCGGCGCGCCGCCAAAGCCGTGCGCACCTAAGGGGTGCGCACGGCTTTGTCCGGCTTCGTCCAGACTCGGACGGATCAGGACGGCCCAGAAGGGAAACTCTAAGCGCTGGACTCAACCACTGAAACCCTTGGAATACAGGTACCAAATTAAAACATTTGATTCTCTAAATTGTTGCTGTTAACGTAATTGTCGAGCAATGCCTGCCAAGAGGAAGGGGAAAGTGAGGGTTTTTCCCTCTGAACCCTTACCTCCCCTTTTACAATTGGAGATTGATCGTTTTATGAAGCAGCTAGGAAAGGAGGGACCCAGTGACTCCTTTGGAGGTTCCTTGGAAGGAGAACAAGTGCCCTCCCAGGAAGAGGCTTCCCTCAGTCCCGATCACCGTATGCCTCCTGTCCAGCGAGGAACAGAAGGAGAAGCGGCAACTTCGCCTACCGAAGTGGCAGTGCGGAAGAATGCTTTGGAGGGAGCAAGCCCCGAACTGTTGTCAGGTATGAGAGCTGTTGCGGATTTAAATCCAGCAACAGAGGAGGTCCCAGAGTCGGTGTTGGACCCACAACAAAGATCCTCTCAACCAGAAAGAACCCAGGATGTACAGCCTTTAATATCAAGGCCGGAGACAATTACACTGGGTGCTATATGGGACTTGGTAAGTGGCGTGAACGCCACTGTGAATAGACTGGAAGGAAAAATAGATTCCGTGTCTAGCAATTTGCAACAACAATTCTTGGGTATTCAGAGACAAGTAATTGGGGTCACTACCAGATTGGAGCAAACAGAGAGGAATATTGAAACTGTACAGTCAGTGAGTAATATGATGATAAAAGATCAGCTTGTATGTTCTAAACGATTAGAATTTCTTGAAAATAATGTTAGAAAATTGAATGTAAGGATGGTAAATTTTCCTAGGATTGCAGGGGAAACTGTGTATGTTTCTTTAAAGAGATTCCTGATTGAGGTAATAGGTTTTCTAGAAAATGATTTACCTTCTATAAATTCTTGTTTTTTCATAAAGAAAAGATCCTCAGATTTGCCAGTATCTATTCCTGCAAACCTTACCAGTTTTTTGGAAGATTCATCTCAACAGGTGATCGATAGGAATACTTTGATAGTTTCATTTATAACTACCACTGACATCAGCAAATTGATGAAGTTTTACTTCCAGAAATTTCCAGTTTCATTTATGGGTCAGGAAGTAAAAATATTTCCAGATTTATCCCCAATCACGCGTAGTAAAAGACGGGAATTTTTGCTTTTGAGACCCAGAGTAACTGCTCTGGGTTTCACATTTCTTTTAAAATACCCATGTCAGTGTATAATTAAGCGTGGACATGAATCCTTTACTTTTTCTCAGATTGACCATTTAAGCCAATTTGTAGTGGCTAGAGAGCCTACTACCTCATCCCCAGTAGCAACCTAAGATGTAAGATAGAAGTAATATATAGCTGCTAATGGTACCATTTAATTTAAATATTATTTCTTTTGAAATTCTCCTTGATTATCCTGCCTAATGGGTTTCAGATGTGTGTATTTAACACTCCTACAGAAACCAATTTAATAGTTTATTAGCACCAACAGACTAATTTATAATTTATATTTTTTCCTTTTTACATATTTCCTTTTAAATATGATGTTATACAGTCAGTTGGAAAATTAGTTACATCAATATTGTATTGAATGGAAATTACTATGTAATGTAAACAAGATAAATCAAATAAATAAATAAATTAAAAAAAAGAAAAAAGAAAAAAAGAAAATCCACTAAGCTTTTTGTTTCTTTTGATCCAAATAGAGATTAGCTATGCGCTGAGTGAAATAATTTTTTTTCAATTTGTTTTAAATGAGCTACTTGCTAATTTAATGGAGTGCCCCCTTAGTCCTATTATCTGAGAGAGTAGATAGCCGATTTACATTAACCTGTTCCAAGCCCTTTCATGATTTTGTAGATCTGTATCATATCCTCCCTCAGTTGTCTCTTCTCCAAACTGAACAGCCCTAACTTCCTTAGCCTTTCCTCATAGGGCAGCTATTCCATGCCACTTATCATTTTGGTTGCTCTTCTCTGCACTTTCTCCAGTGCAACTATATCTTTTTTGAGATGAGGCAACCAAAATTGCATATAGTATTCAAGATGTGGTCTCACCATGGAGCAATACAGAGGCATTATGAAACCCACTGTTTTATATACCATTCCCTTCC
Organism: Rhinatrema bivittatum; assembly: GCF_901001135.1. NCBI lineage: Eukaryota > Metazoa > Chordata > Amphibia > Gymnophiona > Rhinatrematidae > Rhinatrema > Rhinatrema bivittatum. Next base: position 21,321,999 of record NC_042630.1, read on the forward strand.
TAATAATTAATAACATTGTTTGCTTTTTTTGAACGCCACAGCACTCAAAGCCGCTTTCAGTGTATTATCCACTATGATGATTAGATTTCTTTCCAGGGTGATAACTCCTAAGATAGAACCTAAGAAAGAGATCTAGGCGTCATAGTGGATAATACATTGCAATCGTCAGCTCAGTGTTCTATGGCGGTCAAAAAAAAAAAAAGCAAACAGAATGTTAGGAATTTATTGGGAAGGGAGTGACATGTTGCAGCCAAGGTGTTTTTATGCCTTGAGAAGGTTTTTCACCAACTCCCTGTAGTTGTCTGCCTTGTTGTTCCCGAGAAAAATTACCACTAACTGGAAGGCTTTCCATGCCATCTTCCTTGCCATGCAGTGCACAGCTAAATGAGTCCAAACCCAGACATAGATTTATTCTTAGATTAAATCAAATATGTATATTAGTCATTTCTGCTTTAATTTGAGATCCTTTCAGTCAACACAAGTCTGGGTTGCCAATCTCAATACAATATGCTTACCATATTATCCAAGACGAGCATTAGCACATAAACCTTCTAGAGCTGAGAACCATTTTCAAAACTCTCCTTGTGTAAAATCTTTATTTTAAGATTGTGCATGTATGTTTGTGATCCATGTTCAATTCACTTGGACATTGCAGAATATAAGAAAATATAAATAAATTTGAGAAATGGCTAAAAGGAACAGTAGTTCAAATGCAGACAATCAAGTAGCCATGAATTACATAAGGAGGCATGGGATCTGCAAACGTTTGCAAAGAAACATGCAAGATAGGGAATTGGTCATCTGTAAGGAAAATATATTACCTGTTCTTACCTGGATCAGTCCAGACCATGGGTTATGTCACCAATCCAGCAGAGGGAGGCAGAGAAACATTCTACTGACTCTCATGTATACCCTGGGGTGCCACCTGCAGTCCATCAGTATTTCTCTGTCTCCCAGCAGAGGTGGACGTGCCTAACCCTGCAGTCTGTGGTAGTTTTTGTTTTTCTAGTCAGGTAGTTTAGGAGTCAGTTTTAGTAGGCTTTCTATCTCTCTTTGGGACAGGCTGTTCTTTTAATTTATTTAAAAAAAAAAAAAAAAGTATAACTTTTCTTACAAGCCGTCTCACTACCTCCCGGGAGGTTGGGAGATCGTGAAGGGACTATCCCTCCTGGTTCTAAGGTCACCGGAGTTGGGGGGGGTTTGTACCCAGCAACCACTCCTGGCAGGGGTGATACCGGGGGGCCCGGCTCACTCACCCTACTTGGAGCAGCTCCCGGGGTCCCCGGCATTTGGTCAGGTAAAAAAAAAACAACAATTTTTTTTCCTTTTGCTTTCTGTTTCTACCGGCAGCTGTATCGTGGTTTATTACCATTTCTGTGTTCAGAGGTACTGTGGTTTGTTTTTTGCTTTTCACCGGGGTTTATTTTATTTTGTTCTTTTGAATTCACGCCATTTTTTCTTCACAGTGCCGCGAGGTGCGGCATGCGTCTCTCCAGAGAGAGTCTCTGTTCTGCCTGCCTCCCCGGGGGGGAAGGCTCGTCTATTTTGCTGGCGAATAGATGTGGCTTGGCCGCCTCGCGCGGCCCTGAAACCTCGGCGCGGCTGCTCCCCTACCCTGGACCCGTTTCGCTGCAGTGCAGGAACGGAAGCTGTTACTAAGTTCTGAGGTCGGCTACACAACAGGTTATTCAGGGAGCTCCGGACCCGCCTTCCTTGTCGCTGCAGCCAGCGGTCCCTGGGGGGGGGGGGGGGGGGGACAAGCCGCGAGATACAGGGGTAGATTTATGTGATGAGAGCCTTGAGGAAGTTTCAAATTCTTCTTCTTCTTCCTCCTTCTCAGGGGATTTTATTTGTTTTCTTCGTAAGGCTTATAAATCCAGGAAGTTTCATAGAAAATACAGGGACAACTCATCTGAGCAGGGACTAAAGGTCCGCTCCTCCAAACGGGTGAGACCAAGTGATTTTGGTACTGGGCCATCTCCGAAGCGTCCCCTTCGCTCAGGCCCTATCAGTCTATTTTTTCTACTTCAGAAGATTCTGAACATGACTCTTTGCCTATCCCGGACAAGTCCCTGCCGGACGGGGATCTCGATGGAGATCCTGCTTTGGGCAGTAGTTCTGACCCTCACATAGCGGATGGGGATGATCCCAAAGTAGTCCGCCTTTTTAGGAGGGAGGAACTTAGTCCTTTGATTCCGGCAATTTTACTTGAATTGGGTTTGGAGGCTCCGGCGAAGGATTCTCGGATGGGTAATATCGACCCAGTGTTGCTAGGTCTTAGGGATCCGACGACATCCTTTCCTTTTCATCTTTCTCTCACTGACCTTTTGTACCGGGAGTGGGACACTCCTGAATTAGGTCTTAAGGTAGCATGAGCTATGGAAAAGCTATATCCATTACCTGAGGAGGCTTGGAAATTTTTAAATTTCTCAAAGTAGATGCCACTGTGTCAGCTGTCACTAAGAGGACGACTATTCCAGTGACGGGAGCTACGGCTCTTAAAGATCTACAGGATCATAAACTGGAGGTTCAGCTCAAGCGAATTTGAGGTTTCTTTTTTTTTTTTTTTTTTGCTTTAATTGTTTATTTATGCTTTTTCAAATAATTGACAATGAGTCACAATATTTCACTATTAGATATCCCTGCAAATGTTTAATGTTCATAAATAATAATAAGTATATATATTATGATCCAATACATTTACGTTCTTTTTTGGATAATTATCAAGCTGAGACAGCAATAACTTAGTGGTATGGGCAAGTTAAAATAATATTCTTTCCTAAAATTTCTTGAAACATTTTTTTGTAATTACATTATTGATGCTCCCATTAACATCTTGGATCTCCTTATATACCTGAGTTATATTATACTTATAATTGTAAGAGTCCAGGTTAGGATGTATTTTTTCTTTTTTGTAAAAGTTATAGTATTGGGATAGTATCTATGTATGAATAGAGGACTAGATATGTTATGTTATGTAACGTTGAATTTTTGAGGTTTCTGCTCTAGGTGTATGGGTGGCCATGTGTAGTAGCTTGGCTTTACGAGCTGGCCTGCGGTGGGTCCAGGCATTACAAAACAATTCTTCCCTCTCTGAGGAGATAGCACAAGCTGGTCGATTGGAGGAGACAGTTGCCTACAGCGCAAATGCTTTATATGATCTCCTCAGGACCTCTGCTCGCTCTATTGTGGCTTCAGTATCGGCTCGCAGACTCCTCTGGTTGAGGAATTGGTCTGCAGATGCATCCTCAAAAGCTCAGTTAAAAGCTTTACCCTTTAAGGGAAAATTGCTCTTTGGTAAGGAATTGGAAGATTTAATTTTGTCCTTAGGTGAGAATAAGATTCACAAATTACCAGAGGATTGTCCTAGACCTCGAAGCTCTTTCTCATCCCGCTCTTGTTTTCGGTCTGGTCGAAGATTTCGTTCTTCAGCTCCACCTGCTAAGCAGTCTTCGGGTAGACAACAGAATTGGCCTCAGTCCTTTCGTGGCCACCGCTTCGGAAGACCTGAAACTTCCCAAGCCTCAGGTGGAACAAAGTCTGCCCAATGAGATACGGCCGGGCCTTCCCCGGTTCCGGTTATGGGGGGCAGACTGTCCCTGTTTTACAGGGAATGGATCAGATGGACGTCTGATCAGTGGGTTCTCACAGTGATAAATCAAGGTTACGCTTTAGATTTAGTTTGGCAGCTTCACCACCGGTTTTTAATTTCACCATGTTCTTACCTGGAAAAACGTCGTGTAATAAAGGACTCTCTGCAGTGTTTGAGCGACCTCGGAGCTATAGTTCCAGTTCCAACATCAGAACATCGGAGGGGTCCTTCCAAAAAAGGAAGGAACCTTTTGTCCCATTCTCGATCTCAAAAGAGTCAACCGTTGCCTACAGATTCCCAAGTTTTGAATGGAAACTCTCCGGTCTGTCATAGTTTCGGTACACAGGGGAGAATTTCTAGCGTCTCTCGACCTCACCAAGGCTTATCTTCACATCGGCATTTGTTCCGATCATCAGAAGTTTATCAGGTTCTGCATTCTAGGGCAGCATTATCAATTCAGGGCTCTCCCGTTTGGGTTAGCCACAGCTCTCAGAACATTTACCAAGGTAATGGTTGTGGTGGCCGCACAACTCAGGAAGGAGGGCCTGTTGGTACATCCGTACCTGAACGACTGGTTAATTTGAGCGAAGTCGGAATCTCTTTGTCGCTCAACGATCAGCAGGGTCATCGACCTTTTGCAGTCTCTAGGCTGGGTGATCAACAAGGACAAGAGTCACCTAGTCCCTTCCCAGTCTCTGGAGGTTTTGGGTGCACTGTTCAACACTCGTCAAGGGAAAGTGTTCCTTCAGGAACATCGCCTTCTCAAGCTTCAAACGCAAATCCGAAACTTACTATCCACTCCTATACCATGTGTACGGGATTACTTGACAGTCTTAGGCTCAATGACCTCTACTCTGGAGTTGGTTCCCTGGGCCTTTGTGCATATGAGGTCACTTCAGTCTGCTTTGCTTTCACGCTGGAATCCGGTTTTGGAACTATACCACCTTCCCCTTCCCCTTACAGAGAAGGCTCGTTTCAGCCTGGATTGGTGTTTACAGCAGGTCAATCTACGGCGGGAGTACCTCTAGAGATTCCAGATTGGACTGTGGTCACCACTGATGCCAGTCTTTCAGGCTGGGGCGCAGTATGTCAGAAAACATCTGTTCAAGGTCAGTGGTCTGAAGAAGAAGCACGGTGGTCGATCAGTCAGTTAGAGACCAGAGCGGTACACTTGGCCTTAATCGCTCTTCAACCTCTCCTATGCGGGAAGTCAGTACGGATTCTTTCAGACAATGTGACCACGGTAGCGTACATTCTCTGTACGTACCAGGATCAGTCCAGACTGTAGGGTTATGTCTCCCTTCCAGCAGGTGGAGTCAGAGAGCAAAGTTCTAAGCACCTCCCATATCCCAGGGTGTCTCCTGCGATCCTCCAGTATTCCTCTGACTCCAGCAGGTGAAGGAAGACATCCCCTGCAGTCCTGATACTTTGGTCAGCTGAGTGAATTTACTTTTATTTCCAGTCAAGGGATTTTTGTTCCTGGCTGATCTCTGACTAGATCTTCTTGTTAAAAAAAAAAAAAAAAAAATTTAATTGATGTGGTGTCTATAAGCCTTGTCACCCGGAAGACCCCTATCATTCCCGGGTAAAAGGGGGGATTTACCGGTGGGCCGGTCCCTCCCCCCTTCTGTGCCAGAGAAGTTTTATGCCTCTGAAGGGAGCTCAATTGTTTATTATATTCCAGGGAGGTTGTCATTCCCCTGAAGAGAAAGCTCCATTAATTGTGTGAGAAAAAGATTTAAATTAAACGAAAGACTACTAATTTCAAGGCAAAATTAAGATTTTATTAAGACACAAGCAACCATTTATTTTGTACTTTTAAGAGTTTTTTTTCTCAGAGCTTGTAGTTTTTTTCTTCTTTTTGTTATGCCGCGGGGCTCTCTGTGTTCTGCCTGTGGAGAGCCGGCAGCGCGGCTCTCCAGAGACAGTCTTTGTTTTCGCTGCATTTCTGGCGGCAAAGGGCCGTCAGAACTGCCTTTTGCATGCAGAAAACGGCCGTTGCCGCATACGCGTGATTGAAATTTCTCTCAACCCATTCCCTTGCCTCGGCTGGCCCCGTCCCCAAATCGCGTGGGAGCGGCGGCCATTTTGAATTTCCCCGACGATCGCGGTGGCCCGCGGTCTCGGGGAGGGGAACTACTTGAGGGATTATCTCCTCCTGCTTTAAGTCCAGAGCACTCTAATTTTCAGGAAAATGACACTCTTCAGCCTCCTTTACCCCCAGGGGGGGGGGGGGGGGTTTAAAGCAACCATTTTCATCACAATTTATTTTATTAATGCACAAGGCATATTTGGAGGCTGCAGCAGATGCAAAAGGTAATCAGCCACCGCCTACTAAGATACCCAAAAATAGAGGAACCTATTCCACAACTGCTTTCTGTAAATCAGGATCCTGACTTACAAGACACTCTCCTGGGAGCCTCGGCTGATACGGTGGATGAGGGGGTTATGGAATCAGCTCTGGTGGAAGGGGATGATCCTCAAGTACTGCGGTTATTTCGCAAAGAGGAGTTAGATCCTCTTATCCCTTTTGTCCCAGAAGAACTTGCAATTCCAGCGCCACAGCCAGTGGCGGACTCTACTCCTGGAGATCCTGTTCTTGCAGGGCTTAGGGCCCCACCTAAATCTTTTCCTTTTCATCCTAAACTTCTTCAGTTGCTTACTCGAGAATGGGATGTTCCAGAGGCTGGTCTTAAAGTTTCTAGGGCCATGGATAAACTCTATCCACTCCCACAAGAATTTCTGGACTTGCTGAAGGTCCCTCAGGTGGACTCTGCAGTTTCTGCCATCGCTAAACACACCACAATTCCAGTCACGGGAGGCACGGCTCTCAAGGACCTTCAGGATAGAAAACTTGAAGTTCTTCTTAAACGTATCTTTGAGATATCTGCCGGCGTAGACAATGTTCAGGCGGATTTTCGCAGTCGCCAGTATCTAGATCCCGGAGAGTGGGAACTTTCCAGGGAGGCAATGAGCATACTCACCCAAAGGTGGGGGACACCCAGGCTAGATCTGATGGCTACCCGCGTCAAAGCGAAAGCGGCTCGGTTCTACAGTCGAAGGAGGGAACACGGAGCGGAAGGGGTGGATGCCCTGGTTCTCCCTTGGCCCAAAGACATCCTTCTCTATGTGTTTCCACCATGGCCACTAATAGGGAAAGTCGTGAGACGCTTAGAATCTCACGAAGGTCCGGTGATTCTCGTCGCTCCAGTATGGCCTTGCAGACCATGGTATGCGGATCTCATCAATTTAGCGGTCGACGGTCCCATCCGCCTAGGTCACCTCCACAACCTCCTTCGACAGGGTCCAGTATATTTCGACAGGCGGTTCACTTTTGTCTAGCGGCCTGGCTTATGAAAGGTGGCAATTAAAAAAGAGAGGCTACCCAGACTCAGTCATCACCACCATGCTTAGTTCGAGAAAACCTTCTACTTCTCTCACCTATGTTAGAGTATGGAAGGTATTTGATACTTGGTGTAAAAGTCCGGCTTGTCTCCGTGCAGAGCTACAGTCGTGGACATTTTGGCTTTCCTACAAGACTGTTTAAAAAAGGGTCTGGCTTATAATTCGCTCCGCGTCCAAGTTGCGGCAATAGGCTGTTTACGAGGTAAGGAGAATGGTGTGTCTGTCGCTATGCATCCGGATGTTGTCTGTTTTCTCAAAGGAGCCAAACATTTGAAACCACCAATCCGGGCTCCCTGTACTTCGTATTCTTTGTGCTCCTCCTTTTGAACCCCTTAAGCGAATAACTTTGAAGGACTTAACACTCAAGGCAGTATTTTTCATATCAGTTTGTTCTGCTAGACGCATTTCAGAGATTCAGGCATTGTCTTGCCTTGAGCCTTTCTTGAGAATTTCAGATTCAGGTATATCATTGCGCACAGTACCGTCCTTTTTACCCAAAGTGGTTTCCTCTTTTCATCTCAATCAGTCTGTTGAATTGCCAGCCTTTCCAGATTTGGATAAATCTTCTCCTCAATCACGAGACTTAAAACGACTTGATGTCCGCCGAGTGCTCTTACGTTACTTAGAGATCACTAATGTTTTTAGTCTTTCGGACCACCTTTTTGTTCTAAGGAGCGGCCCTAAGAAGGGCTATCAGGCTTCAAAAGCTACCATTGCACGGTGGTTGAAGGAAGCCATTGCTTCGGCATACATTTGTAACGGTCGCCCAGTTCCTGATGGTCTCAAGGCGCATTTGATATGCTCTCAGGCGGCGTCTTGGGTCGAGAATCATTGTGTTTCACCTCGGAAATTTGTAGAGCGGCGACTTGGAAATCTTTGCACACTTTTGCCAAACATTATCGTTTGGACGTTCGCGCTCCAGACGTCGACTCTTTTGGAAGTAGTGTGCTGAGGGCGGGACTCTCCAGATCCCACCCCATTTTGGGCAGCTTGGGTACATCCTTACAGTCTGGACTGATCCTGGTACATACAGGGAAAGGAAAATTAGTTCTTACCTGATAATTTTCGTTCCTGTAGTGCCAAGGATCAGTCCAGACGCCCGCCCAGTTTTTTTCCGGAGAGTCCGCTATTGACTACTGTTTATTTCTTACCTTGATTTCCTTTTTAACTTTTTCCTATGCAATGATTTAAGAAGCTCTGAAGATTGTTACGTTATTTGTTCTTGTTATGTATTTGTTCTGTTCATATATATAGTTGATCTAGTCATTGATTATCCTTTTTCATGAGTCTCTGCTTTGTTATTCAAAATACTGGAGGATCGCAGGAGGCACCCTGGGATATGGGAGGTGCTTAGAACTTTGCTCTCTGACTCCACCTGCTGGAAGGGAGACATAACCCTACAGTCTGGACTGATCCTTGGTACTACAGGAACGAAAATTATCAGGTAAGAACTAATTTTCCTTCAACTGCCAGGAAGGAACTTGAAGCTTCCTGGTAGCGCAGGAAGCGCAACAGTTGATCACCTGGGCGGAACAACATCTACTCAGCATCGCAGCCTCACACATTGCTGGGGTAGACAGTGTTCAAGCAGACTTCCTCAGTTGTCATCATCTCGATCCAGGGGAGTGGGAACTGTGCAAAGAAGCCTATCAGTTGATATGCAACAGATGGTCCACACCGGCAGTGGATCTCATGGCAGCATTCCAGAATTCCAAGACCCCTCGGTTCTTCAGCCGCAGGAGGGAAATTGGAGCGGAAAGAGTGGACGCTCTGGTACTTCCTTGGCCAAAGGATGTTCTTCTGTGTTTCCACCCTGGTCTCTGATCGGCAAGGTCCTGCGTCAGATAGAGCTTCAGCGAGTTGACGTTGTTTTAGTGGCTCCGGAGTGGCCATGCCGTCCGTGGTTCGCGGACTTAGTCAGTCTAGCGCTGGACGGTCCCCTTCGATTTCGGGATCTGCCGTGCCTTTTGTCTCAGGATCTGGTTTGTTTGGAAGAGGTCGAACGCTGCTCTCTAGTGGCATGGCTTTTGAGAGGCGTTGGTTAAAGAGCAAAGGTTATTCCAATGCTGTGGTAATTACTTTATTACGTTCTCGTAAATCTTCTACATCTTTGGCTTATGCGAGTGTGTGGAAAGTTTTTGGCTCATGATGTATTGAGCACCAATTAGATCCGGTGCACTCTTCTGTATCGGATATTTTATCTTTTTTACAAGATGGTTTAGCAAAAGGTTTGTCCTGCAGTTCCTTACGTGTCCAAGTTGCAGCTGTTGGATGTTTTCGGGGTAAGGTTCGTGGATTATCCTTGGCCGCGCATCCAGATGTAGCGCGTTTTCTCAAAGGCGCACATCATCTACATCCTCCGTTCCGGAACCCTTGTCCTGCATGGAGTTTGAATTTGGTTCTTAGGGCTCTGTGTGCGGCCCCCTTAAACATGCGACTTTCAAAGATCTTACGTTGGCCACAAGGAAAACCGCCTTCATCTCCTCAGCTCGTAGAATTTCAGAGTTACAGGCCTTTTTTTGCAGAGAACCCTTTCTTAGAATTTCCGATACGGGAATTTCAATATGGACTGTACCCTTTTTTTTGCCCAAGGTTGTATCTTCTTTTCATTTAAATCAGTCGATAGAGCTTCCTGCTTTTCCGTGTTTAGATCGTATGCATCCTTCTTCTAAGGATCTTAAGAAATTGGATGTGCGACATATGCTGTTACGTTATCTTGAAGTTACCAACAGTTTTCGATTGTCTGATCATTTGTTTGTTCTGTGGAGTGGTTCTCGTAAGGGTCATAATGTTTCCAAGGCTACGATTGCTCGCTGATTAAAAGAGACAATTCAGTCAGCTTATCTTCTGGCTCGTCGAGATCTTCCTGAAGGTTTGAGAGCTCATTTCACTAGGTCGCAAGCCACGTCCTGGGTGGAATGTCAATTAGTTTCTCCTCAGGAGATTTGTAAGGCAGCGACTTGGAAGTCGTTGCACACTTTTGCTCGTCATTACCGCTTAGATGTCCAGGCTCCGAGTTCGGCAGCCTTCGGAGAGAATGTTCTCCGAGCGGGACTCTCTGGGTCCCACCCCAAGTAAAACAGCTCTGGTACATCCCAGGGTCTGGACTGATCCAGGTACGTACAGGGAAAGGAAAATTGGTTCTTACCTGCTAATTTTCGTTTCTGTAGTACCATGGATCAGTCCAGACGCCCGCCCTTTATGTCTGTGTATGGCAATTATCTTTTCAGAGAGTCCGCTCGTTCACTGTTTTGGTTTATAAACCGCTTTTCATGCTGACTACTTTTTTAATGTTTCTTCTTTATTCCCACAGGTTTTTTTTGGGATTCTGCTTCCATTTAGGATTTGTGAGTTGGAAGTACGTTATAGCATTTAGATAGCTAGTTAGTATTTTATTGGTTAGATTTCTGCTTTGATATCGTTCAATACTGATGGACTGCAGGTGGCACCCCAGGTATACGTCAGAGTCAGTAGAATGCTTCTCTGCCTCCCTCTGCTGGATTGGTGACATAACCCAGGGTCTGGACTGATCTATGGTACTACAGGAACAAAAATTAGCAGGTAAGAACCAATTTTCCTTTTGAATGCTATCTCGCAGGAAAATTCAGTTCCTTAGCAGACTCCTTGAACTATCAACTTCAGCCTTAAGAGTGGTCTCTTTACCCTAGTACGGTGCACTATCGCTTCAGTGTAGGGGAATTGCACAAGTGGATTTCTTTTAGCTCCATCAGTCCACAAGCTTCCATCATACTGCTCGAAGAGACCAACTCCAAATTTCTCTAGCATGTTTGTCTCTAACATAATTTTCATTCCATAGAACTGAAACCTCCGTATACATTTTTAACCTCTTCCTCTCATATTGAAGACAATATTTAAGTTCCCTCTACGTACCTGGATCAGTCCAGACTCTTGGGTTTTGCCTCCCCTCCAGCAGATGGAGACAGAGAAAGATTTGACTGACCCTGCCCTATATCCTGAGGTGCCACCTGCAGTCCATCAGTATTTCTCTGTCTCCAGCAGATGGTGGAGGTGCAAAATCCTGCAGTCTGCGCAGTCTGTGGTACTTAAGTCAAAACAGGCTCACTGTTTCAGCAGCCGTTTTAGCTGCCTCCCAGGTGGTTGGTAGGTCCTGGGGGGACCATCTTCCCTGGTTCTTGAGGCTGCCGGAGTTGGGGAGGTCGAGGACCCAGCAACCACTACCAGCGGGGGTGATACCGGGGAGCCCGGGTCACTCACACTCTTCGGTGCGGCACCCGAAAAGCAGATAGGTAAAAAAAAAATAAAAAATAACATACTTTTCAGTTTCAGGACAAGGGGAAGATGATCCTCTGCTGCTTTATGACCATGTCAGATTTGGTTTCCCTGGCTGCAAAGATTAGCTGTTGCTCTTGTGTCTTTGAATATTTCTAATGGATTACGTTTTTCACTCCAAACCTGTGGGCGCAGGGTTCTTGCTCATTGGTAAATGGGAAGCCAGATGACAGGTGGGAAGGTGGCCAGTAAGGAAATGAGTTTTCAGATGCAGTGAAGGCCTGTGCAGTGTTTAGTGGGACCTTCCCAAGTGGCCCAGTGGTTATGCTGAATGGAGTTGGGGCTAGCGCTATGACAGTGATAGTGTTGTATGGCAGGCTTGAGGTGAAGATATCTGAGGACGCTAGCGTTATCTTACATTTGCTATTTCAGCTTCAAGAGCGTCGAGACGCAGAACTCAGGGCTAAACGGGAAGAGGAAGAAAGAAAACGTCGAGAAGAGAAGCGCAGACAGGAGGAACAGAAACGGCGGGAAGAGGAAGAGCTCTTCAGGCGGAAACAGGTGAGAATCTGGTCTTCTGTAGTCCAGGTTATCACTGACAGTCTCCACTGAGTTCTCTGATATTAGAAAAGACCTTTTTGTATAGGCTTTTTAAAGGAGTGAAAAGAGACATGATCTGTTAGGCAAAAGCAGGAGAATACCCTATTCCCTGTACGTACCTGGATCAGTCCAGACAGTGGGTTATATCCCCCGACCAGCAGATGGAGTCAGAACAGAGTTTGAGAGCGTCAGCATATAGAGTAGTGCACCCTCTGCTGGAGCTCAGTATTCTTCTGACTCCAGCAGATGTGAGCAGGGGGATCCACTAGCTCCCCCAGATTGACAGGGTTTCTTCATTTTTGGTTATTTTTCTTTTTCTCCACAGTATTTCCCTGTCTTATGTTTCTCTTCATTTTGGATCCTTAAAATTAAAAAAAAAAAAAAAAAAAAGACTTCAATTTTTGAGGCGGCATGTGTCTGTGGCTCTGCCTTCTCTATTCTGTACTCCTTTCCTCTTCTGTTGGGGTAAGTGGAAGTTTTTTGAGTTTCTTTCTCCACAGGTTTGCTTCTTTTTGGTGGTGTCCCGTGGATGCCGGTGGTTCCGGCCGCTCCACGCGTCGTTTGTGGGTCCCGTGGTTCGCAAGCTCCGCCCGCGGGTGTGTCCTCAACTGAAACGGGGGGTTTCCCCCGCAGTTCCTGGACCCCTTCGGCAGGTTGTTAGGGCCATTCCAGGCCCCCCCGCGGCACTAGCTCGTTTTTGGGCCCCCCCCCCCCCCCCCCGAGACTTTTTCCGCTGCAATTTCGGACCTGCCTCCTCCTCAGCCCGGGCGGCGCGGGCCGGCCACGACTCCGCCTTTGGCGGGAACGGCGGCCATTTTAGGGGGACAGCGTGAGACGGACTCGCTCCCAGATGCAGACAGGATTGGTTGCACTGGCTTTCAACAGGCTCTGCCCCCGGCAGGGGGTTTGCCCGACCGGGGCTCCCAGGACGGTCCCCCCCCAGGTATTCCAATCAGCTCCCCGTTTTTCTCACCTGATTTTATTCTGGCAATGCACATGGCTTATTTGCAGGGTATGGGAGCGCAGGTGCTGAATCCCCGTTGGGCCCCTCCCCCCAAGGTTCCTAAACTTGCTGTTGGTCTCACCGCCTCGCCCGTTACGCCTGGATCCCTGCCGGGTCCCTCTCCTGTGCCACCCCGGCGTACCACGGGGGCGGCTTCGCCGGTGAGAGACGACTCCCCGGAACCCTCGGAGGCGCATCCGGAATGGACATACGGAGGGGGACGACCCTCGAGCCCTAAGGATTTTTCAAAAAGAAGAGCTGGATGAACTCATCCACCATATTATTCAGGAGCTGGACCTCGACCCACCTCCAGATCCGCCGATCCCTGTGGCTCCTGCCGTCGCCACCTCTTCTCGCAAAGGGGATCCAGTACTTGCCGCCCTCCGTCCTAGGGCAAGGGTTTTCCCTATCCATGAGTCCTTCCTACAGCTTCTCACCAGGGAGTGGGACACTCCCGAGGCGTCCTTGAAGGTCACACGCGCCATGGAAAAGCTATACCCGCTCCCTGAGGATTTTTTGGATCTTATCAAGGTGCCCAAGGTGGATTCAGCGGTGTCGGCAGTGACCAAGAGGACGACCATCCCGGTCACGGGTGGAACGGCCCTGTGGGATACGCAAGACCGTAAACTAGAAACCTTCCTCAAGAGGGTCTTCAAAGTCTCCGCCCTAGGTATGCGGGCCGTGATGTGCAGTTCGCTCGCGCAAAGGGCCAGCTTACTCTGGGTACAGCAGCTTCTCACCTCTCAGGAGTTGCCCCGCGAAGAGGCCGCCCAGGCGGACCGTCTGGAATCTGCCATAGCATACGGGGCGGACGCCTTGTATGATCTCTTTCGCGTAATAGCGCGGTCCATGGTTTCGGTTGTAGCAGCCCGATGGCTCTTGTGGCTTCGCAACTGGGCGGCGGATGCTTCCTCCAAGTCGAGCCTTGGCTCCCTCCCCTTTAGGGGGAAGTTTTTATTTGCAGAGGACCTGGATCAGATCATCAAGTCACTGGGGGAAAATTCGGTGCATCGTCTGCCGGAGGATAGACTGCGTTCCTTCAGGTCATTTTCTTCCGGTAGAACCAGGTCCAGGGCACAGCGACGTTATAGGTCTTACCGGCAGTCCGGTTCCCGGACACAGCCGACAAGATCCCAGCCTTGGTCTCGTTCCTTTCGTGGGCGGAGGCCCGCGAGAGAGGGTCCAGGGCAGGGAAATCCGCCCACAAAGTCCTCCCAATGATGCCAAAGGAGCCTACTTCTCACCTCCCCGGATCGGAGGCCGCCTCATGGACTTCTACGAGGAGTGGGCAGTTAACTCCACGGACCAGTGGGTGCTGGACACCATAAGAGACTGTTACGCCTTGGAGTTTGTCCGCCCCCCGAGGGACCGGTTCATCTTCTCCCCCTGCGGTTCGGATCTCAAGAGGATAGCGGTTCAACAAACACTAGACCGACTGCAGGACATAGGGGCCATCGTTCCCGTCCCCTTCGAGGTGGGCTTGGGCCACTATTCCATTTACTTCATCGTTCCCAAAAAGGACGGTTCCTTTTGGCCCAACCTGGACTTGAAGGAGGTAAACAAGGCTTTCAGGGTCAGCCGGTTCCGCATGGAGATTCTTCGATCAGTGATCGCCGCAGTGCACAAGGGAGAATTCCTCGCTTCACTGGATCTCTCGGAAGCATACTTGCACATTCCCATCCTGCCGGCTCACCGGCGGTATCTTCGCTTCAAGATTCTCGGTCAACACTTTCAGTTCAAGGCGCTTCCCTTCGGTTTGGAGACCGCACCTCGGACCTTCACAAAGATCATGGTAGTGGTGGTGGCGGCCCTCCGCAAGGAGGGTATCCTAGTACATCCGTACCTAGACGACTGGCTGATTCGAGCGAAGTCCTTCTCACATGGTCAGACCTCAGTGGCCAGATTAGTACAATTCCTATGCTCTCTGGGCTGGGTGGTGAACCTTCCAAAGAGTTCCCTTGTGCCCTCGCAACACCTGGATTTCTTAGGAGCGAGCTTCTATACCCGGCGGGGCATGGTGTTCCTGCGCCAGGACAAGGCGCAAGCCCTGAGGGAGCACGTGTCTCGGTTTTCGGTTTTGGAAGAACCAACCGCCTGGAATTATCTGCAGCTCCTGGGAGTAATGGCCTCCACCATCGACATGGTACCCTGGGCGTTTGCACACCTGCGTCCACTGCAGGCATCCCTGCTATCCCGTTGGAAACCAGTCTCCCAGGAGTATCAGGTGATCCTGCCGCTTCCACCATTAGCCAGGAAAAGCCTGGATTGGTGGCTTGTCCCCTCGCATCTGGCTCGGGGAGTCTCGCTCGAGGTTCCCAATTGGGTGGTGGTGACCACCGATGCCAGCCTCGCGGGATGGGGCGCCGTCTGCGAAAGAAGCGCCACGCAGGGGACTTGGATGCCAGAGGAGGCAAAGTGGCCGATCAATCGCCTGGAAACGAGAGCCGTGCGTTTCGTTCTCCAGCGTTTTCTTCCCCTGGTGCGACACAGAGAGCTGAGGATCCTCTCGGACAACGCCACCACCGTGGCCTACATCAATCGTCAAGGGGGGACAAGAAGCAAGCATGTCTCCCTCGAGTCAACTCCCCTGATGGAGTGGGCGGAGAGCAATCTCATCCGGATAGCGGCCTCTCACATCGCCGGGGTGGACAACATTCAGGCGGACTTCCTGAGTCGTCAACAGCTAGACCCCGGCGAGTGGGCTCTCTCCGATGAGGCAATGCATCTCATCGTCAGTCGTTGGGGGACTCCACGCCTCGATCTAATGGCGACCTTTCTCAACGCCAAGGCTCCACGCTTCTTCAGCCGCAGAACAGAGCGCGGCGCGGAGGGGGTGGATGCCCTCGCCCTTCCGTGGCCGTCGGATCAACTGCTCTATGTGTTTCCTCCTTGGCCTCTGGTCGGCAAGGTTCTCCGCAGGTTGGAACATCATCGAGGGACTGTAATTCTCGTCGCCCCGGAATGGCCCCGTCGGCCATGGTTCGCAGATCTACTTCAGATGACTGTGGACGGCCCACTTCGCCTGTCCCATCTCCCTCATCTTCTGCGTCAGGGGCCGGTATTTTTCGAGCAGGCAGAACTCTTCTGTCTTGCGGCCTGGCTTTTGAATGGCGCCGTCTCCGCCACAGAGGCTACCCGGAGACAGTGATCTCAACGATGCTTCGTTCCCGCAAGCCTTCGACCTCCGTCACTTACGTTCGAGTTTGGAAGGTCTTCGAAGCCTGGTGCTCCGACCGCGGGGTCCAAACCTTGGAGGAGACTGTCCCGCTGATCCTTCATTTCCTACAGGATGGTCTGGATAAGGGTCTCGCCTATAATTCGCTCCGGGTTCAGGTGGCGGCCTTGAATGTCTTGGTACAGAAGGACTGCTCTCTACCCCTTCAGCCGGATATCGCACGTTTTCTGAAGGGTGCCAAACACCTACGGCCACCGGTCAGGGATCCTTTCCCTTCTTGGAGCCTCAACTTGGTGCTGTGAACGCTGTCAGGCCCTCCTTTTGAACCCTTGAGGGGGTCCTCCCTCAAGGACCTGACCCTCAAGACGGTTTTCCTGGTAGCCATCTCTTCTGCTCGCCGGATCTCAGAGCTCCAAGCCTTGTCCTGCCAGGACCCTTATCTGCGTTTCTCCGACTCCGGGGTTTCCCTTCGTACGGTGCCATCCTTCCTACCAAAGCTGGTCTCTGCCTTCCACGTCAATCAAACGGTGGAGCTTCCAGCGTTCGCTCCAGAGGAACCCCGGTCTCTCCGGCTCCTGGACGTCAAGCATGTGCTGCTCCATTACCTGGAGGTTACCAATGACTTCCGGGTATCCGATCATTTGTTTGTCCTCTGGTCAGGACCGAGGAGAGGTTCTCAGGCATCCAAGACGACTATTGCGCGCTGGATAAAGGACGCCATCTCATCGGCTTACATTGCGGCGGGGCGGGTGCCACCTCGCAGCATGTCGGCTCATTCCACGCGATCCCAAGCGGCGTCCTGGGCGGAATCTCGCTCCGTTTCCTCCCAGGAAATCTGCCGTGCAGCGACGTGGAAGTCGTTGCACACTTTTTCCAGACATTACAGACTACACCTGGCGCCTCAGTACACGGGTTCTTTTGGCGATCAAGTTCTCCGAGCAGGTCTCTCAGGACCCCACCCGGTTTAGGGAAGCTTGGGTACATCCCACTGTCTGGACTGATCCAGGTACGTACAGGGAAAAAAAATTATTCCTTACCTGCTAATTTTCGTTCCTGTAGTACCATGGATCAGTCCAGACGCCCGCCACTAGGGGTTTCATTAGGTCCTGCTCGGATTCTTCCAGGTAACTTTCATTCTGTTTGTCTCTGATTATTGTTACTGTTCACAGCTCCTCACAAGTTGACTGTTGCTGGTCCCGTTGACCGTTTGTTTACTTATATCTTTCTCTGTTCCTTTTTGGGGACGGATCTGGATCCAAAATGTTGTGTTTTGCTTTTGGGCTTTGCTATGCGTAATACTGAGCTCCAGCAGAGGGTGCACTACTCTATATGCTGACGCTCTCAAACTCTGTTCTGACTCCATCTGCTGGTCGGGGGATATAACCCACTGTCTGGACTGATCCATGGTACTACAGGAACGAAAATTAGCAGGTAAGGAATAATTTTCTTTTGGCCCAGTATTGGATGGTGGGTGGTAGAGGACCAGATTTTGAGCCAGAAGATCATACATTTTTAAGTTATTTTTACAGTATGAGAGTCCATTGCACCCATTTATCCTTTTCTTCTGCGGGGGCTGAGTGTGAACTACTTTAAAAAGTGCTCTGATTTCTTTGCCAGTGTTCTACTTGCTTTTGGTCCCTCTTCTTTCCTGTCCACCACTCTGCTCTCATTTTTATTCTCACTCCTGCTGTTTACCTATCTCCTGTCAGTGTCGCCAGCAGCAGGAGCTGCTCCTGAAGTTGCTCCAGCATAGCCAGCAGCAGAGCTCACCACCTCTCTGGAGCAGTCTCTCCAAGCAGAACCTTCCCATGAAGGCTCTGCTGGAGTTACAGCAGCAGGAGAATGAGCGGCAACTGCAAAAGCAGCAGCGGGTACAGCCACGAGTGGTGAGTAGAGTAATTGCATAACCTCCCCAACTTGTTTCTATCACACTTTATCCAAAGGAGCACCTCATTCCCACAGTGAGGAGTACATCATAACTGGAAACCTGCCCACATCTTTGAGGTGAGCTTTAGTTAGAGAAGGCTCCCTGATATGTCACCAGCATGCTAATTCTTGATTTTGCTGAGAGTGCAATTTCCTTGCAATGGGCAAATAGCTCATTCTGCTTTATAAGAAGGAATTTGTTTTTCTTTATTGTTAAAAATAAATACATGTAAATCTACCTTTTCTTTTCTGCAGCATGGAGGTCTGAGCATGAGTAACTCATCCATGGCGGGCCTGGCTGCTCAGTGGGGTTCAGACTCCAACCCTCTATGGGCCACCCATGAGAAGAGCAGCTCGGTGGGCTTGTGGGAGGAAAGCCTGAAAACCTCAGCACCTGGAGTAAGAAGCATGGGGCTGAAAAATAGCCGGAGCAGTCCATCGCTCAGGTACATTTGAGGAGAGGGGATGATTAAATACTAACAATAGCAGCCTCTCTCTCAAATATATTTAGGGGAATGAGGGTAGAGGAACCTGAAAAACAGTAGGAGCAGCCTGTCTCAGGTACATCCAGATAAATGACAGGGAGCAGGCTAAAGAACAAGATCAGCCTGCCTCTTGGTGGAAAGAGTTGCTTATTTGAAGATCAGAGTTGATGAAAAGTAAGTGACTTCCCAAGGGAGAGAGTCCTTGTTGTGAGCTAGATGGGAAGTTCTGAGGATCAACCAAGGCGCATGTGCAGAAATCTCACAGGGAAGTGCTTGTGAGTGATGATGTGATATATATTATGCAGGTGTTTTTCTTGTTTTCCCCTAATCTGAACCATAGGGTTCTATTCCTCCTCTTCAGGTTGGAGATCACTGAAGCTGCAAGTCTTGAGGCTTTCAGCTGACTGCTTATGTGATCAAGATCTCATAGCTTTTCCTCAGGGGATCATAGCGAAGTTGATTACCTTTCACAGATGTTCTCCTTGGACAGAAACAAATAGCCAAACATGATGAGGTGATGTCATCTGGTGCAGAGTAGTCATTTTTATCATATAGTTCAGAAAGTTATGCTGCCTTTGAGCATATGCAGTCTTCACAGTAGTATCCCTGCATGTGAGTCTACCTCAATCTTTTTCTAAGACAGGTAATCCAGGGAGGTGAGCAGGGCTGTGTGGCTGTTTGTTTTGCTGTCCATGGAGAACACCTGTTAAGAGATGACCAATTTTGCTTTCTCCATGGATAAGTACAACAAACAGCCACAGAAGATGGGACTCCTGTGCTGAGGATTGCTTTGAGCTGTTTCGTAACTTCTAGTGATTTTCTGCAACATGTGGTATATTGTGGGAAGTGTGTCCCAATTACTTAAAAATGTACTTAAGCACTGCTTGCTTGAATTTTTGTCCAGACACTAGTGTTTTGCAAAAGAGTGCATCATGGACCATGTGGCAGGCTTTTAGGAAAAGTAAAAAGTCATGGGATAGGTGGCAATGTCCTTTAGTGGATTGCAAACTGGCTAAAAGACAGGAAACAGAGAGTAGGATTAAATGGACAATTTTCTCAT
Organism: Rhinatrema bivittatum; assembly: GCF_901001135.1. Taxonomy (NCBI): domain Eukaryota; kingdom Metazoa; phylum Chordata; class Amphibia; order Gymnophiona; family Rhinatrematidae; genus Rhinatrema; species Rhinatrema bivittatum. The sequence continues at coordinate 21,341,496 of NC_042630.1, forward strand.
TGGAAGGGAGTGGGCAGTGGAGTGCCTCAGGGATCTGTATTGGGACCCTTACTTTTCAATATATTTATAAATGATCTGGAAAGAAATACGACAAATGAGATCAAATTTGCAGATGATACAAAATTGTTCAGAGTAGTTAAATCACAAGCAGATTGTGATAAATTGCAGGAAGACCTTGTGAGACTGGAAAATTGGGCATCAAAATGGCAGATGAAATTTAATAGCGATAAGTGCAAGGTGTGATGCATAAGGGAAAAATAACCCATGCTATAGTTACACAATGCTAGGTTCCATATTAGGAGCTATAACCCAAGAAAGAGATCTAAGCATCATAGTGGATAACAAATTGAAATCGTCGGTTCAGTGTGCTACAGCAGTCAAAAAAGCAAATAGAATGTTGGGAATTATTAGAAAGGGAATGGTGAATAAAATGGAAAATGTCATAATACCTCTGTATCGCTCCATGGTGAGACCGCACCTTGAATACTGTGTACAATTCTGGTCGCCGCATCTCAAAAAAAATATAATTGCGATGGAGAAGGTACAGAGAAGGGCTACCAAAATAAGGGGAATGGAACAGCTCCCCTATGAGGAAAGACTAAAGAGGTTAGGACTTTTCAGCTTGGAGAAGAGACGGCTGAGGGGGGGATATGATAGAGGTGTTTAAAATCATGAGAGGTCTAGAACGGGTAGATGTGAATCGGTTATTTACTCTTTCGGATAATAGAAAGACTAGGGGGCACTCCATGAAGTTAGCATGTGGCATATTTAAAACTAATCGGAGAAAGTTCTTTTATCCCAGGACAAGCAGGATGCTAGTCCTCACATAATGGGTGACGTCACTGACGGAGCCCGAACGCTGGAAAAACTTCTGTCAAAGTTTCTATAAACTTTTGACTGGCTGCCTGAGGCTACTGAGCATGCCCGGCATGTCATGATATTCCCTGCCACAGGGGTCTCACTCTAGTCTTCGTTTTTCCGTGTGCCCATTAGCACCGCGGTCGTCGGAGCCCCGTGAGTCTCTTCACAAATTTGACTAAAAAAGTTACTTAAAACTTCAAAGTTTTTTCCCACATCGGGTCTCATTCCTGTTTGACACCGGACGGTGACAGACAAATTTCTCAGACTTCTTATTAATTTGGACAATTTTTCTCAGACTTTTCATCGGCTGTCGTTTTTTCAACATGGCCTCCAGGTTCAAGAAATGTTCTTGTAACCGGAACATGTCCAGATTGTTGTGGAGTTGAGATGGGCTATTGTTGCAGCAATTGTTCGAACTTGATGTGCCTTAAACCAATGGTAGATTAGCAATAAGGAAATACATTGGGGGGGGGCCCTCTACTTGGGCTGCATTTTTGGATTCCACTTTGAGCCCTTCCCAGCCATTACATTCCTACATGGAAGACCCTCAGGTTGGGTTTGGCAGTGATTGTGGTTCAAGAGTATACCTTTGGCTGGGACAGTCCTAGGGAATCGGTTGGAGATAGTCATGTCTCCTCAGAATTGGGGGGGGGGGGGGGGGGGGTTGATGCCTCAGTGGGGCGACTGTTCAGGAGATACTTTCTTCTGAGGAGTTAAGAACACAAGTCCTTTGCTTTGAGAGGTCTCTTCTATTTGGAAGTAAGCTTAATTTTTAAGGGATCTGGCATCCCTTCCTCTCAAGCTTTGTGGAGTAGCATCTCTTTGAATATTATTGAAGTCAGCCTCCTTGGTGCCTTAAAAGGAAAAGGTATCTCTCTATTTCCTGAACATACCCAGATCGGTCCAGAAAAGTGGGTCGTGTATCCCTACCAGCAGGTGGAGTCCGAGAACAATTAGAACTTTGGGCAGTGCTACATAACAAGAGTGCCACCTGCAGTCACTCAGTATTTCTCTGACTCCAGCGGGTGGCACAGATGCACACCTGCAGTCTTTAGTTATATTTTTTATTTAGTTTTGAATTTAATTTTTTGGTTTATGGTCGCTTCCTGAGGTGTTAGGCGCCTTCGTGGGCCATCCCTCAGTAGAAGCCGGGCGTCCGGGGAATTGGATATTCCTGTCAGGGTTTTGCCGCCACAATTCGGGGTCTGACGACCAGGGGCTCCTGGCTACTCACCACAGTCTTCTGCTACAGCTGCTCCCTTCTCCTGCAACAGCTTTTCTCTGTGTCTTGGTAAAGTTTAATTAAAAAAAAAAAAAAAAAGAGCTGTTTTCACTGCGGCTCACTGACAGTCTTCAGTGCTGAGGTAAGGAGAGGTGCAGGAGGGACCGGGTCTTTTAAGGCCGGCCGGGGAAGCTGTCAGCAGTGTTCCCCTCAGCTCCCTGGGCTCCGGGTCATTTTCTGAGGGCAAGGATGAGTTTTTCTCCGTGTGCCTTGTTTACTCGCTGCTTCCCTGCTTGGGGGCCTTGTGATTTCACTATAGACAGGCTCCTTTCCCGCAGCATGGCTGCGCGCGTTTTTTTGCTGGGGCGGCTGCCCTTAAGAATATGCAGGACCAAAAGCTGGAGATCCAGTTGAAGCGAGCATTCAAGGTTGCAGCGCTAAGCCTTCGGGCGGCGGTTTGCGCTAGCCTCATGCAGAGGGCCTGTCTGTGTTGGGTCTAGGAGTTGGATGTCGGGGCCGGTACGGCAGACAGTGGGGCTCTGCAGTCCGCCTGTCTAGAAGCAGGCATCGCTTATGTTGCAGATGCTTTGTATGATCTGGTGAGGACCTCGGCGAGAGGTATGGTGTCCTTAGTGTCAGCGCGGTGTCTCCTCTGGCTGCGAAATTGGGCGGCGGATTTGTCCTCCCAAGTCCCAGCTTTGTAATCTACCCTTTAAGGGCAAGCTCCTCTTTGGGGAGGATCTGGATCAGCTGGTAAAGCTGCTTGCCGAATCCAAGGGCAATCGGTTGCTGGAAGATAAAAGATCTTCTAAGAAAGTCTTCCCTTCTTGAGCTAGGTTTCAGGACTCTCGCCGCTTCAGAGCGGGTAGATACTCCGCACCTCCTGCTTCTATACCTGCTTCGGGGCACCAGCAGCCCTTTCAAGGGGGTCGCCGGCCCGGAAGAGATTCTGGACATATTGGTGCAGGAAGTAATAAAAACCCCCAATGAAGCCACGAGCACCCATTCCGTCGTCGATGCTGTCGGAGGCAGATTATCCAATTTTTACACAGAATGGGCAAAAATTACATCAGACTGCTGGGTCTTAGAAGTAATCAAAGACGGGTATGCACTGGAGTTCTTGTGCCCAGTCCAGGAGGCTTTTTTGGAGTCCTGAGTGGCCTCAAGTGTCAAGCGAGAGGCGGTCCCGGTGTCTCTACAACGACTTCTCGAGCTCAAAGCTATTGTCCCAGTTTTGGAGGCTCAACAGGGACGAGGTCAGTATTCAGTGTACTTTGTGGTCCCCAAGAAGGAGGGCACGTTTCGGCCCATCCTCGATCTGCAGAAGGTGAACCGTTGCCTTCGGGTTCCTCGTTTTCATATAGAAACATAGAAACATAGAAATGACGGCAGAAGAAGACCAAACGGCCCATCCAGTCTGCCCAGCAAGCATCACATTTTTTTCTCATACTTATCTGTTTCTCTTAGCTCTTTGGTTCTATTTCCCTTCCACCCCCACCATTAATGTAGAGAGCAGTGATGGAGCTGCAACCAAGTGAAATATCAAGCTTGATTAGTTATGGGTAGTAGGGGAAGTAACCGCCGCAATAAGCAAGCTACACACATGCTTATTTGTTTTACCCAGACTGTGTTATTCAGCCCTTATTGGTTGTTTTTCTTCTCCCCTGCTGTTGAAGCAGGGAGCTATGCTGGATATGCTTGTAGTATCAGTTTTTCTTCTCCCCTGCCGTTGAAGCAGGATATGCATTGAAAGTGAAGTATCAGGCTTATTTGGTTTGGGGTAGTAACCGCCGTAACAAGCCAGCTACTCCCCGCTTTGTGAGTGCGAATCCTTTTTTCTTCTCCCCTGCTGTTGAAGCAGAGAGCTATGCTGGATATGCGTGAAGTATCAGTTTTTCTTCTCCCCTGCCGTTGAAGCAGAGAGCTATGCTGGATATGCGTGAAGTATCAGTTTTTCTTCTCCCCTGCCGTTGAAGCAGAGAGCTATGCTGGATATGCGTGAAGTATCAGTTTTTCTTCTCCCCTGCTGTTGAAGCAGGGAGCTATGCTGGATATGCGTGAAGTATCAGGTTTTCTTCTCCCCTGCCGTTGAAGCAGAGAGCTATGCTGGATATGCATTGAAAGTGAAGTATCAGGCTTATTTGGTTTGGGGTAGTAACCGCCGTAACAAGCCAGCTACTCCCCACTTTGTGAGTGCAAATCCTTTTTTCCACATTTCCTCTTGCTGTTGTAGCTTAGAGCGATGTTGGAGTCACAGTAACCATGTGTATGTTTATGTTTATGGAAACCCTGAGGACAGTGATGGCTGCGGTTCGAAAAGGGGAGATTCTCGCTTCTCTGGACCTCACGGAGGCATATTTACACATTCCAATCCAGCTGAATCACCAGAGGTTTCTGCAGTTCAAGGTCTTGGGACGACACTTCCAATTTCAAGCCCTCCCATTTGGTCTCGCAACAGCACCTTGCACGTTCACCAAGGTGATGGTGGTGGCGGCCTTCCTTCGTCAGGAGGGAATCTTGATCCACCCGTACCTGGACGACTGGTTGATTCGCGCGAAGTCTTGGGAGGACTGCGAGAGATCAGTGCACATATGGTGTTGTTCACATTGCGATCCCTAGGTTGGGTAATCAATGTGCAGGAGAGTCACTTGGAATCCACTCAGAAGTTGATTTATCTCGGAGTACAATTTGCTGGGCAAAGTGTTTCTAGCGGCGGACCGAATAGGGAAGTTGCAGGAACAAATACATTCCCTTCTTCGAAGGAACAATCCCACAGTGTGGCATCATCTTCAGGTCCTGGGTTTCATGGCTTCAACGTTGGACTTGGTTCTTTGTGCGTTTGCTCACTTAAGACCTTTACAGCATGCGCTTTTGTCTCGCTGGAGCCCAGTGTCGGAGCAATTCCATCTACCAATGCCTCTACTTCCAGAATCCAGAACCATGGGGCTGACACTGGACAATCTGGAACGTGGGGTGGATTTGGAAACTCCGAATTGGCTGATAATCTCCACCAATGCCAGCCTCTCAGATTGGGGGGGCGGGGTGTGCAGACAGGTCCGCCCAAGGGCTCTGGTCGGCAATGGAAAGATCCTGGACCATAAATCAGCTCGAGACCAGGGCTGTACGTCTGGCCCTGCGGGCGTTTCTTCCCTGGATCCAGGGCAGAATGGTGCAAGTCTTCTCGAACAATGCGACAACGGTGGCGTACATCAACTGACAAGGCGGGCTCAAGTCCCGCTGTAGCACTGGAGACACGTCTTCTGTTCACCTGGGCGGAGCACCATCTCGAGGGCATTGTCGCATCCCATGTCACGGGAGTAGAGAATGTGCAAGCCGATTATCTCAGCCGTCAGCAACTAGACCCAGGGGAATGGGAACTATCTCTCAAGGCTTGGAATCTCATTTGTGCCAGATGGGGAACTCCTCAGCTGGATCTGATGGCAATGCAGGCGAACGCAAAAACAGTTCGTTTTTTCAGCCGTCGCCGAGAACAGGGCTCGGTGGGCATAGACGCTCTCGTGTGTCCTTGGCCCACAGGGATTCTGCTGTATGCCTTCCCGCCCTGGCCCCCTCATAGGTCGGCTTCTCCGTCGCATAGAGCGGCACCCGGGAAGAGTGATTCTGGTGGTGCTGGAGTGGCCTCGTCGTCCGTGGTTCACGGATTTGGTACGCTTGGCTCTAGAGGGTCCACTTCAGCTGGCTCATCTAACGCATCTGCTCCGTCAGGGGCCCATATTTTTGGATCGGGAGGATCGCTTTTCTCTCGCGGCTTAGCTTTTGAGAGGCGACGTTTACGCTTGAGGAGTTATTCAGAACAGGTCATTTCCACCCTCCTACAGGCGAGACATCCAGCCACTTCTATGGCCTATGTGAGAGTTTGGAAGCTTTTTGAGACGTGGTGTCATCAGTATTCCTGCGACCCTTTAGCGGTCCATGTTCCTCGGGTGCTTGACTTTCTGCAACAAGGCCTTGCTAAGGGCTTGGCAATCAATTCCCTTCGTGTACAAGTTGCAGCTCTAGGTGCCTTGCAGGGAAACTTTGATGGCTGTTCGCTGGCAGCGAATCCGGATATTGCTCGGTTTCTTAAGGGGGTCAAACATTTGCGCCCTCCCATCCGTTCGGTGTGTCCGAATTGGAGTTTGAATTTAGTCCTGATAGTTCTATGTGGTGCTCCTTTCGAGCCTCTTCGTGGAGTTTCCCTGAAAGATCTGACTTTGAAAATGGTGTTTTTGGTGGCCGTTTGCTCGGCCTGTCAGATCTCAGAGTTGCAGGCGCTGTCTTGTCGGGATCCTTTTCTTCGGATTTACGACGATCGGGTATCGTTACGTACTGTTCCGTCCTTTGTCCCTAAGATGGTTTCAGCCTTTCATGTCAATCAAAATGTGGAGATTCCGGGGTTCCCTAACTGGTCCCGGGAGTCTTCTCAGAACAGAGACCTTCATCTTTTGGATGTGCGGCGCGCCTTATTGCGTTATCTGGAGGTTACCAGTGACTTCAGACGTTCTGATCATTTGTTCGTTCTCTTTGGTGGCCCAAAGAAGGGGGACAAAGCGCAAAGGCGACCATATGTCGGTGGATTGAGGAAGCCAATTGCGCGGCATACATAGCCTGATGGCATCAGATGCCTTTGGGTCTCAGAGCTCATTCCACTAGGGCTCAGGCTACCTCCTGGGCAGACTGTCAGTTACTGTCGCCTCTGGAGATCTGTAGGGCGGCGGTGTGGTCGTCTATTCACACTTTTACGAAACATTACCGATTGGACGTTAAGGCTTCTGATGAACTGTCCTTTGGGGAGAGTGTGCTTTGTGCGGGTCTTTCAGGTTCCCGCCCAGTGTAGGATGGCTTGGGTACATCCCACTTTTCTGGACTGATCTGGTTATGTTCAGGAAATGAAAAATGGTTCTTACCTGCTAATTTTCCTTCCTGTAATACCACAGATCAGTCCAGAGGCCCACCCCTTTCTTCAGATACCGAAAGACTTTCTTGGTCAGAACCTGCTTAAGTTTTTTATTGTTGAAGCTCCTTTTTTGCAGACATTCATGGAGCAGTTTTTAGCAGCAGTTCGGTCTGGTTTTTTTTCCAGTGATGAAGTGGTAGTTTGGAAATTTGGTTGGGTGCTACCCTTAGTTATTTAGTTCTGTTAGCATGGGCATGGGTACAGGTCAATACTGAGGGTCTGCAGGTGGCACTCTCATTATGTAGCAGTGCTCAAAGTTCTACTTGTTCTCTGACTCCACCTGCTGGTAGGAATACACAACCCACTTTTCTGGACTGATCTGTGGTATTACAGGAATGAAAATTTGCAGGTAAGAACCAATTTTCATATCCAGTACACTCCTTTTTTGGAGGGTAGTATTGCACTTCTTTCATAATCTGGCATTTCTTACAATTTTCTGGTTTAAAATAAAAAAGTTAGGCGATGTAGGCCAGGCAGGAATGTTGGGATGTTTGCAGGTGACCAGTTTATTCTCTGACAGGTCATTGGTCTATTATTGTATTCCTTTAAAGCACAGTGATTTCTGAAGTATTGATTTTAGGAGTAGTCAAGGAGAAGGAGCAATTTGGCATGCTCCAGGAGGAAGACCAGTGACCCTACTCGATGAGGGCACAGTAGTCCTTGTAGGGATTAGGAATCTCTTTCCAGTGAATAATGGCAGGGCAGCACATTTGCATCCATTGTATCCCTGTTCTAAGCACCTCACTATTGGTGTGCAGGCCAGGAGAGATTGTGGCTTCCTCTTGCCTGGTCTGGGTGGAGCTTTGATACATCCCACTTGTCTGGATGGTCTGGCATGGAGATAAGGTGAATTTTGAACTTCCCTAGGAATTTCTTTTCTGATAATCCTGCCAGACAAGTCCAGAACCCACTCAGGGAAGCTGAGATAATAAAGGGCTGTCATTCTGATGGGTTCAGAAATCTAACAGTGAGTATATTGTTGCCCACTCTTAAGGCAGCTAGCTTAATTTTGATATAGGGATTCTTATTCCAGGGTTGTTAATCATGGAGTGAAGGGTTTTGGTTGTGATAATGATTTGGAAATCAAAATGTACAATTGCCTTCAATTGCCTTAGCTTTGACATGGAATGCTGAAGGCAGTACTCTATCTTTATAGTGGGGAGTGAAGTCTGCTTTGAGGCTTTTTTTTTCTCTCTGTCTCCATATGCTGGCAGGAAGACATAACCCACAGGTCTGGACTGATCTTGCAGGACTAAAGGAAAGGAAAATATCAGGTAATATTGAATTTTACTATTGTGGTCAGTATTGTTTTTAGTAATAAGGTTGTAGAAAGGAGAGAGCAGTAGATCCAGGTCAGATCTGTTTCATGAGATTATTTTTGTTCCTTTTCAACCCTAGACAGATGATAGAACTAATAAATCAGGAATGATTAAGGGAAGCCAAATTGTCTCTTTACTACTACTAAGTTGCAGGCTATACTGCTAACTTCCCCATTCCTTCTCTCCTCCTGCAGTGACTCATATGGTGTTCCCAGCAGGCCAAGCCGAAAGAAGACAGATGATGAGGAAAAGCTGCTGAAGCTGTTGCAGGGTATTGGGAAGCCCCAGGATGGCTTCACACAGTGGTGTGAGCAGATGTTGCACGCACTCAACACCTCCAACAACCTCGATGGTATGATTGCCTCAGAACCAAAATTCCAGCTCTCCACTTCTTTGTATTTAATGAATATTATGTTCCTGAACATACTCAGATCATTCCAGACCAGTGGGTTGTGTATCCGTACCAGCAGATGGAGTCAGAGAACAAAAACGTTAGACACTGCTACATAAGAGAGCGCCACCTGCAATCCCTCAGTAGCTCTGACATTCCAGCAGATGGTAGAGATGCAAACCTGCAGTCTAGGGTTTAAAAAAAAAAATGTGCGTCTTGTCAAACAATGCACTCACAGTGGCATATATCAACAGGCAGGGGGGGAACCAGGAGCTCTGCGGTGGTTTTGGAAGCACGACATTTGTTCGCCTGGGCAGATATTCATCTCGGGGGCATCGCCATGTCACGGGAGTGCACTTCCTCAGCCGATATCGCTTGGACCCTGGAGAATGGGAGTTGTCCTCCGAGGAGTGGAATCACATTTGCGCCAGATGGGGGCGCGCACTGTAGTAGGACCTGATGGAGACTCGAGCCAACTCGAAAAAGGTTTGGTTTTTCAGTCGAAGGAGGGAACACGGATTAGTGGGGCTCGATGCTCTGGTGTGTCCATGGCCCACGGGATTTTTTCTCTGTCTCCCCCACTGTGGCCTCTCATAGGCTGCGTTCTCTGCACTACTGGCTTCTGCCCTCGCACCTCCCAATACTTCTTCCTTCCCAAGAAGTACACTAGCCTCCGGCCATCCAGAACCTTCCCTTCTCTCCTCAGATACCTAATGAGGGAAGAATTCTCTGCCCCAGAGATTTTTTCACCAACGACCTCTGTATCCAGACTGCGTGTGGGAAAAGTAGGAGCAGGGTGAGCCATATAGAGGTGACACTTATGACCACTTCAACCCAAAAGTGAATGAGATCAACATGAAGACTGGAAGAGTTAAGGGAACCCCTTACAAGTAATTATAACAGGATCCCAGTATGCTTTTCTAACTGGGCGAATACCTGCGGGTGGCCACTAACCAATCCACCCTGCGAACCAGTCTTCCCATATACCCATTTTCTTGTCTAGTCAATCTACGCCTGCTCATCACCTATGTAAAATCCCATTTACAACCCATTTAGGCCTTACAGTTCTTTGGGTTCTTTCAGCTTCATACAGGGAAGGGCCTCCCTTCTGAAACCCCGGCTGCTTGTCCTGATAACACGTGCTGGTTGCATCCAAGCGTCAACCACTACCCTAGTTTGACAAACCCTTATCATTCTGGATCACAGGACAGCTTCATCCTATGTCATTCCTCACTTACCACTGCATATGCGTCTCTACACTCAGGCCTCAGCTTCCTATAAAGTCAGTGCTTCCACTCCCTTTTTTTCCACTCCTGTCACACTCACTTCCAACTGCACATAGATTGGGAGTGCTGGCTGGCCACATATGCGTTGCCTGCGGACTGCCCCTCTGACCCCTCGGTCTAACATGCCACGCTTCTACCAGAGATTCAAGAGCTGTCATCCACTGGGAAACGGGCGCGACACGAAACTCACCCAGAACCTCGGGCCCTCCGCAGGCAGACTCCTATGGTCCACCCAGACAACCAGGTTTCCCTGTTCTACATCACCAAAGAAAGACCGAACAAGATTCCTAGTCCCCTGCAGAGCAGCTGTAGGAATCCTCAAAGAGGTAGAAAGCAGATCCATCTCCCTTCACCCTACTTACCTACCAGTAATTAACAACTCCAGAGCATACAAGCTTCGCAGAATATTTCATACCTTCGACTATGAACTTCATCAGGAAGTGAAAAATCAAAACCTTTCACACTAAGGGGTCTCCACCATCTTGACCTCTTCGCAACTGAACAGTACAGAATACTCTACCTTTTTTCCTGGCTATCCCCCACTGCCTGCCGACTACCACAGAGGGCATTCCTCACAAACTGGAAGGCAGCCTACTCCCTCCCATAACCCACCTTCCCCGCAGACAGCGCGAGCCTCATACTTGTCAAGCCAGCAGCCGTGGTACGCCTTCCTAATTCAGATATCGGTGGAACAACCAATCCCTCTGACAAACAACCCACGTCTCCTCAACTGAGCAGTGTTTTCCCTGCTCCACCCATTTCACTCATCTCTGAATTTCACTACATGGTAGTGGCACGGCTCATATTCCAACTCTAGGATTTTTCTCCTCATCTTGGGGTTCTTCGGATCTCATTCCGAATCAACCTCTACTCACATCAACCACCAGCGGAATGAGATGTGCTGCCCCTCTCGCTGCTCAGCTAATAGCGCAGACCACTCACCTGCCACCGGAACGTTCCTGGTTTTTCTCCATCCCTTTCCGGGAGCCATCTTGGCCACCTTTGGTTAGAGTACACCTCAGGGCCATAGCCCTGCCACTCTCCTCTCAATTTGAAGCCAATCATTAGCCCCTGCTCGCCTCAAGATCCCATGATGGGAGTCCTGCGTCTCTGGTCCCAGGCTGTAAACCCATAGTTCCGGGGGATATATACAGGGTGAGGGGACAGAAGCATACTCCCACCCTAAGAACCCCTAGACACTGTCATCTCAGGTACCCCTCCTGGAAATTGACGTTTCGGTCACCCTCACCTTCCAGGTGCATCAGAGAACTACAAGCCTTATTATACCAACCGCCCTACCTAGAGTTTTTAACGTGCAGGTTTGCGGTACATATGCATTCCATCTTCCTTCCATCAGAGTTTTGGCTTCCAAATCAGCCAAACCATCGCCCTCCAGTTTTTCCCCAAAACCTCAGGCCTACCAAGGCGAGTTTAGACTCCTCGCACTAAGTTACCTGAACACTCTATTCTGAGCACTGTTGCACTCCTTCTGACTGCAAAGCCTCAAAGTTTATTTTTCGTATCCTTTAACTCGATAGCCGTAAACTACCTTCAAAGGCACGGTCTTCTCCTGGATCTTGAGCTACATTTTTTCTGCTATCAACAGCATACAGAAACCCTGCCTGCTACCCCTAAAGCACACCGGGTCCCTGCTGTGGCTTTTTCACTTCATCTCCATGAATGGACTATCCTGGCTATTGCAACATAGCCCAGTGGTCCTTGCAACATATTTTCACATCCCGCTACTGTTTAGACTGACAGACTGCGGAACGGTGAACCACAACTCTCGGGGAGCACATATCTCGCCCACGGCGACAGCAAGTCATAAAAACTGTCTCCCTGTTTATCTATATCTTGAGCGCATTTCTTTTTTTTTTTTTTTTTACCTCATTTTTATCATGAACACATGATATGGGCTAGCTGAGCTCAATACTTCAGCTGGGGACTCCCAGACAGCATGGCTAATTCATGCTGCTTATCTAAGGGAAAAGAGCAAGTTTGCTCACCGTAAACGGTGTTTTCCATAGATGATAGATGAATTAGCCATACTGATCCTCCTGCCTCCCCGGACAGTTTTTCCACCTTTGCATCTTGTCTTGCTTTGATACGGACTGAGGAGACTTGAGGCGGCGAGGATGGTGAAGGCAGGCACACCTCGCTGGCAAAAATCAATTTAGCTTTGAGAGCTCCGCCATCTAGTGGCATGGAGGATGTCCCAGACAGCATGGCTAATTCACCTGCTATCTACGGAAAACAGTTTACGGTGAGCAAACTTGCTCGTTTCCCTTTAAGAAAAAAAAGTCCTTTCAGCCTCCCAGGAGGTTGGCAGGTCCTGAGGGGACCATACCCCCTGGTACTTGAGGCCGCTGGAGTTCCGGATTGAGGACCCTATCTCCAGATGCGTACAGCGCTAGGGGTGATACCAGGGAGCCTAGTTCACACACCCCAGGAAGGCCAGGACCCACAGGGGCTTGATGGTCAGGTCGTATTTAAAAAAATAAATTAAAAAAATAAATTCTGTTTCTTGTTCTGCCCTTGTGCCAAACTCTCCGCTCCTCCCGAGTTTTGTCAGGGTTCGCTGCTTCTTCCCTTCAATTGTTGGGGTTTTTGGTTCCCGCAATGCCGCGTGGTGCGGCCTGTCGATCTTGTGGAGATGCGCGCGAACTTTTGTGTGCGTTCTGCCTCCCCGGGGGAGGGCATGTCCTGGGCCGCTGGGGACGACGTTTCGAGGGCCCGTAAAGAGTCAGTGAAACAAGCAAGGCTGAGGCTCCCTTTGGCAGATCCTTTCCACTAAGCACGGGAACAGACGCCATGTTGAATTCTTTTCGCGCAGCGGCGCAGGCTGTGGCAGGGGAGGGGATTTCTCCTCCATTATCCCTGCAGCAGGCAGCTCCCGGGGTGGGAGGGTCAACGGAGAATTTGTCAGGCGCGGCAGAGCAGAGCCCCGGGTGGGGGCTTCTGACTCCTCCTCATCTTTCTCATCAGATTTTATTCTTGTGCAGCTGTTTTTCTGTGCGGGCTGGCTTGCACTGGGTGCATCAGTTGCAAGAGAACATGTCTCGGAGGAGGAGGCTGTTCAAGCGGGGTGACTTGAGGCTGCAGTTGCTTACACCGCGGATGCCCTGTATGATCTCCTAAGAACCTCGGCTAGAATCCATGGTTTCAGCTCATAGACTACTCTGGTTGAGGAACTGGTCTGCGGATATCTCTTCTAAAGCTCAGCTGGGCTCGCTACTTTTAAAGGCAAGCTCTTGTTTGGAAAGGACTTAGAAGACATGATTCAATCCTTGTGGGAGAACAAGGTTCATTGGCTGCCGGCGGATAGGCCCAAGCCAAGGAGGTCCTTTCCTGCTCAGCCCCTTTTCCAAGGGAATCAGAGGTTTCAACCTTCCCGGTTGTTGGGCTCCTTGTTTAGACAAGGTTCTGGCAGGCAGCAGTCCTGGACCCAGTCCTTTTGGGGGCATTGTTTCGGTAGAACTGGAACCCCTCAACCGGCAGGAGGAGTTAAGTCCTCACAATGAGGCGAGACCGGTCCATTCCTCTGTTCCAGTTGTAAGCAGCAGATGTCAGAGTGCAGGAGGCGTCCTCCAGTGAGTGTGTTCTGCAAGTGGGTCTTTCAGAGGCCTGCCCAGTATAAGGTGGCTTGGGTACATACCACTGGTCTGGAATGATCTGAGTATGTACAGGAAAGGAAAATTGGTTCTTACCTGCCAATTTTCGTTCCTGTAACACAGCAGATCATTCCAGAGGCCCATCCCATTCTGACTCCGAAAGACAGTCTGTGGAGCTTTTAGTATTCTGAAGGAATGACTGGATATTAAACAGCAGGGCCGGTGGCTTATTGGGCAACCTAGACCTCTGGTTAGTCAGGAGGGATCGGTCTCCCTTGGTTGCAGTATAGTTGAAGTTTAGTTTCGAGGGCTTGGGTACAGGCCGATACTGAAGGACTGCAGGTGGCAATCTCTCTTATGTAGCAGTGTCCAAAGTTTTTGTTTTCTGACTCCATCTGCTGTTAGGGATACACAACCCACTGGTCTGCTGTATTACAGGAATGAAAATTAGCAGGTAAGAACCAATTTTCCTCTATTCTAACCTTGACAGTTCCAACCTGCTTGCTTCTGGTTGAAGGAGCAGCGGATCTAATTTTGATTTCAAGTCATCCCATCTTGGAAATGGGCCGACAGTAGTTTGGCTGTCTTAGTCTCTGTTTACTTCTTTTCTTTCCAGTCCCCACCTTCGTCTCCTTCCTGAAGGAGGTGGACTCCCCCTATGACGTCCATGATTACATCCGTTCCTACCTGGGGGACACCCTGGAAGCCAAAGAGTTTGCCAAGCAGTTCCTGGAGCGCCGTGCCAAACAGAAAGCCAACCAGCAACGCCAGCAGCAGCAGCAGCAACAGGTAATGCTGGGAGGGAGGAGCCTTACCTTGAACTATTGCCTTTAGGAAGGCAGAAACTGGCCCCAGCTTGGGGGGGAGTGGAAGCAAGGACACCCTTTTCCTTCTTCTTAGCTGCAGGGGGATGTGAATGCTTAGAAGTCGGGTTATCCTTTCTGTCTTCCCTTCAAGATGAGTTTGTGTGGATGCTGGAAGTAGAGACCCATTACCCACCAATTCCACAGCTGGGTGCCAGTAGAGACCAGTGGAATTGGCTAAGTGTGAAAGGTGTCTTGTGGTTGTAGGAAGCCTCATGGATCAGCCACAGCAGTCTACAGTCCATGTTTCAGGCGAACCACACCTCGAAGCAGCCGCTGTTTGATGGGAGCCAAGTGGGGAAGATGAAGAAGAGGCCAGTGATGCTGCATGCAGACCCCAGCATTTTGGGTATGTCTTTGCAGACAGTGGCAGTGTGGAAAGAGGAGTATTGCACACAATTAGTTTTATGTTTTACACATCTGATACATTTTTTTCCCCATCATTTCTTGCTTTTGATTTTGATACTACATCTAAATCATTCTCGTTTACATTTTAGGTAGTACTCTTTTTCTCCCAGGACAAGCAGGATGGTAGTCCTTACCAGATGGAGCCCTGTCACGGAACACTTTTATCAAAGTTTCTAGAACTTTGACTAGCACACTGAGCATGTCCAGCATGCCACTAACCCTGCAGCTAGCAGGGATCCCCCTTCAGTCTCTTTTTTTTTTTCCGTGCAGCAGTTGCCTCACGGTTTAGGAGCTCTGTGAGAAATTTCTCACAACTTTCCTCAAGGAACTATTTGAAGTTTATCTTCTCAAAAGATTCCTCAGCGGGGTCTCCCATCGCGCTCCGTTCCCTCCGATGCTCAGTAAGTTTTTTTCCGGTACTTGCGGTCGGTTCCCGGCGTCTTACCGCGTCTGTGCCCAACAGTCACCGACCGCGAGCCCGCCAAATTTTAACATGGGGACTGGGTTTAGAAAATGTCCCGAGTGTCCGAGGACCATGTCCATAATGGACCCGCATGAAGTATGTGTTTTGTGCTTAGGCCCCTCGCACAACGTTCATTGATGCCCTAGTTGTCACAAATGCCCCCCAAAGGCCGTTGCGCTCGCCTGGACAAAATGGAGCAGTTATTTGCTTCAAAACAGACTGCTCCATCGATGTCAGTTCAAGTGCCACCAACCGTGGAGGGTCCATCGACTTCGGAGGTGATTCGCCAGGAGCACCGTGGACGGGGTGACCGTCCATCACAGACTCCATCGAGGACATCGGCGTCATCGTCCTCGGTGCCGGGGAAAGAGTGGACCGAGCACCGGGAAACATAGACATGGGCACCAGGCGTCCCCGACCAGTGCAGACACTGATACCGCAGCGGCATCGACTTCCATCGAGCCGCCTGTGAAGAGGGCCCGGGAAGAGGAGCCCCCATACTCCTTTGGACCCGGGACCCCTAGGCATTCCCCACCGATACTGGTGCCGGGCACAGAGCCTCCACTGGCCCTGGTGACGCCTAGCCTGCCTCCTACCCCGATCGCAGTGTTACCAATGCCAGCTTCCTGGGAGGAATTGGACCGCATGGTCCAAGAGGTAGTGCTGAAAGCCTTACGAGGCTTCCAATCGCAGCTGGCGCCGGCCCCCATACCAGCCCGGAACCAGCTCCCTCGATGGTGGCACCGCTCCTCGAGTGCCTCAATACACTCATTGGTGCCTTATCGACTCCTCTGCCATCGGACACGCTGGCATCGAGTTATCCATTGAGGCCTCCACAGGTCCCAATTCCAGTACAGGATTCCTTGGAGGGGGAAGGATCGATTCTCGGCCACGTCCTTCCACGGGAACCGTCAATGCTGAAGCCCATGCCAGGGCCATCGGGGCTACCGGTACCCAAGCGCACCTCATCTGCCCCGATGCCCTCAGTGCCGGTCCGATTCCATTGATGCCAAGACCGCATCCATCGATGCCTTCCCACCCTCTCAGCTTTGACATGCTTCCTCCATCAGGAGCTCCACTGGGAGAAGGCAAAAGTCTCTATAATCCATGGGGCGATGCATCCTCAGATGATTCATCACGGACATCCGAGGACTTAACTCTGAGCCTTCACCACTGGAGGAAAGGCGAAGATCTGAGATGTCTGGGACTATACCTTTTACACTTGTCACGGAGGAAGATGCTCGCCATAAAATGTTGGCGGTCTTACAATTTGTAGATGCTCCAAAAGGAATAATGGCAATACCGGTACATAGCCTTATGCTCACCTTTGATGCAACTCCAACATTACTATCTGCATCAATGGCAGGGGATGGCAGGAAATTTGAATCAAATAGTTACCAACAAGGCTCCTGAAATTGGTGGTTGGTGAAACAGATACGTATGGGAAAATAAGTGTGGGAGCTTGCTGGGCAGACTGGATGGGCCAATTGGTCTTATTCTGCCGTCATTTCTATGTTTCTATATATATGAAGTTCTTTTGGACCTCATGCACCGCCTGTGGGAACATCCAGGCACGGTACCCACAGTCAATAAAAAGACAGATGCTACCTACCTAGTTCAACAAGCCCCAGGTTTTCAAAAGTCAGCTGCCCTACCACTCTAGTTGTGGAATCAGCTCAGAAAAAGGCTAAAAAGTCACATCCAGATTCCTCTGCCCCTCCCGGTAAGGAACAGAAAGCATTGGATGCGTTGGGACGCAGGATTTTCCAAGGGTCCATGTTGATATCGCGAATTGCAGCATATAAACTATACATAATCCAATATAATAGAAATCTCTGGAAACAAGTCCAAGAGATTGCAGAGACCCTACCACAGCAACAACAAGACACCGTGTCCTCCATCCTACAAAAAGGAATGGAAGCAGGTAAACATGAAGTCAGAGCTGCCTACGATTCTTTTGAAGCAGCATCCAGAGTCTCGGCAGTGGGCATCATTGCTAGATGCTGGGTCTGGCTTAAGGCCTCAGACCTACGCCCGGAAGTGCAGGACAAACTGGCAGATCTGCCCTATACCGGAGACAACCTGTTCGAGGATAAGATTCAGGACGCAGTGGCCCAGTTAAAGGATCATTATGAGACCCTGCACCAGTTGTCAACTGTCTCCCCAGATGTTCCCTCCGTAGCTCGCAGGGCCACACGTAGAGAACCCAAGAAACAATTCTACAGGCCTGCATCCCGTGCACAACCAGCTCGGGCACCTCAGAGGGGGACGTGCGTGCCAAACTAATACATCTAGACCGCAGCCAGCTCCACAAGCTGGCCCCGCATCTGGATTTTGACTCTTTCCCAGAGAGCAGCAGCCATATTCCAGTGGGGCGCCGCCTGTGCCTGTTTGCAACAAATTGGCATCCAATCACCACGGACCAGTAGATACTGTCCATCGTAACCCATGGTTACCATCTACATTTTTTAAAAATACCCCTGGACTTCCCACCCAATGCATCCTGGAGTTGGGACGACCACACAGGAAAACTAGAGTCAGAGCTCTCAACCCTTCTGTCCGTCAGAGCCGTAGAACCGGTTCCACTGAATCATTAGGGAAAAGGGTTCTACTCCAGATATTTCCTTATTCCAAAAAAGACCGGCGACCTCCAGCCTATTCTGGACCTCCGTACCTTGAATACATTTCTTCGCAAGGAACAGTTCAGGATGGTATCCCTGGGCACCATGCTTCCTCTGCTTCAATAAGGGGATTGGCTCTGCTCTCTGGACCTTCAAGACGCATACGTCCATATTGCGATCTCCCCTCATCGCAAATATCTGCGATTTGTGGTGAGCCGCAGTCATTATCAATACAAGGTACTGTTATTCGGCCAAGCCTCAGCGCCTCGAGTCTTTACGAAGTGCCTGGCAGTCGAGGCATATACGTTTTTCCATACCTGGACGACTGGCTCATAAAAAGCCAGTCAAAACAAGGAGCCCTCGACTCACTCGGTCTCACCATAAGGCTTCTAAACTCATTGGGATTTCTAATAAATTACCCCAAATCCCAATTGACACAGTCTCATCTTCTCTCCTTTATAGGAGCAGAACTAGACATGTCACTGTCCAGAACATTCTTACCCAATGACCATTCGATTACGCTGTTCATCCTTGCCAGCTTTATTCGCCGTCAAAAAAGAGCCTGAGCTGGCCAGCTACTCAGGTTGCTCAGCCACATGGCATCAACTGTCCATGTCACCCCTATGGCACACCTTGCCATGAGAGTGACCCAGTGGACTCTGAAATCCCAGTGGCGACAAGCTACTCAGCCGCTGTCGTCCAAGGTACACATAACCAGCCAGCTTTGTCTCCCTTGCCTGGTGGACACACAAAGCCAACTTACAAGTGGGTCTTCCTTTCCAGCAACCTTCTCCTCAGGTGACCTTAACTACAGACGCCTCCAACCTAGGTTGGGGAGCCCACATCCAAGGCCTTCAAACTCAAGGGACTTGGACAAAAGCCGAAGCGACCCATCAAATCAACTTTCTGGAGCTTTGAGCGATGTGGTACACCCTTTATGCATTTCAGGATTACCTCTCCAACATAGTTGTCCTGATTCAAACAAGACAGCCAGGTTGCAATGTGGTACCTGAACAAACAGGGGGGCACGGGCTCTTATCTGCTTTGCCAGGAGGCGGCGCAGATTTGGGCCTGGGCCCAGTCGCATTCCATTCTTCTGCGAGCCACTTAACTAGCGGGCACACAGAATGCTCTGGTGGACCACCTCAGCCTACGTTTCCAGCCCCACGAATGGTCTCTGGATCCCTTGGTTGCGAGCAGAATCTTCCACCAGTGGGGTCATCCGACCATCGACCTCTTTGCATCCAGTCAGAACCACAAAGTTGAAAACTTCTGCTCCTTGCACAGGGATCAGCATGCACCAACCAGGGATGCCTTTGCCTGTCCCTGGAACAAAGGTCTGCTTTACGCGTATCCTCCGATTCCGCTAATAAGCAAGACTCTCGTGAAACTACAACAGGACCAGGGCTTAATGATTCTCATAGCCCTGTACTGGCCGCGCCAAATTTGGTTTCCCATACTTCGTGGCCTTTCTGTCCAGGACCCCATTCGCCTGGGAACAACGCCCAACCTCATAACACAGAATTACGGCAAGTTACGCCACCTGAGCCTCCAGGCCCTCTCTCTGACGGCCTGGATATTGAAAGGCTGATACTACAACCTCTCAAGTGATGTATCTCAAATCCTAGTAGCTTCACGGAAGCCTTCCATGCGGAAATCCTACCGCTCTAAATGGAAGAGGTTTACCTTGTGGTGCACACAAAAGGGCTTGGATCCTTTTTCTTGCCCACATCGAGTCTGTTGGATTATCTCTGGCACCTCTCAGAATCTGGTTTCCAGACGACATCTATCCTAGTGCACCTTAGTGCCATCTCTGCTTACCATCAAGGAATAGGGGATGCCCCGATAACGACTCAACCCCTGGTGAGTCGCTTCATGAGAGGCTTAGTACAGCTTAAGCCTCCTCTGTGGCCACCGGTTGTGGCATGGGACCTCAATGTCATACTTGCATGGCTCATGCACACTCCTTTTGAGCCCTTGCACTCCTGCGAACTCAGATACCTTATATGGAAAGTTATTTTCCTAGTAGCCATCACATCTGCTCGCAGAGTGAGTGAGTTACAGGCCCTTGTGACCTACTCACCCTATACAAGGTTCCTTCATGAACGGGTGGTTCTCTGCACTCATCCTAAATTCCTTCCTAAGGTGGTAACTGATTTCCATTTAAATTAGTCCATAGTCTTGCCCACTTACTTTCCAAGACCTCATGCTCACCCAGGTGAGCGAGCTCTCCACACCTTGGACCGTAAGCGTGCTCTTGCATTTTACTTAGACCGCACTACAGCCCACAGGAAGTCCACCCAACTCGTTGTCTCTTTTGATAAGAACAAACTTGGGAATGCGGTGGGCAAGCAAACTGTCAAATTGGTTGGCAGACTGCATCGCATTCTGTTACCAACAAGCAGGCCTTCCACTACAGGGACGAGTGAAGGCAAACTCAGTCAGAGCAATGGCAACGTCAGTAGCACACTACCGTTCAGTACCGATTACTGACATCTGCAGGGCTGCGACATGGAGCTCTCTCCACACCTTCGCAGCTCACTACTGCCTGGACAAGGCTGGGCGACAGGATTCCATCTTTGGCCAATCTGTCCTAAGAAATTTGTTTCCAGTGTAGGAACCCAGCTCATCCTACGACCCACTGTGAATTTCAGGCTGCCTCATCCTTGCCAACAGCACCCCAGTTGTGCCTGTTGCACATGTTCGGTGCTGCTTCGCCTCATACGTATGACTCAGCCTGTAGCTTGCTATTCACCCATATGTGAGGACTACCATCCTGCTTGTCCTGTGAGAAAGCAGAGTTGCTTACCTGTAACAGGTGTTCTCCCAGGACAGCAGGATGTTAGTCCTCATGAAACCTGCCCGCCACCCCGCGGAGTTGAGTTTGCTTATGTTTTATTATTTATTTTTCGCTTGTACTTTTGCTACAAACGAGACTGAAGGGGGACCCTTGCTGGCTGCAGAGTTAGTGCCATGCTGGGCATGCTCAGTGTGCCAGTCAAAGTTCTATAAACTTTGACAAAAGTGTTCCGTGCAGGACTCCATTTGATGATGTCATCCATATGTGAGGACTAACATCCTGCTGTCCTGGGAGAACACCTGTTACAGGTAAGCAACTCTGCTTTGTCCCTTGTGACATTGTGGATAACGGAGTCATTTCAGTAAGATGCTAGTATTGAAACAGCTTGCAGTACTGCTAGTCTCACTCCATGTCAAGGCAAGAGAAAAAGAGCATTACTTTCATTTGGGGACAGCAGTTTTCAAGAATTTTTTTTTACTTTGTTTCAGTGCAGTAATGGATCCAGAAAAGTAAAGAGAATTCTTGAAAACAGCTACCAGAAAAAAAAAGTAGTGCCCTTTTTCTCTTGGCTTGACACAGAGTTAGGCTAGCAGCAAGCTTTTTAAAGGCTAAGACCGTACCAAAATACCTCCATTACCCACAATGTCCCAGGGCACGAGGCATGCTGCCATTTGGGGTCATATTCCTGTATTATAAAAATATAAAATGTTAATTCATAAAACAGAAACCTAAGGGCTGTTTCCACACAATGAACCAGGGCTGAATTTAAAAAGAGTGTATTCATATACAATACTGTGGGGAACCACTGCCTTCAGAAATATTTGAAGGGTGAGTGTTCCTCCTCCACCCCAGAGATCTGAGAATCCCAGACTCTTCTCCCTCTCCCTACCCCAAATCCTCTCTTCACTTCAGAATTGCAGTGCTGGCTCCATAGCAACAGTAATTCCTTGAAGAAAATTCAGCACAGAGCCTGGGAACCCTCCTGAGCTGATAGGCCTATTTTGGACCACCCCTTCTCCTACATGGGTTTGCTATTGACGTGGAAACTCATGCGAGGGGGTGGGGCACTACTGGGCCCCATCTGTGTGCGAGAGCTCCCGCACAGAATTTTCTTTAAGAAGTTGCTGTTTCTCCTAGGACAACAGGATGTTAGTCCTCACATATGAGTGACTACATTGGATGGAGCCTGGCACGAAACTTTGATCTCGAAGATTTTAGAACTCTTGAACCTGTCCTACTGAACATGTGCAGCTGTAGTCATCACCTGCCCTTAGGTAGAGTCCCTCAGTCTCTCTCTTTCTGCGAAGCCGTATTGTCGTGGAAACAGTGTGCTCACGGTATTCAACTTTGCTCTCTTCTCACAGTTTCTGTAAGTGATATTTTCTAGAGCTGCAGCTGTTTCTTTCCTTAAGGTTGTTTTCTTCTTTTCCTTTTCCTTCCAACTGTCTGCCGGCCACACAGTAGGTTTTCTCTTGTGCAGCCTGGCAGTCTGTTACTATTTAAAAAAAAACAAAAAAAAAACTGCTTCGGCTTCTATTTGTGTCCTCTCCTTGCACTGTCTCCTTTTTCTTCCTTTCAACGGTGCTGACAGGACTGACTTATGCAGTCTGTCATGATCTGTGTAGGCCGCTGAGCCTGGGGCTCACCTGAGTTCTATCCAGGCTGGAGTTCCATATCGTTTCACCGATCGATTGGCATTGATGGATTCAGACAGTGCAGGGATCGAGGACCAAGCCGTTTCTGTGAGGAGGAGAGCTCATCCTCCTCACATCCCAAAGAGCTAGTCGCCACGGGTGGGAACCCTGGAAGATGTAGCCGCCCCTTCTGCTTGCCAGTCTTGGCAGTGCAGTCTCCTTTGGAGAGAGGGTGAGCAGGAGCCTGGGCTAGCAGCTTGCTGCTGCACATCTATGCCATGCCCAGTAATGGTTGCCTGTGCACAGCTTTGACTAGTGAACCGTTCGTCTAACGCATTGATATCAGGACCACATCAGGGATCAGTCCCACCATTGCGCACCGTGGTCACCCTCGATGCCATCAAGGTGTGTGACCGCCCACAATGCCATAGAGACTTTCTGTGCCATTGGCATTTGGTGGAAGTGGAGTCTTGCTGCACTGGCTTGGGCGCTGAGGAGACAGACTAGCAGCGCAAACCGATGCCATTCATCGAGACTGTGCTACCCATGGTGCTGTGATGCCATCATTATACTACGGTGCCCTTGCACCATCGATGCCACTTTGTCCTTGATGCCCACAGGGCCCTTGTCACCTATGGTACCATCGATGCCATAGACGCCCTTGATCCCACCTCAATGGCATAGAGTGGCAGGCCCTCTATGCCATTGAGGTGCCTAGCCTCGAGGCTGTGGTAGCCCTCGATGCCATCGAAGTGCGTAGCCTTGATTCTGCCCACTAGCTCATCACGGCATGTGGCCTCAATCACATCACATCACGATGCAGTGCTGCCCCCGATACCATTTATGTCCTTGAGGCTATCGAGGTGCTGAGGGCCCCGTGGAGGCTCTCGGGCCACCGATGCCTCTCGTTCCTCCTCATCTACATCGAGCATCACTGACCAGGCACTGGGGGTCCTCAACCCCTAGCACCCTCCGCCTCGAATACCAGGAGGGATGGCCCTCGCAGGACCTGCCAACCCCCTGGGAGGCTCCAACAACTCCTCTTCACTTCTTTGCATTTTTTTTTTTTTAAGGTGAAGGGAAAACCTAACTACTCTATCTGTCACTAAAACTAGTGTCCCTCTTTCTACTTTTTTTTTTTTTTTTTACTACGGACTGTAGGGATTTGTACCTCCACCATCTGCTGGAGACAGAGAAATACTGATGGACTTTAGGTGGCACCTCAGGGTATTGGGCAGAGTCAGTCAAAACTTCTCTGTCTCCATCTTGATAAAAAAAACAATCCTGCCTACTCATATTCCTCAATCTATCAGCCGCTTTCGACACGGTGAAACACTCAATACACTTGGAGCGGCTAGCCGACATCGGAATCAAAGGCACCGCTCTAAACTGGTTTGTCATTTCTATGAAACAGATTTTACAAGGTCAGAGTCGTCAACAATGAATCTCACCCCGTCTGCTCTTCTCTGGGAGTCCCTCAAAGCTCCTCATTATCACCGACTCTCTTCAACATCTATCTTCTACCACTATGCCAGCTCCTCTCCAAACTAAAATTAAATCATTACATTTACGCAGATGACGTGCAAATATTCATCCCGGTTAAAGAATCCCTACAAAAAACACTAGAATTCTGGAACAACTGCCTTATATCCATCAACAACCTGCTCTCAAGCCTTAACTTAATCCTTAATTCCAATAAAACGGAAATACTCCTCATCTCTCAAGACGGTAACTATGCAATGCCAAACTCGAACCCTATCAGTCAATCAACCTTTTCTTCTCAAGTGAGAAACCTCGGAGTCGTCATGGATAATCAACTAAACCTAAAGAGATTTATCAATACTGCTAAATTGCAAGTCCTTCAACGACTCAGACCACTCCTCCACTTCCAAGACTACCGATCAGTACTCCAAGCAATCATTTTCTCAAAAATCGATTATTGCAATTCTCTGCTACTCGGACCTTTCCAGCTAACACCATTTAAACCCCTACAAATGCTGCAAAACGCCTCAGCCAGGATTCTAAGACCACAAGAGAGACCATATTACCCCTATCTTAAGGAACCTGCATGGCTCCCAATCAATGTTCAGAATCTTATACAAAACACTAACAATCATACACAAAACCATCCACAAGCTCATTCCACTGGAACTCAACATTCCACTTCGACCACATTTACCAGCCAGACCGAGAACAGCATATAGAGACACTCTCCTTACACCATACATCAAAACCTCTCTAAGCAAACGAGCTATGTCCGCAGCAGGTCCTGCACAATGGAACTCTCTACCGCCAGAACTCCGGATGGAACAATGCCCGATCAATTTTAAAAAGAGTCTAAAAACTTGGCTATTCGAGCAAGCATTTCAGTTATGCTAATGACATACCTCTGGCGTCACCATACTAGCCAACAGGCTAAATTTTAGACTCTCCATTCATACTACCCTTATAATTTAGCAGCCCATCTCTACAGCCGATCACTCCAAGTTTACTCAGAGTACCCGGACATTAAATAATTCCAGTATGTACCTAGATCTTCAGCCAGACTACACCTGGCTCATAAACATGTCTTTTTTTCATGTCTTTAATATCATTTATGCGTTTTCCCCATTTATTCAGATCCAAGTTTTACGCCCTGTTCAATGTAATCGCATTCATACATGCTTGTTTTCAGTTACAATGTAAACCGAGATATGTAATATTTTTTTGTAAATAACATTTTATTATGCCATAAGCACACAAAGCATATCCAACAAGCAAAATACAACACATAATTCAACTGTGCACATGATATACCACACAGGATATGGCAGTATAACATTGCCTTTCCCAACCCTATCCCTCCCTCCCCACCCCCCTCCCCTCCCTGCCCGAATATTTAGAGTAGTATAGTCAATTCAAAGAGGTGTCATGGTTAGCAATCCACAATTGAAAGGCATGCCAACTGGCAGAGAATCGTGGAAGAGCGTCCCGGCGTATAGCCGTGAGGCGTTCCATATAATGTATCCACTTCAAGCGGAGTAGCACGGACGACAACGAAGGCGGCCGCTGCTCCTTCCACCGCTTGGCAATCTCCCCTCGCACCGCCATGGCCACCGCTCCGACAAAGGGTCTATGCAGCTTGTCCACTCCATCCAAAAAGTTGTGTAGCAAAGCTCCACGTACAGTCCAATGAAAGTCTATGTGCAATAGGTCCCCAACCCAACGTTCCACTTGGCCCCAGAGTTGTGCAATTTCTGGGCAGGATCACCACATGTGATAAAAATCTCCCACTTGTCCACACTTTCTCCAACAGCAATTAGCATCCAAAATACCCATCTTGTGTAGTTTAAAAGGGGTGTAATACCATCGAAACAGCATCTTATAACTTTGCTCTAGCAATTGAGCCGAGAGGGAACTATGCCGTACCTCTTGATAACAAGCATCCCATTCCCCCTCTAGTAAAGGCCCCCCCAAATCAGCTTCCCAAGCTTTCAAATGTGCCGCTTTTGTAGTTAGAGACCCATTTAAGATACTGTAGAGTTTAGATATTAGCCCCGTCATAATTTGCGCCTTCTCACAATAACTCTCCACTAATGTCTTTCCTTTATTCATATCCACCCGCACCTCCCTAGACATAAGAAAATGGTGTAGCTGGATATAGGCATAGTAATCTGTACCTTTGAGAGCATATTTGCCCCTCAAATCAGCGAATGGAATGATCCTCTGATCCACCCACATCTGACCCAGGGACCACAAACCCTGCTCCTCCCACTGCAGGAACTGATTGCCTTCCCGGCTATCACTGAAGGAGGCACAGCCCCGTATCGGTGTAGTATACCAAAAATGACGATCCCCTACCATCTGCGGTCTCCAAGCATACCATAATTGTAGGGTAGCCTCAGTACATGGAGACAATGAGCCGTCAGCAATATATTTACGTCCAGCAGTCCACATGAGCTGTCGTACCGACCGACCCGGAGTCAGCGCCAGTTCAATACAAACCCACTGTTTAGGATGGAAGTGATCATGAAGTTCTATTAAAGCCTTAAGCTGTGAGGCAACGTAATATTTAAGAAGATGTGGTACCCCCAGTCCACCGTCCACTTTATTTTGATAAAGCACGCCTCGAGATACCCTGGGAGGACGCCTCCTCCAGATAAAAGAAAAAACCCAGGCCTGAAGTTTTTTAAGGTAATGCTGCGGGATTAAACAGGGGAGTGCCTGAAAAAGGTAAGCTAACCTTGGCAGGTCATTTTTATGGCTGCAATCCTGCCCAACCAGGACAATTCCAATCTACCCCATTGCTGGAGATCTTTCTCCAACCTGGTAAACAAGGGCAGATAGTTCCGAGCAAACAGGTCCCCATAGACCGACCCAATGTGTACCCCTAAGTACTTAACCGATTGGGTTGCCCATTGAAAGGGAAAAAGGTGTTTCAATGCAGAGATCCGAGCTGGAGACATAAAGATGGGTAAGAGTTCAGATTTCTCTTTATTCACTTTAAACCCAGAGACAGCACTAAATGCCTCCACTTCAACTAGTAAGGTTGTCAACGATTCCTCTGGGTGTGTCAGAGTAAAAAGAACATCGTCCGCATATAGCGAGATCTTATAATCCCGGTCCTGAATGCGAACTCCACTAATGGCTCCCCTGTCCCTAATCCGAATTGCTAATGGTTCAAGATACAGGGCAAATAAAAGGGGAGATAATGGGCATCCTTGCCGCGTTCCTCTTTCAACCCTGAAATTATCAGAGTATCCCCCATTCACCTTGATGCAAGCAGCTGGTTCTCTATAAAGCTCCTGCACCCATTTGAGAAAACCCCCCCTTAGACCGACTTTTTCCATGACCCGGAAAAGGAAAGGCCAGTGTACCCGGTCAAAAGCTTTTTCAGCATCGACCCCAAATAGTATAGATTCCTCCGCATGCATCCGGGCAGCGTGGATGAGATTAATCACCTTGCGAATATTGTCACCCGCCATCCTTTTGGGCATGAAACCAGCCTGGTCCTCATGTATTAAGGTGGTGATAACTACATTTAATCTATTGGCTAATATTTTTGCTAAGAGTTTTTGGTCAATATTTATAAGTGAAATGGGGCGATACGCACTACAATAGGAGGGGTCCTTACCAGGTTTAGGTATTATAGTGATACCAGCTACATTAGCCGCCGGTAACATGCGTCCACCACTCCCCAGCAAGTTAAACATCTGAGCTAATGGGACCACTAATAAATCCTTGAACTTTTTATAAAAAAGCGGAGTGTACCCGTCGAGTCCAGGAGCCTTCCCTGGTTTCAAGCTTGCGATCGCAGCCAGTACTTCCGCGGAGGAAATAGGTTGACCAATACCCTCCGAAACAGAGGGCTCTAAACAGGGCATAGATATATCTGCCAAATAGGTGGTGATGGCCTCCTCAGATACCCCCTCCTCTCGGGTGTATAGCCCAGCAAAAAACTGATTAAACTGAGTCCGGATACCCTCCCCATCTACGATAAAGGACCCATCCTGCGCTCGAATTTGTGATATCAAGGCCTGGGAGACCCGAGCTTTCAATTTGCGTGCCAAAAGTCTACCCGCCTTGTTACCATGTTCATAATATGTTTGCTTAACTAAATCCAAGTTGTGAGCAAGCTCCTCAGATTCCAACATGCGGATGCGGTATCTGATGTCCCCCAATTCTTTTAAAAGTGCTCTCGAAGGGCCCCGCTTATGGGCGGCCTCTACCGTCTCCAGGCGTTCCCGTAGGAGCTGCTGCTGACGATCCTTCTCCTTCTTTTTATACGTGGCTAACGCTATAAATTTTCCCCTAATAACGGCCTTCATGCAATCCCAGAGAATAATGGGCGTTATATCTCCAGTGTCATTAACTGCTAAGTAATCTTGAATTGCCTCTCTAATCTGCTTTTCCCCTTCCTTGTCCTTTATAAGGGAATCATTGAGTTTCCAGAACCTGCGCCCGGCAGCCAATCGTAAACTGTTAAATTCCCACCAGACCGGCGCATGGTCTGACCATATAATGTTACCTATCCCAGTGTGCATGGTATTATGTATCAAAGTACTGTCCACAAAGAGAAAATCAATGCGTGTATATGTGTCATGTGCCGATGAATAGAACGAGTAATCTCGACCCTCAGGATTCCGCTCTCTCCAAACATCAACCACCCGCCACTTAGTAAGAAAATCCTGCAAAGCCCGCCGGTCCTTCTTAGAGTGGTGACCGCCCCCTTTCGAGCAGTCCAGGGAAGCATCACGTACTAGATTGAAATCGCCCCCTATAATCAGAAGGCCGCTTTGCCAAGATAACAAAACCTCATCAATGCGATGGAGGATCTCCCTCTGCATGGAACAAGGGTTGTAAATATTAACCAACGTATATAAAACCTTATTAAGGTAGACAGAAACTATCAGGAACCGCCCACCTTCATCTCTATGGACCTGTAGGATTTGGACCAATAAATCTCTGGAGAATAAAATCCCCACCCCCGTGTATTTATTGTGTGGAGTGCTAGCTGCGAATACCATATGTGGATAAAGAGCAGACAGCATCAGCCTCTCATACTTTTTGCGCAAGTGTGTTTCCTGCAGGAAAAATACCGATGCTTTCAGGGATCGGGCCTCTTTAAACACTAATCTCCGTTTCAGCGGCGTATTCAGGCCCTTAACATTAAGGGTGACTACTTGATAGACATCATTCATAAAATGAGTATCCCCACCATGTTACCTTTAACCGACTGACATGCCTGCCATCTGCCCCTCCTATATAAGCGGTTGCAACCAAACTAAGTCCCTGTAAAATATCGGGCTGCATATCCCCCCTCCCACCCAACTCCCATAGGAACCCCCACCCAAGTCCCCCCTGTCCCTCCCCACCGCCCCCCCCTCCCCTGCCCCTCCACCACTGAAACATCAGCAGTGTAATCAGAGGAAAAGTAACAATCCCCTCCCCCTCCCTCCCTCCCCCCCAAACAGGATAACAATGAAATATTAATCACATATTTCAGCGAATTGAAAATTAACAGCAATATTGTCAAGAACCAAACCTAAATCAGATAAGTAGCCTAAGTATGGTAACACGAGGCTCCTCTGACGAGCTACTGATTTGTAGGCCAAGAGACGCTCCGCGACTCCCAAGGGAAAACACAATCAAAAAGGATCAGCCCGTAGTCTTCACGCTACTCCGTCCGGCTGAACGCTGGGGTCCGTCAACTTGCGGCGCAACCTGGAGCCGGATTTTCCGGTCCGCTGCCATCTTGGCCGCTCGGGGCCCCCTGGAGGCGGTGCAAGAGCCACATCCTCCGGCAACGAAATGCCGACCTCAGCTAAGATGGCACTGGCTTCTTCCCGTTTAATAATGCGATGCGTGGCCCCCTCCACCGTAAACGCCAAGCCGCTGGGGTAAAGCCACCGATACCGGATAGCCTCCTTGCGGAGAAGGGCTGTAACAACGTTGAAATCTCTCCTTTTTTGGAGGGTAGCCGCCGCTAGATCATTATAAAGGGTGATCTTATGCCCTTCCCATGTGATAACATTCATTTGGCGGGCTTTTTGCATGATTCTGTCTTTGTGCTGGTAGTAATGCAGGCACGCGATGATGTCCCTCGGAGTATTATTTCTCGCCACCCCTAATGCCCTATGGGCCCCTATCCAAAATAATGTCCGTGTCCCGAAGGCCAGGGTCCTCAGAACCACTGCTGAGCACTAGGTGACATATCTTCTGGACCGTCTGCGCTGCATCCACATAGGCCTCTGATTCAGGCACGCCCCTGATCCGGATGTTCGACCGACGGGCTCTATTTTCTATGTCCTCAAGTTTAAGAAGTATTTCTTCATTCTTTTTATGGAGCAGAGCCACATCGGTGCTAAAGCGTGAAGTTGCCAACGCCTGACTCTCAACCATGTGCTCCACGTCCTCCACCCGACGGCCCAGCTCTCCCATTTCGGACCGGAATTCCGCGAGCGCCTCTTTCATATCCACCTTAATAGACTTTATATAGCGCTGTATCTCCGCAAACCAGCCGCGAAAATCGTCCTTAGTCGGATCGCCCGACAGCTTGCAGGGATTCGGGGACGGCGAATCCTCCATCTCCTCAGCAGGCGACGGACCCGCGGTCGCCATCTTGCCGTCCTCCGCGTCCAGGCTGTCTCGCAAAGCAGCGAAGCGGGAACCGCCGGAATCGTAAGAAAAAGATTTTAAATCAATGGCCTTCTTTTTAGTGGTCATAGCTGTCCGTTTTCAAGTGGTTTTTGGTTCGGTATGATCGCCGAAAATCAATAAAAGGGGAGAGTGTAGCGGGAGCTAACGCTCTAGGCGTCCATTCAGGAAGGCTGACGTCACTTCCGATATGTAATATTTTACATGAATCCTGATATATAAAAAATGCTAAATAAATCTGCTGGTGGGGAGGCAAAACCCAGAAGTCTGGACTGATCCGTGGTACCACAGGAACGAAAATTAGCAGGTAAGAACCAATTTTCCTTTATAAGACTGAAAAGGGACCCTGCATGGATGCATGGTTAGCGTTTTCCATGCCAGGCTTCAACTGATGTCACCTATATGTGAGGACTATCATCCTGCTGTCCTTGGAGAAATGAAAATTGGTTCTTACCTGCTAATTTTTGTTCCTGTAATACCACAGATCAGTCCAGACCAGTGGGTTGTGTATCCCTACCAGCAGATGGAGTCAGAGAGCAAAAACTTTGGGCTCTGCCATTTATACAAGAGTGCCACCTGCAGTCTCTCAGTATTGTCCTGTACCCAAGCCCACGCTAACAGAACTAAGGAACGAAGGGTAGCAATCAACAAAAAATTGACTACCTCTTCGCCCTGAGCAAACCCATAACCGAACCAACTGCTAATAACTGCTCCCTCAAACATCTCTGCAAAAAAGGATTTTTGTGAAAAACCTAGCAAAAGTCTTTCGGTATCTGAAGCAAGGTGTGGGCCTCTGGACTGATCTGTGGTAATACAGGAACGAAAATTAGCAGGTGAGAACCAATTTTCATTTCCTGAACATACCCAGATCAGTCCAGACCAGTGGGATGTACCCAAGCCACCTTACACTGGGCGAGAACCCGAAAGACCCACACTGAGAACAATCTCTCATCGAAGGACGATTCGTCAGTAGCCTTAACGTCCAGTTGATAATGCTTAGTGAAAGTGTGAATAGAGGACCATACAGCCTCCCTATAGATTTCCTGAGGCGACATTCCCTATACGTACCCGGATCAGTCCAGACCATGGGTTGAGCCTCCTGTTCAGCAGATGGAGACAGACCAAAACTTAAAGGGTATCTTGTATCAGGACAGAGCCTACCCTGCAGCCCTTCAGTATTTGTCTCCAGCAGATGCAGTTAGCTCACCCTGCGGTTCCCTGGTTTCTTCCTTAGCCCTTGCTTGTGGGGCTGTTCTTATTCTAATTCTGTCAGGATCAAGCAAGTATTATTGTTTCTTGAAAATAAGTTTAAAAAAAAAAGGTTGAACTCTTTCCCCCCCCCAACAGAAGACAGTTCTGTCTCCTCGCTCTTGGGGAGCCTAGGGGAGCTTAGCCCCTTGTTTAATGCAGCCTAGGCTCTCTATTCCCGGTGTACCTCGGCTGTGGGGCGATACTGGTGGTCCAGTCACTCCCCCTATACCAATGGTTCTCAACCCTGTCCTGGGGATCCCCCAGCCAGTCGGGTTTTCAGGATATCCACAATGAATATGCATGAGAGAAAATTTGCATGTTATGGAGGCAGTGTATGTAAATTTTCTCTCATGCATATTCATTGTGGATATCCTGAAAACCCGACTGACTGGGGGGGGAGGTCCCCAGGACAGGGTTGAGAACCACTGCCCTATACAAATGTCTCTCTCCCGGGACGTTTTCTTCCCCAGCATTGCCTGCGGGGATGATTCATTCCCCTGCACTACTCAACTAAACAAACAAAAAAAAAAACAGTTCAAGCCTATCGGGTTACCTGGCAGCTGTAATTTAGAGACAGGAAGGAGCAGAGTTCAGTCCCTGCTCTAGCTCCTTTCAGGCACGGCAGCTCAGCTGATTTTACTTTTTTTTTTCTCCTTTCTCTGCCTCGCGGTCTCCTTCATGCCGGGTTCTAACTCGTGCCTAGCCTGTGGAGAGCCTTCGATCCGGCTCTCACATGAAGGGCTGTGTTTGGGGTGTCTGGGGGGGCGGGGCGGTGGCCCGCCCTCCTCCTCCTCCTCCTCGGCAACGAATAGATCAGTACCTCGGGGCAGGTCTACCAAACGCATGGCCAGGCCGTTCCCGGGTCCTGCAAACCGCAGGAACAGCAGCCATCTTGAGGATATCGGCAGCTCCTGTGACTGGGCTGCAGGACACAGTAGAGCCTGATTTTTCTGTTTCACTCCCCCCCCCCCCGATTTGAGCCCTGTGCAGTCTCCTGATGCAGATCCTGACACCCCCCCCCCCCCAGGAAGTCCAGACCTCGTTTCTCTTCTGATGCTTCTCATGCACAAATCGTAGCTACCTTACAAGAGGAGGTAGAACCCCAGCCCGCTCCCATGGCTCCAGATGCTATGGGGTATATCAGAATGCGGGTGGTCCCGGGGGCCCCCCCTTCCGCCCCCCCCCAAACTCCTTTGGCAGTTCCAGACCTGGATCCGGATGCAGATTTGACAGGGACACCCCTTCCGCGCACTTTCCCCTTCCATCCCATGCACGCGGTGATGCTCCTCCAGGAATGGGAAGCTCCCGAGTCAGGGCTTCGAGTGGGGAGGGCTATGGACAAGCTCTATCCTCTCCCTGAGGAGTGCCTGGATATGCTAAAAATCCCTAAGGTGGGTTCTTCGGTGTCTGCGGTCACTAAGCACACCACCATCCCAGTAGTGGGTGCTATAGCCCTGAAGGATGTTCAAGACCGCAAGCTCGAATTCTATCTCAAGCGCATCTTCGAATTCCTGGCCTTGGGAGTTCGGGCGTCGATCTGCAGCAGTCTCATGCAGTGGGCAAGCCTAAGGTGGGTTCAACAATTGCTCAGCACCGAGGACCTCCCATTTGCAGAGGCAGAGCAGGCTGAAAGGTTGGAAGGCGCTATAGCCTATGGGGCGGATGCCCTTTACGACTTGTTCTGCGTCCAGGCAAATGCGATGGCCTCAGCAGTCTCGGCCAGACAGCTCCTCTGGCTCCGGAATTGGTCGACTGATTCCTCTTCCAAGACGCAGTTGGGCACGCTTCCTTTTAAGGGTAAGTTGCTTTTTGGCGAGGACCTGGAGCAGATTATTAAGTCCTTGGGTGAGAACAAGGTTCATAAACTTCCTGAGTACCACCCGAAACAGTCAAGAGCTTTCTTCCCTACGCATACCCGCTTCCGGGGTCAGCGGAGATATAATGCTCAGGCCAGAGGGTCTTTCTCTAGGGGGAAACTCCTCCAGATCTCAGTCCTGGTCTCAGTCCTTTCGAGACCGCCGCGCCTTCCGAGATGGCATCCCACAGCGGCCCGCCACCAAGCCCACCTCCCAATGAAATTCGGCAGGCCCATTCCTCCGTTCCAAACTTAGGTGGTCGTCTGTCTCTCTTCCTCGAGGAATGGGCCAAAATCACGTCGGATCAGTGGGTCCTCAAGATAATCGAGAGAGGCTATGCTTTAGAATTTGCTCGAGACCTACCGGATCTGCACATAGTCTCCCCATGCGGACCTCGGAAGTGGACTGCCGTATCAGTCTCCATGGAGGAACGAGGCGCTGGCCAGTATTCCATATACTTCGTGGTACTGAAAAAGGATGGTTCTCTCCGCCCCATTTTAGACCTCAATAGAGTCAACCAAGCCCTCAAGGTGCCTCATTTTCGGATGGAGACCCTGAGGGCGGTCATAGCAGCTATTCACCCCGGAGAATTTCTGGCCTCCCTGGACTGGCCGGAGGCCTACTTACACATCCCGATCCGGGCAGAGTATCAGAGGTATCTAAGTTTCGAGATCTTGGGCCAGCATTTTCAGTTCCAGGCTCTGCCCTTCGGTCTTGCCACAGCTCCAGGCACATTTACCAAGGTCATGGTGGTGGTGGTGGCCGCTCTCCAATGGGAAGGAGTCCTGGTCCATCCTTATCTGGACGATTGGCTGGTGCGGGCCAAGTCGGAGACTCTATGCCAGCTAGCAGTCGACAAAGTCCTAGCTCTACTCACTTCGCTGGGGTGGATAGTCAACTTTCCCAAGAGCAACCTGGGGGCTCACTTCGATACCCGAGTCGGCAAGGTATTCCTTCCGGACGTTCAAGCTGATGGACCAGGTCCGGAATCTCCTTTTCATGCCTCTACCTACAGCGTTGGGATTACCTCCAAGTTCTAGGGTCCATGGCTTCCACTATCGACCTGGGCCTTTGCGCATATGTGTCCATTACAGAAAGCTTTCCTATCCCGCTGAAACCCGGTCTCGGAACAGTTTCAGATAACTCTCCCGCTCTCCTACTCTACCATCAGCGACATACAATGGTGGCTATCGCTCAAGCACCTTCTGAAAGGCATGTCCCTCCAGATTCTGCAGTGGATTGTAATAATGACAGAATCCAGCCTCTCCGGGTGGGGAGCAGTCTGTCAGTCTCAATTTCATCAGGGAAAGTGGTCCCCGGTCCAATCCTGCTGGCACATCAGTTGCCTGGAGGCACGGCCTGTCCGTCTGGCTCTCCAAGCCTTCCTCCCGCCGATTCGCCACAAGGCGGAGCCTGTGCTCTCAGACAATTCCACCACGGTGGTTTATATCAATCGACAGGGCGGGCACCAAGAGTCACCTGGTGGCACTAGAAGCCAGCAAGCTCTTTGCCTGGGCGGAGCGCCACCTGGAGCACCTGGCTGCTTCTCAGATAGCGGGCAAGGAGAATGTGCAAGCCGATTTCTTGAGTCGACAGCGTCTCGATCCGGGCGAGTGGAAGTTGTCGAGCGATGGAGCTGATTGTCAGCAGGTGGGGCCCTCCTCACCTGGACCTGATGGCAACCTTGGGCAATGCCAAGGCTCTCAGGTTCTTCAGCCGCTGGAGGGAGAACTGCTTGGAAGGAGTAGATGCTCTAGTCCTTCCTTGGCCCCATGACGTCCTTCTCTACGTGTTCCCTCCTTGGCCCCTAGTGGGAAAGGTCCTCAGAAGAGTAGAACTTCACAGGGGGCCGGTCATTCTCATAGCTCCCGAATGGCCCCGCAGACTGTGGTTCGCGGATCTGCTAAATCTGGCACGAACGGCCCTCTTAGTCTCTGTCACCTTCTGCGCCTGCTCCGGCAGGGTCCCATATTTTTCGACCAGGCGGATTGCTTCTGTCTAGCGGCCTGGCTTTTGAATGGCGGAGATTAAGATGGGAGGGATACAAAGAAGAAGCTATATCCACTCTACTGCGCGCCCGCAAGACTTCTACCTCGTTCGCCTATGTCAGTGTTTAGAAGGTTTTTGAAAATGTCTGTGCAGCATCGGGTGTCTCGACTCGTTCTGCTCTGGTTTTTATGATTCTTTACTTCCTCCAGAAGGGCCTTTCCAAGGGTCTCTCTCTTGGCTCGTTGCGCGTCCCAGTGTCCGCTCTCGGCTCCCTTTTAGGTAATGTTGATGGTCACGCCATGGCGTCTCACCCAGATGTTGTCTGTTTTCTCAAGGGTGTCAAGCACTTGAAGCTGCCCGTTCGGGCCATTTGTCCTTTGTGGAGTCTTAATGTAGTCCTTCGGGCTCTCTGTGAGGCTCCCTTTGAACCTCTCCGTCGAGCTACCCTTAAGGACCTGACGCTCAAGACTGTTTTCTTGGTTTCTATCTGCTCCGCCAGATGAGTGTCGGAGATCCAAGCGTTGTCCTGTCGGGAGTCCTTTTTGCGGTTCTCTGGTTCTGGTGTTTCCATCAAAACTGTACCCTCCTTCTTGCCGAAGGTTGTTTCTTTCATGTCAATCAGTCTGTGGAGCTTCCCGTGTTCTCCCCTGAGGATATAGCGAGTTCCGTCAGGAGTGATCTTCGCCGCCTTGATGTAAAGCGCATCCTCTTGAGTTACCTCCAGGCCACAAATGAGTTTCGGGTCTCCGACCACCTCTTTGTCCTGCGGAGTGGTCCGAATAAGGGCAAACAGACTTCTAAGACTACGATCGCTTGGTGGTTGAAGGAGGTGATCTCGTCGGCCTATATCTGCCAAGGCTGGACGGTCCCGGAGGGCCTAAAGGCTCATTCCTTGCGTTCTCAGGCTACTTCTTGGGCTGAGAGTCAATCTGTTTCTCCGCAGGAAATCTGCAGGGCCGCTATGTGGAAATCCCTGCATACGTTTGCTCGACATTACCGCCTGGATGTCCAGGCACCTGTGTTTGGTTCCTTCGGTTGTCAGGTGCTTCGAGCGGGACTGTCTCGGTCCCACCCTGTTTAGAGAAGCTTTGGTACGTCCCATGGTCTGGACTGATCCGGGTACGTCAGGGAAAGGAAAATTAGTTCTTACCTGTTAATTTTCGTTCCTGTAGTACCACGGATCAGTCCAGACACCCTTCCCTATTCTTCCTGCCGTCCGCTCTAAGCTTCCTCCCTCTTTTTGCAGGATGCGGCATGTGGTCTGTCCGTGATTCTAATTAGAGGCACTGGAAGCATCTCTTTGATGACAATGGACATTCAGACAAGAGCGCTCTTCTACA
Source organism: Rhinatrema bivittatum (assembly GCF_901001135.1). Classification (NCBI taxonomy): domain Eukaryota; kingdom Metazoa; phylum Chordata; class Amphibia; order Gymnophiona; family Rhinatrematidae; genus Rhinatrema; species Rhinatrema bivittatum. The sequence continues at coordinate 21,378,504 of NC_042630.1, forward strand.
GAGTCCATTCAGTGTTCACAATTGTTAAAGTTTCTGAGTTCTCTTGTTTCTTGCTCGCATTCTCTTGTTACTTGCTTGATCCATTACGGTTTATCTTTATACTTTTTTGCTTTGACAAGGTTATACTGAAGGGCTGCAGGGTAGGCTCTGTCCTGATATAGGATACCCTTTCAGTTTTTGTCTGTCTCCATCTGCTGGACAGGAGGCTCAACCCACGGTCTGGACTGATCCGTGGTACTACAGGAGCGAAAATTAACAGGTAAGAACTAATTTTCCTGTAGTTGGCACTCTGCCCAGGAAGTAGCCTGGTCCCTGGTGGAATGAGCTCTGAGGCCCAAAGGAACTTTGCGTCCTTGGGCTCTGTATGACTAACAAATGGCTTCTTTAATCCAACGCGAAATGGTCGCCTTAGACGCTTTGTCCCCTTTCTTTGGGCCACCAAAAAGAATGAACAAATAATCGGAACGTCGGAAGTGATTGGTAACCTCCAGATAATGCAACAAGACGTGCCGTACGTCCAAAAGATGAAGGTCTCTGTCCTGAGAAGACTCCCGAGACCACTGTGGGAACTCTGGTAGCTCCACAGTCTGATTTACGTGGAAGGCCGAAACAACCTGGGGGATGAAGGACAGAACTGTGCGCAATGACACCCTATCGTCATAAATCCGAAGAAACGGGTCCTGACACAACAGTGCCTGTAATTCGGAGATCCTACGAGCCGAGCAAATGGCCACGAAAAATACCGTTTTCAAAGTCAGATCTTTCAGCAGAGCCCTGCGCAGAGGCTTGAAAGGGGCATCCGCAGCACTAGATTCAAACTACAATCCGGACACACCAAACAGATGGGAGGCTGCAAATGTTTGACCCGCTTGAGAAACCGAGCAATATCTGGGTGCATTGCAAGCGAACAGCCGTTAAACTTCCCCGCAAGGCACCCAGAGCCGCAACTTATACACGAAGGGAATTGAACACTAAACCCTTAACGAGCCCCTGCTGCAGAAAATCGAGTACCCAAGGAACATCGACTGCCAAAGGATCGCAGTCACGCTGGTGACAGCACGTCTCAAAAAGCTTCCAGACTCTTACATAGACCATAGAGGTGGCCGGGCGCCTTGCCTGCAGAAGAGTGGAAATGACCTGTTCCAAATAACCCTTCAAGCGTAAACGTCGCCTCTCAAAAGCCAAGCTGCGAGAGAGAAGTGATCCGATACGAAAATATGGGTCCCTGCCGAAGCAGATGTGGCAGATGAGCAAGCTGCAATGGACCCTCTAGAGCCATGCGAACCACGGGCGACGCGGCCACTCCAGTGCCACCAGTACCACTTCCTGGATGGAAGTTCTATGTGACGGAGAAGCCGACTGATGAGGGGCCAGGGAGGGAAGGCATAAAGGAGAATTACCCTGGGCCAGGGGCACACGAGAGCTTCGAGACCCACCGAGCCCAGCTCTTGTCAACGGCTGAAAAAGCGTTCTGTCTTAGCATTCGCCCGCGTTGCCATCAGATCCAACTGCGGTATGCCCCTCCTGGCGCAAATAAGGTTCCATGCTTCTGGAGACAGCTCCCATTTTCCTGGATCGAGTTGCTTGTCTGCTGAAAAAGTCCGCCTGCACGTTCTCTACCCCTGCAATATGAGAAGCGGCAATTCCCCGAGATGATGCTCCGCCCAGGCGAACAGAAGTCGTGCCTCTAGTGCCACAGTGGGGCTTCTCGTCCCGCCTTGCCGGTTGATGTATGCCACTGTCGTCGCATTGTCTGGGAACATTCGTACTATTCTGCCCCGGACACAGGGTAGGAATGCTTGTAGGGCAAGCCGCATCTCTCTGGTCTCGAGCTGATTGATGGACCACGATCCTTCCGTCGTCAACCAGAGACCTTGGGCAGATTTGTCTGCACACACTGCTCCCCAACCGAAGAGGCTGGCATCGGTGGAGATTCAGCCAATTCGAAGGGTCCAAGTCCACCCCCAATCCAGATTGTCGTGCGATAACCACCACGACAGACTGACCCTGGGAGCAGCGGCAGAGGTAGGTGGAATTGTTCCGACACCGGACTCCAACGTGCCAAAAGCGCACGCTGTAAAGGTTGTAAGTGAGCAAACTCCCATGGAACAAAGTCCAAGGTGGAAGCCATAGAACCCAGAAGCTGTAGATGATGCCACACTGGGATTGTCCCTCCGCATAAGGGCATGAATCTGGCCTTGTAACTTCATCGCTCGGTCCACCGCCAGAAACACCTTGCCGTGCAAGGTATCGAACTGCGCTCCCAGGTAAATCAGCTCTTGGGTGGGTTCCAAGTGACTCTTCTGCACATTGATGACCCACCCGAACGACTGTAAGGTGAACATCACCCTGCGAACTGATCTCTCGCAGTCCTCCCGTGACTTCGCACGAATCAACCAGTCGTCCAAGTAAGGATGGACTAAAATCCCCTCCTTCCGAAGAAAAGCCGCCACCACCACCATCATTTTGGTGAACGTTCGAGGGGCTGGTGCGAGACCAAACGGTAGGGCTCGAAATTGGAAGTGCTGTCTCAAGACCTTGAAGCGCAGAAATCTCTGGTGGCTCAGCCGAATTGCTATATGTAGATATGCCTCCGTGAGATCCAGGGATGTTGGAAACTCCCATGTCCTTACTGCAGCCATTACCATCCGCAGGGTCTCCATTTGAAAATGAGGGATCTGAAGACAACGGTTCACCTTCTGCAGATTGAGGATGGGACAAAATGTACCCTCCTTTTTGGGGTCCACAAAGTAAACAGAATACCATCCCCGTCATGCCTCCGGAACTGGGACAATAGCTCTGTGCTCGAGAAGTCGTCGTAGGGTTTCCCATACCACTTTGCGCTTGTTGAGTGAGGCCATGCGGGACTCCACAAAAACCTCCCGAACCAGATGCAAGAACTCCAGAGCGTAGCCGTCTCTGATCACCTCCAGAACCCAGCGGTCTGAGGTAATCTTTGCCCATTCCATGTAAAATTGTATAATCTGCCTCAGACAGCTTCGGAATGGGTGCTCGTGGCTTCATTGGGAGGGTTTACTGTTTCCTGCACCGAGGTGTCCAGAGTCTGTACCGGAGAGGCGGCCCCCGTGAAAGGACTGCTGGCCTCCTGGAGTTTGCTTAGAACCAGATAGTGCGACATATCTTCCAGCTCGATAACGGCGAGAATCCCGAAAACAAGGCCGGGGAGGAAAAACCTTCTTAGTGGATCTCCTATCTTCTGGCAGCTTGTTGTCCTTGGACTCCCAGAGTAGTTTAACCAGCTGATCAAGGTCTTCCCCGAGCAGGAGTTTGCCCTTAAAGGGTAGATTACAAAGCTGGGATTTTGAGGACAAATCCGCTGCCCAATTCCTCAGCCAGAGGAGTCGACGCGCCGATACCATGGACACCATACTTCTCGCCAAGGTCTGCACCAGATCATAAAGCATGTCCGCTACATATGTGACGCTCGCCTCCAACCGGGCAGACTGCAGCGCCTGCTGCCGCCGGCCCCAGAACTGGAAGCAGACTCCTGAACCCAGCACAAGCACGCCCTCTGCATGAGGCTAGTGCAAACTGCCGCCCGAAGGCTCAAAGCGGCCACTTCAAATGCCCTCTTCAACTGTATCTCCAGTTTGCGGTCCTGCATGTCCTTCAAAATGGCCGCACCAGCCACCGGGATAGTGGTCGTCTTCGTGACCGCAGAGACCGCAGCGTCCACCTTCGGAATCTTCAGAAGGTCTAAAACATCAGTCGAGAGAGGGTATAGCTTTGCCATAGTCCTGCTCACTTTCAGCCCTACATCTGGAGCCTCCCACTCTTGGGTCACCAGCTTGTGGACTTTCTTAGGCAGTGGGAAAGAAGTTGTGGGACCCCCTTATCCCATCGAGGACTGGATTAATCCCCTCACTGTCAGACTCGTCTTGAGAAACCTTAAGTCCCAAAACCTGGGGAATGAGGGGCCGCAGCTCGTTCCGCTTGAAAAGACGGACCACGCTGGGATCATCCCTCTCAGCCGGTGGGATATCAGCATCATCCGGGTCGTCCGAATCAATGTCTCCCGGATCAGGTATCAGAGCCAGGTCTGCACCCGAGTCCGCCCCCGGAGTTGGCGCAGCCCCTGACCCCGGCTCCCGGGGGTTGTCTGCCCGCGGGCGAGGCTGTTCTGCCAGGCGCTGCAGAGGTTCTGGGTCCCAACCTCTCTTCATAGGTGGATCCAACAGGTCCCTAGGCTGTCCAGACCGTTTAAATGCAGATCGCTTCCAAGCTATGAAGGCCTGGTGCATCAGGAGAAACAAATTCAGGGGGAAATCCCTCTGGGTCCCCATCCCCCTCTGGGGGATTGCATGGAGCCGCCTCACCAGCTCCCACCGTGATATCCAACCCCACCAAGGCTAACACGGGAGGGGAATCTTCCTCCCGTAATTCTGGACGTGAGGAACTCTCCCCCTCCCTGCGGGGGGGGGGAACGACCAGGTCCAGACAAGCTCTCCATCCCGGGGAGCAGATCGAGCACAGGGACGCCAGATCCAGTACCTGACCGCATGTACCTCATGCACGGCAGGCTGGCGATAAAGAGCTAGGGTCTAAGACCAAGGCCACGCAGTCCGAGGGAGAGGAGAGCAGGCCGATTCTGGCAAAAGCCGCGTGCTGCTGCGATGCGGGAAACAAAACACAGGCAGGCAGCCCCCGGCCGAAGTTGCTGCACTGCGACCGCGGTGTGACACACTGCAAATGGGACCTGAATGTGGAACTCACCCCTTCCCTCCTGAAGCACCCCGGGGGCTGAGGGAAAATGCTGACAGATTCCCTGAACCCCCCTGCACAGACTCCTTACCTCAGAGAAAGATGGCCGTCAGACTCTCTTTATTTCTATATATATATTTTTTTAAATAAACTTTATGAAGCCAACCTTAATTGGAAACTTTCTGCAGGGGTCGAGGGAGCAGCTGAAGCAGTTGCGGTGGTGAGTAACCAGGAGCCCCTGGCCTTCACTCACCGAACTAAGGCGGGCGAAACCCTAATCCTCCAGACGCCCAGTTTCCACTGAGGGATGGCCCACGAAGGTGCCTAACACCTGAGGAAGCGACGCAACAAAAAGAAAAAAACTCTGCCTATCTAAACTGAAAACCCAAACTAAAAACTAAGACTGCAGGAGTGCATCTCTACCATCTGCTGGAGTCAGAGAAATACTGAGGGACTGCAGGTGGCACTCTTGTATATATGGCAGTGCCCAAAGTTTTTGCTCTCTGACTCCATCTGCTGCTAGGTATACACAACACACTGGTCTGGACTGATCTGGGTATGTTCAGGAACAGCTGTTACAGGTAAGCAACTCTGCTTTCCATATATTTTCGCCATGCTCTGGCCAATACTGCCTTTAGCTTTTCTCATTTCTCTAGTTCCCTTGTGCTGTCCTGTGTCAGGATAGATTAACCTGTTCTTGACAGGTGCTCTTGGGTGAGCTTCAGGCCTATCACATTTCACTGCTTGGTAGTTTTTGGGCTACAGGTCCTGTTTCAGGGATTGCCCTTCATCCCCTGAAACCCTTGACACTGTCATTCACAGTCAGCTAGGTCTGATGCTTCAGCACGCAGTGTCTGTCCCAGGCCCTGCCGTGATTCGCTGCTTGTTCTTCTAAGCACTGCTTGGATTTCTTCTGTCCATTATGCTTACCAGCCAACTTGGGCACCCTTCTGCAGAGACATTTGGTCCTTTGGATATCAGCGGATCGCATTTTCTCTCTGGGGTCTCTCAGGCCCCAGTTTCTTTTCGGTTGTCTTTTAGCACCGACAGAAATTGTGCGGTGGTCTTCTAAGAGTCTTTCTCTTGTCTATACCTCTGGGTTCTTCCTGTATCCATGAGGTTCTAGACCTACTACTGTTAGGTTTACTTATTAGGAACTCTGCTTGTACTGTTTTCTGTGATGCAGAGTTTGCTTCTGCTTGCACTCACATCACTCCCTCTGCCTTAGGCACTTCTGCTGCACAGGAGGGTTGGTGTCTGACTTTTTTTTTAAGGCTTTTCTTTGTAGAACTCAACTTTTCTCCAGCCTAGACCCCTGGTGGGTCGACTGCCTCACAGACAAAAGGGAGAGAGGTGGTGCTTTCAGCACTGTGCAGTTTCCCGCTTTGTCCTGCTTGGACAGCCTATAGCTAGGGATTCACCCATCTGTGAGGACTACCATCCTGCTTGTCCTAGGAGAAAGCACAGTTGCTTTACCTGTAAGAGGTGTTCTCCTAGGACAGCAGGATGCTAGTCCTTGGGAATCCCACCTGCCTGGGATTCCTGAGGTTTGTTTTATTTTTTTTCTTGTATTTTTCATCTGTTACGAGACTGAAGGGGGGACCTCGCGTGGACGCATGCTCAGTCTGCTGGTCAAAGCTTCTAGAAACCTTGATAAAAGTTTTCCGTGCTGGGCTCCATCCGATGTCACCCATATGTGAGGACTAACATCTTGCTGTCCTAGGAGAACATCTGTTACAGGTAAGCAACTGTGCTTTCTGGTGGTCATGTCAAGAGTCTCAGAGAAAGGGAAGCGGAGGTATTGGAAGCTAGTCTCACCTTTTTGGCTGATACCCTATAGAATCTTATTTGGATATTGGTGAGAGGTATGGTACGCTCAGTTTTAACCAGACATTTGTTGTGGCTGCATATTTGGTCAGCAAATGTGTTGTCTAAACCCTGGTTGGGGACATTCCTTTCAAAGGAAAACATCTTTTTGGAGAAGATTTGTAAAGTTGGTGAAACATTACAGTAATTCAAAGTCACTTTAGTTTCGTAAAGATAGAAGTTCTCAAAGTTCTCCCCAGTAGATCAAAGTTTAGGGATGTAAAGCATTATCGGCCAGGGAGGTTGACAACTTCCACTTATTCGCAGAAATGATATGGTAACAAGCCACAGACCTTTTGTTTCAACCGCAAAGGGTCTAGAGTTAATGTTGCCGGTGGAGCAGGAGGAGGAGGTCTTTGTAGTGAGTGCTAGCGGGCTTACTCTTCATTTCTGAGAATAAAGGGATGGTTATCCCAGTTTTATGAAGAGTGGGACCCGCATTATAACATCAATGGGTTCTGTCAATCATAAAAGATAGTTCCAGTTTAGATTTTTCTTGCTTATTGTTGGACACATTCATATTGTCTTCTGTTGCTCAGCACAAATAAAGCGCTGCAGGAGACTGACCAGTCATCTTCAGTTGCTAGCAGGTGTTCTGGTTCCAAAGGACAAATGGGGCCAGGGATATTGTTTCATTTATTTCATGGTTCCCAAAAAGGAAAATATGATTCAGGCCAATTCTACATTTGAGGAAGGTGAACGGTTACAAGAATGTTCTCATTTTTGTATGGAGACTGTTCATTTGGTGATTGTAGCAGTTTGCAAAGGAGTGTTTCTAATTTTCCTGGACCTCACATAGCATATATTCACATCCTAATACAAAAATATCACAGTTCCCAGGTTTGTGGTCCTGGATCAGCATTTTCAATTTGACGCTCTATTTTTCGGGCTCACAACAACCTCAAGAATCTTTTCTAAGTTCGTGGTGGCGCTCTGGAGGGAAAGGATATTGGTCCCATCCGTACCTCAACGATTAGTTAATTCAGGCGAGGTCCACAGATGAATGTTGTTTAGCTATCTCCATAGTAATCAGTTTGCTGCAGGATCTGGGTTGGGTGATCCATTTTTTCCAAGAGCAAGCTGAAGCTTGCTCATGTATTAGAGTATCTGGGGGCCCGCTTTGATACGCTTTAAAGGAAAAGTGTTTCTAAGAGCAGAGAGAATGGACAAATTTTGGAGTCAAGTGAGACATTTTCTCCGACTGACAGTGCCCAAGGCATGGGATTATCTTCATGTCAACCCTGGACTTGGTCCTTTGCAGAGCTGCTCATATGCAGCTGTGTGCAGAGAGCTCTTCTGTCATGATGGAATCGTTACTCCCAGGATTACAAGGCCAGACTCCCCTTTTATGCAGAGGCCAGGTGCAGTCTATTGTGGTGGCTCTTGGTCAACAGTTTGGTCAGAGGGATGGAGCTGTGGCCTTGGAATGGATGGTAGTTAACATGGATAGGAGTCTATTTGGATGAGAAACTCATTGTCAAGGACAGATGATGTAAGGTCTCTCTTGATAGCCCTCATCTGAAAATGAGGGCTATCAGGAGAGTCCTGCTGAAATTTCTGCCATAAATACAGGGAAAGATGGTCTGAGTGTTTTTGGACAATACTATAGTGGTAGCATACATAAATCAGAAAAGGGGGGATCAGAAGTGCAGTGGTCTCAGCAGAAGTGGACTTCCTGTATTGGTGGGCAGAGTCATCTCTTGGCAATCTTGGTGACAGTGTGGAGAATGTTCAGGCAGATTTTTTGAGCAGGCATACTTTGTATGCTGGAGAGAGTGGTAATTGCAGAGGTAGTATTTGACTCGATTTGGTTCAAGTAGGGATTATTTCAGATGTACTTGATGGCATAGAGTCAAAATGCCAAGAGCCCACAGTTCTTCAGTCGAAGAAGAAAACAGGGTCAGCAGGTTTCAATGCCTTGGTTCAGGAGTAGCCTCAGGGTTCTGCTTTGTGTTTCCTCCAAGGCTGTTGATAGGGCATGAGAATCAAAGGATACAGAGGGGTTTGTAGTCCTCGTAACAGCAGAGTGGCTCAGGAGTCTGTGGCTTGCAGACTTAGTGTGGCTCAGGGTCCCATGAGATTCAAAAACATGTGGGAGATGTTGTATCAGGGACTGGTGGTCTGCAATCAGCAGGTTCACTTTTGTCTCATGGCCTGGGTTTGAGAGGAGAAGGTTGAAGAGTAAGGGTTACTCTGAGAAAGTAATTTCCAAATCACTTTGGTCTTGAAAATAGTCAACATCCTTGGCTTATGTCAGGATCTGGAAGGTTTTTGACATTTGGTGTAAGGAAATGGGGGTACTTTCATTGCAAGAGTAAATTTTCAAAAATGGAGTAACTTTTCAATAGGATTGGCCTTGAATTCTCTCAAGGTACATGTGGTGGCATTATCTTAATTTTCAGAGTAAGATTCGGGGTAGCTCCTTGATGGCTCATCCGGATATTGTCAATTCCTCAGAGCAGTTAAGCAGTTGCGGCCTATGGTTCGGGAGTTGGTTCCACTGGAATCTCAATTTAGTTCTGATAGCCTTGTGTATGGCTCCCTTCAAACCCCTTAGGAAAGCGTCGCTGAAGGGTTTGACGTTGAAGGCAGTATTTCTAGTCCTGATTTGTTCAGCTAGGCTTGTTTCGGAACTCCAGGCCATATTCTACAGGGATCCCTTTTTGAGGATTACGTCAGGAGTCTGTTCACACTGTGCCGCCTTTTTTGCCAAAAGTGGTGTTGGCGTTTCACTTAGATCAGTCAGTGGAATTGCCAGTCTTTAGAAGATCAGATCTGGAGGGTGGATCAGCAGAGCACATTCTGGATGTGTGCAGGGTGCTATTACAGTGCAATCAGAAAGTGTTCAGACCCCTTCACTTTTTCAGCAATTGTGTTAAATTATAGCCTTATTCTAAAAAGGTTAATATGCATTTTTTTTCCATCCTCAATCTACATCAATACCCCATAATGACAAAGTGAAATCAGGTTTGTAGAAATCTCTGCAAATAAACAAACTGAAATATCACATTTATATAAGTATTGAGACCATCTACTCAGTACTTTGTTGAGGCACCTTTTGCAGTGATTACAGCCTCTGGCTTTCTTGGATATGATGCTACAATTTTGACATTCCTGGATTTGGGGATTTTCTCCCATTCTTCTCTACGGATCCTCTCAAGCTTTGTCAGGTTGGATGGGGAGTGTCAATGCCAAATCCTTCTAGTCTATGCCCCTCCAGTCCTGCTAGAGTCCGACGCCTCCCCTATTCTCGAAACCATAACTTTGCACCTAAACCTTGACTCCCCTGCTATAATCCTGGGTGACTTCAACTCACATGTTGACAAAATCCCCCTTTCAACAAACTGTGAAGCCTTCCTCACCACAATGTCAGCGATGGGTTTCAGACAACAAATCGACAAGCCCACTCACAAAGCAGGCCACACGCTCAATCTCTTCTTTACAAACTCCGGTATTTCTCAAATAAAACAACCAGATTGTAAACAAGTCCTATGGTCAGACCACTCTCTAATCTCCACCAGCTTTTCTCTACCACGACCAGACTCCAATCTCGACTCAAGACCTTCTTTCCTATACAGAAAACCTTGCACCTCGGAACACCTCAGCAAACTTCTAGCCCCAGATCTACCACTCATCGATGTTTCTACACCCAACTCTGCACTCCAATCCTGGTCCAAAATAACAAAATCAGTAGCAAACACTCTTTGCCCCCTGACAACCAAAAAACAGACTTCAAATGCATCCAAAAGACAACCCTGGTTTAATGATGAACTGCGTAATCTCAAACACCTACTTCGGCAGAAAGAAAGAAAATGGCGCAAAGCCCCTTCACCGGCCTCACTCTCCGATTACAAACGCACACTCCACCTATACAAGAGCATTACTCTGAAAACCAAAAGAGACTACTATGCCCTTAAGGTTCACCACCTCATCTTTGACTCAAAAGCTTTATTCGCCTTCGTTTCGTCTCACTAAACCTATCACTCCAGATATCCCACCCGAACTATCTCAGACTAAAGCAGACGAACTGGCTCTTCATTTCAACCAAAAAATCTCTGACCTCAATCAGCTGATACCAAACACTAGCTCTCCTGATAACACATATCTTCTCCCAAACAAAGACATTCAGCTTAACGCATTCAAACCCATCACAATCACAGAGATACAATCGGTGCTGAAGATAATGAAACCTTCATCACACCCTTTTGATCAAATCCCTTCCAAAATGCTTCTTCTCATCCCTGATACTATATCAAAAACCCTAGCCAAAATCATAAACTGTTCCCTGTCCCAGGGTATCTACCCAGATGACCTAAAAACAGCCTCAATCAAACCCCTCCTAAAGAAACCGAATCTAAATGCATGTGATCCCAACAACTTCCGCCCTATTTCCAACCTCCCATTCATAGCCAAAATTATGGAAAAATTGGTGAACACTCAACTATCCAACTACTTGGAGGACCACAGTATTCTGTCTCCAAACCAATATGGTTTTCGCAAGGCCGCAAGCACCGAAACGCTACTCCTCTCACTCACGGACTTCCTCCTCTCCGGAATTGATAAAGGCCAAGCATTTTTACTAATCCTCCTTGACTTCTCGGCGGCCTTTGACACAGTCAACCATTTTCTCCTTCTAAAACAGCTGGCAAACATAGGAGTGACAGGTGCTACACTAACTTGGTTCAAAACCTTCCTGGAAAACAGAGGATATAGAGTCAAAATTCACAATACAGAATCCCAATATCACCCTTCCAACCGAGGGGTGCCGCAAGGTTCATCGCTTTCACCCACGCTCTTTAATGTCTACCTGCTACCGCTATGTCAACTACTCACAAAATTAAGCCTGAAACACTTCCTCTTCGCAGACGACGTACACATTGTGATCCTATAAAAGAATCAATCTCGAAAACAATGGAATACTGGGATAGTTGCTTATTAGAAATCAAACATCTCCTCACCAGCCTAAACCCTAGTCCTCAATGCTTCGAAAACGGAATACCTGCTCATATCACCGGAAAACAACAACACACATTCAAAGCCACCAGCCCTCCTTCAAACCGCTCACGTAAGAGACCTAGGAGCCATCTTAGACAACCGTCTTAACCTCAAACCATTCATTAACCAAACCACCAAAGATTGCTTCCACAAATTACATATTCTGAAAAGAATAAAGCCACTTTTCCACGCTCAGGACTTTAGAACAATCTTGCAAGCAATAATCTTCTCCAAACTAGATTATTGCAACTCACTACTACTAGGCCTCCCAGCTTCTTATACCAAGCCTCTACAAATGGTACAGAACACAGCAGCCAGAATCCTTACAAACTCCAGGAAAATTGACCACATCTCCCCTATTCTCAAAGACCTTCATTGGTTACCGATCCACTACAGAATCATGTACAAATCCATCACTATCATCTACAAGGCCATCCACCAACACACTCAACTCGACCTACAAATCCCATTTAAAAAACACACATCCGCCAGACCCATCAGGGAATACAACAAAGAATCACTTCAGGTTCCACATGCCAAAACCTACCAACATAAATCCTTCAGTCTCAGAGCTTTCTCTTCAGCAGGTCCAACTCTATGGAACTCTATCCCACCTGACTTGAGACAAGAACCATGCACTCTAACATTTAGGAAAAGACTAAAAACTTGGCTTTTCAAAAAAGCATTCCTAGGCCTTGATTAAATCCTCCACCCATCAGCACAAACTCGTATTCAAAAATTGGATTGAAATAAGAATCCACCAACTACCCACTCACACACAGCACCATATTATCGTCCTTCACAACCGTATCATATATATTCATTTTTGCTATACAATTATATTAATTGATGCAATTGACTGAAATGTAAATATTTCTTTGTTCAATTTCTCCCCCTTTCCAGATCCTAGTTAATTTTCCCTGTTTTATTGTAACTTTCTCACATCCATAATATTGTTTTCTGTATTTGAAGTTTGAATTGGGAATATTGTTTACTATGTTACTCTCTACCTTACACACATTGTTAATTGTAAACCGGGTTGATGTGATTCTAGTCATGAAACTCGGTATAACAAAATAATAAATAAATAAAATAAAATGCACAGTATTTTCAAGTCTCTCCAGAGACGTTTGATTGGGATCCAGGGGCGGATTGAGGGAAAATAGTGGCCCGGGGGATTTTTCTTCATACTGGCCCATGGGTACCCAATTACATATACAATATAATTTACATATATAATTTACATATATATGTACACACCCCTGTATTTCAGCATGATCCTCCCGTATCAACACAGTACTATTTGCCAAAACTCAAAGAATAACAACCCCACCTATGAAAAGAATACCACAAATATTTACACCAGAATCTAAAATATCAATACACCTCCTATCAGGAAAACAGAACAGGCCAAGATACTACAGATCCCTACAGAGAGACCACATGCTAAAAGAATGCTTCATCTCAGTCTTCGCATGCAGAACACAAACTCTCACCAAATACAGAATAAAGCCACATAAAGTATAAATAGAAATGCGCAGACAAAAACTAAACTGTAAAACGTATCATGCCAGACTCTATACAGTGCAACAATGGAAAAACAAAAATGTCACCATTCTTCAAGAAACAATCAATAAAATCAAGATATATAAATCATGAATCATAATTATAAAATCATACTAATAAAATAATTTCAAAACAGCTGATGAATAGAATATCCAATAATTAAAGACTCAAGCAAATTTTGAAACCTTTACCAAACACCAATAAAATATTTCAAACAGCAGACACATCACATACTACCCAATAATTAAAATGGTAGTCAGTCAAGAAAAATGAACTTAAAAAGCCACCTTTACTTTCCCTCTCCAGCAGTTCTCCTACTTCTTTCCCTTGCAGGCCATACCAGAAGGAGCAGTAGCTGCTGGAGCTGTCCTCATGGTCCTCTTCCTTAGGGACCACAACTAGTCTCTTTTCTCTCTCTCTCTCTCTCTCTCTCTCACACACACACACGTCACACCCTCAAGACCAGTTTCTGTCTCTCACACACCAGTCATCTCCCCAACCAGTATCTCTCTCTCACACACACACAAGCACACACATACCATCAGTCTCACACATACACACGTCGCCTCTCTGGCCAGTCTCTCTCAATCACACAATGCTCTTGCTCCCCTTACTTACACACAGGATTTCAATCACACACATGCTCTCTCTATTTCACTTACAAGCTCTCAATCGCACACATGCCCTCTCTGTCACAGCCACAAGCCAGCCAAAAACATGCTCCATCTCTCTCTCGCACACACGCATTGACTCGCACAAGCAACCCTCCCTGACTCACATATACACCACACACACAGAAGCACCCTCCCTGACTCTCATATACACCACACACACAGAAGCACCCTCCCTGACTCTCATATACACCACACACACAGAAGCACCCTCCCTGACTCTCATATACACCACACACACAGAAGCACCCTCCCTGACTCTCATATACACCACACACACAGAAGCACCCTCCCTGACTCTCATATACACCACACACACAGAAGCACCCTCCCTGACTCTCATATACACCACACACACAAGCACCATTCCTTTCTCACACACACGCACCATTCCTTTCTCACACACACACACACACAAGCACTCTGCCGATCTAAGGCCCCCAGCTGAACAGCTGGTTGGCGGCGGCGGCTAGCAACACCGGTGTTCACTTCTTTGGCCCCTGCCGGCGCCCATCTTCATTTTTTCACCCCTGCCGGCCACGATTTTTATTTCTTCGGCCCCCGCCGCTTGGTGTCCCGCGGGGACTGTCTGGGAGGCGCCGGCCCATCTTCTTTTCTTCGGCCTCCGCCGGCCACGATTTTTATTTCTTTGGCCCCCGCCACTTGGTCTCCAGCGGGGGCTGGCTGGGCGGCGCCCGTCTTCATTTTTTTCGGCCCTCGCGGGCTTGGTCTCCCACGGGGGCTGTCTGGGAGGCGCCGGGCCGGCTTATCTTCTTTTCTTCAGCCTCTTCCAGCCACGATTTTTATTTCTCCACCTACCTTGAATTGATGGAGGTCACTGGGCTGAGTGCAGGCTGCAAGAGACTATTAGCCATGCGGTTGAGACCACGTGACCAGCTAGCCCGGCCCACCGGGGGAAGCCCGATTCCCCGATAGGTCAATTCGCCCCTGTTGGGATCAAGTCCAGACTCTGGTTGGGCTATTCAAGGACATTCAGAGACTTGTCCCAAAGCCACTCCTGCATTGTCTTGCTGTGTGCTTAGGGTCATTGTCCTGTTGGAAGGTGAATTGTCACCCCAGTCTAAGGTCCAGAGTGCTCTAGAACAGGTTTTCATTAAGGATCTTGTACGTCTCTCCGTTCATCTTTCCCTTGATCCTGACTAGTCTTCCAGTTTCTGAAGCTGAAAAACATCCCCACAGCATGATGCTGCCACCATCATCCTTCACCATAGGGATGGTATTTGTTAGGAGCTGAGTGGTGCCTTCCTCCAGACATGACACTTGGCATTCAGGCCAAAGAGTTCAATCTTGGTTTCATCAGACCGGAGAACCTTGTTTCTCAAGCTCTGAGAGTCCTTTAAGTGACTTTTGGCAAACTCCAAGTGGGCTGTCATGTGCCTTTTACTGAGGAATGGCTTCTGTCTGGCCACTCTACCATAAAGGCCTGATTGGTAGAGTGCTGCAAAGTAGGTTGTCCTTCTGGAAGATTCTCCCATCTCACAATGGAACTTTTGAGCTCTGTCAGAGTGACCATCGAGTTCTTGTTCACCTTCCTGACCAAGGCCCTTCTCCCCCAATTGCACATTTTATGCAGGTGGCCGGCCAGCTCTAGGAGGAGTCATAGTGATTCCAAAGTTCTTCCATTTAAGAATGTTGGAGGCCACTGTTATTTGGGACCTTCAGTGCTGCAACAATTTTTTGTGCCCTTCCCTAAATCTGTGCCTAGACACAATCCTGTCCTGGAGGTCTACAGACAATTCCTTTGACTTCATGGCTTTGATTTTGCTCTGACATGCACGGTCACCTGTGGGACCTTATATAGACAGGTGTGTGCCTTCCCAAATCTTGTCTAATCAATTGAATTTACCATTGGTAGACTCCAATCAAGTTGGAGAAACATCTCATGGGTAATCAATGGAAATAGGAGGCACCTGAGCAAAACTTTGAGTGTCATAGCAAAGGGTCTGAATATTTATGTAAATGTGATATTTCAGGTTATTTGTTGGTGGTTGTTTTTTTTTTTTTTTTTTAAATTAATTTGCACAAATTTCTACAAACCTGATTTTGCTTTGTGTTTATGGGGTATTGTGTGTAGATTGAGGAGGGAATAAATGCATATTCATTTTAGAATAAGGCTGTAACAACAAAATATAGAAAAAGTGAAGGAGTCTGAATACTTTCTGAATGTACTGTACATTACTTGAAGGTGACAAAAGATTTTCATTTGTCTGGAGATTTATTTATGCTGTTTAGAAGTCACAAGAAGGGTTGGAAGGCCTCTAAGGCTATCACTAGATGGATTAAAGCTATTTGTGTGTATTTGCAAAGATCTGGTGGGTCCGGAAGGGTTATTGTTCATTCCACTAGAACCTAGGCAACATTGTGGACAGAGTTTGTCGCCACAGGAAATTGTAGAGCTGCTACTTAATCCTTGTTGCATCCTTTTTCCAGGCTTTATCATCTGGATGTGTAGCCTCTGGAAACTGCCACCTTTAGGGCAAGCATCTTGAGAGCAGGACATTCAGGGTCCCTCCCAGTTTAGATGTGGCTTGAGTACATCCCAGGCTTCTGGACTGGTCTAGTAAGGAAGGTAAAATTAGTTTATTACCTGCCAATTTTCTTCCCTTGAGTCCAACCAGATGAGTCCAAAGGTCCCACCTGTTGTCCTGCTCATCTGTATATATACTTGGTCAGAATTTGTTGGTTTCCAGTTCTGTCTCTGTTTGGGCCTTTTTGGCATGGGGGTCAATTGTTTCAAAGGTTCACAGAATGTTTATCCTGGTTTATTCCTACTTGCAAGGAGGGGTTGTTTTGGGAAGGTAATACCGAAAGGCTGCAAGTGGCAGAGGGGACAATGTAATAAGCCGCACAAAACCTGGAGTGGGTTTTTGAGCGCATAATTGCGCATGGTTTTCCACAATCATCTTACACGCGTAGGTGTCCACCTTCACGGAGCGGAAGGATGGAGGGCTGTCATCTCCCAATTAAATAAATAATAAAAAAAAACCAGGGATGGGATCCATCAGTTCTAGAGGACGCATATAAAGAGCAGGTAGTAAAACACTGCATGGAGCGGCAGTAGCCACAGAGGCATTAACGGAGCAGGATGCCAGTGGCCGGTGGTAGGTGTCCACCTTCACAGAGTAGAAGGATGAAGGGCATCCATCTCCCAATTAAAAAAAAAAAATAAATAAATAAATAAAAAAAACAGGGATGGGTTCATGGGCTATAGGTATTACCAATTATTAGGCTTTTCAATATTTGATGATAGTTAATGTGACTTTCAAGGCATGCTTCACTTTCGGTGCATGTCCGGCATGACTCCCTGCTTCAATGACAGGGGAAAAGAAAAACTGATACTTCACACATTTCCAGCATTGCCCTCTGCTTCATGGCAGAGAGCTATGCTGCCGCTTACCCAACTAATCAAACTTAATATTTCACTTGGAAGCAGCTCCATCACTGCTCTCTACATTAATAGTGGGGGTGAAAAGGGAATTAGAACATAAGGTTACTAAGAGCCAAGAGAAACAGTTAAGTATGAGAAAAAATAAGTGTAAGGCTTGCTGGGCAGACTGGATGGACCGGTTGGTCTTCTTCTGCCGTCATTTCTATGTTTCTATGTTTCATAATGTGTTCAGTGTGGAAAAAACAAGCACACAGACCTGCTTAAAAACCCATGGCAGGTTTTGCACAAGTGCATGCAAATGGCATGTAAAAGAGGCAATTATCTATTCACAGACAATGCAGGGAGGAAACTTTCATAAAATGAGAAAAATAGTTTCAAAAAAATGTGAAAGTTGTAGCTACAAAGGTAAAAAGTAAAAAACATGCTAGAAGCACAGTCCATATGTATTCCTCGCATTAAAAAAAGGTGGAAGGAAGATCAAACGATTGCCAGCATGGCTAAAAAATGAGGTGAAAGAGGCTATTTTAGCCAAAAGATCTTCATTCAAAAATTGGAAGAAGGATCCATTAGAAGAAAACAGGATTAAGCATAAGCATTGGCAAGTTAAATGTAAGACATTGATAAGACAGGCTAAGAGAGAATTTGAAAAGAAATTGGCCGTAGAGGCAAAAAACTCAAAAACCTTTTAAAATATATCCGAAGCAGAAAGCTTGCAAGGGAGTCAGTTGGACCGTTAGATGATCGAGGAGTAAAAGGGGCACTTAGAGAAGATAAGGCCACTGTGGAAAGATTAAACTATTTCTTTGCTTTGGTGTATACTGAAGAGGATGTTGGGGAGGTACCTGTTCCGGAGAAGGTTTTCATGGGTAATGATTCAAATGGACTGAATCAAATCACAGTGAACCTGGAAGATGTGGTAGGCCAGATTGACAAACTGAAGAGTAGTAAATCTGGACCGGATTGCATACACCCCAGGGTTCTGAGAGAACTAAAAATTGAAATTTCAGACTTGATTCAATTAATTTGTAACCTATCATGAAAAGCATCCGTTCTACCTGAAGATTGGAAGATGGTCAATGTAACCCCGTTATTTAAAAAGAGCTCCAGGGTGATCCGGGCAACTATAGACCGGTGAGCCTGACTTCAGTGCCGGGAAAAATTGTGGAAACTGTTATAAAGAATAAAATCACAAAACATTTAGATGGTTTGATGGCACACAGGCAGCATGGATTTACCCAAGGGAAGTCTTGCCTCACAAATCTCCTACATTTTTTGAAGGGGTGGACAAAGGTGAACCGGTAAATGTGGTGCATTTGGATTTTCAGAAGGTGTTCCACAAAGTCCCGCATGAGAGGCATCTAAGAAAACTAAAAAATCATGGGATAGGAGGAGGATCCTTTTGTTGATTGCAAGCTGGTTAAAAGAAAGTAAACTGAGAGGAGGATTAAATGGTCTATTTTCACAGTGGAAAAGGGTAAACAGTGGAGTGCTTCAGGGATCTGTACTTGGCCCAGTGCTTTTTAATATATTTACAAATGATCTGGAAAGGGGTGCGACGAGTGAGGTGATCAAATTTGCCGATGACACAAAATTATGCAGAGTAGCTAAATGTCAAGTGGATTATGATAAATTACAGGAGGATCTTGGGAGACTGAAAGATTGGGTTTCCAAATGGCAGATGAAATTTAACGTGGACAAGTGCAAAGTGAGGCATATAGGGAAAAATAACTCTTGCTGTAGTTACTCAATGTTAGGTTCTATCTTAGGAGTTACCACCCAGGAAAGAGATCTAGGCATCATAGTGGATAATACATTGAAATTGTCGGCTCAGTGTGCTGTGGCAATCAAAAAAGCAAACAGAATATTAGGAATTATTAAGAAGGGAATGGCAAATAAAATGATGGATGTCATAATGCCTCTGTATCACTCCATGGTGAGACCGCATCTTGAATACTGTATGCCATTCTGGTCGACGCATCTCATAAAAGATATAGTTGCACTGGAGAAAGTGCAGAGAAAGGCGACCAAAATAAGTGGCATTGAATGACTGCCCTATGAGGTAAGGCTAAGGAAGTTGGGGCTTTTCAGTTTGGAGAAGACAACTGAGAGGGGGATATGACTGAGGTCTAGAAAATCATGAGTCTTGAAACAGTTAATGTAAATCAGTTATTTACTCTCTCAGATAATAGACGGACCAGGGGGCACTCCATGAGTAGCTCATTTAAAACAAATGGAAGAAAATTATTTTTCCCTGTATGTACCCGGATCAGTCCAGACTCATGGATTTTGCCTCCCCTCCAGCAGATAGAGACAGAGAAATTTAAACGGACTCCATCGTATACCCCTGAGATGCCACCTAGAGTCTCAGTATTTCTCTGTCTCCAGTAGATGGTGGAGGTGCAATCCTTTAGTCTGGTAGTGTCAGGAATTAGGTTTTGATTTCTGATATTTGGTACTCACTTAAGGGGAAAGTTAGATTCCTTAGCTTAGGATCCCTTTTCAGCCTCCCAGGGGGTTGCCAGGTCCTGCTGGGACCATCCCCCCAGGTAGAAGAGGCTCCGGAGCAGAGGGTTGAGAACCCTGTGACTGCCCACGGCTGAGGGTGATACCGGGGGGCCCTGTTCACTCACCCTCCCGAGGACCTTTCATAGGTTTGCACTGGTTTAAAAAAAAAAAATCTTTCAAACAGGTACTGTAGCTTTAATTTTTCCTGTGCGGCTGGCCGCATCGCTTCAGACCACAGACAGCTACCGATCACTTTTTTATTTTTTTCTTTTCGCCACTCTTCTCCACTGCTGTTCTAAATTTAGCCTGCTGCTCATGCCTCGTGGTGCAGCCTGTGCTGCATGCGGCAGCTCGCGGCTCTCCTGTGCCGGTATCTGCACGGACTACTTGTCAGGAGGAGAAGGGTCCTCAGGGGTCGCAGCGCCGGGAAAATCGCGGGGCAGTGAGTCGCGATCGTGTCGGTAGGGGCTGGGAGGCCCGTTTTGCCGCGTCAGCTCTCGGATCCGTTCCTGCTTAGTGCGGGAACGGAGGTCATTTTGAGAACTTTCAGGGAACAGGAGAGGGCTGCTAGGGGGGAGGGCTCTCCCCTCCACCATTGTCCCTGCGGCCTGGTGCTCCTGGGGGGGCAGATTTGGAGGGGGCTGCGGATGATCCCTCAGGGGCCGGCCCCGGAGAGGACTTGGGGGGGGGGGGGATGTCTTCCTCCTCATTCACCTCAGATTTGTTCTTTTAATGCACAAGGCTTTCAGGGCCCGTAAGGCAGCAAAATCTGAGTCCCAGGGTAGCGCGCAAGACAGCAGCCTCGGTGGGGGGCTGGAGAAGGGTCCCCCTTGACCGAAAGCGGGTTCAGGTGCCTAGGGAGGGTGGAGCCCCCAAATATAAGTGCCCGCTTAGGTCCTTTGCCTGTCCGGTGGACCAGTCGGATGAGGGAGAGTCTCCCCTGCAGGCTCCAGATCAAGGACCGGATCCAGATAATCAGCTGCAGCCGACCAAGCATGTGGGCTCGCCTACGGTGGAAGATAATGACCCTAAAGTGGTCCGCTTGTTCAGGAAGGACAAATTGGGGCCACTTATCCTGGCCATCCTTGAAGAACTAGGGATTGAGGTCCCTCAGGAAGATTCCCGGTTTGGCGCTATAGATCCGGTGATGGTGGGGCTCCGAGGTCCGGCTCGGTCTTTTACATTTCATTTGTCGATGCCTGACCTCTCGTTTAGGGAGTGGGGCACTCCTGACTTGGGTCTGAAGATAAGCTGAGCTATGGACAAGTTGTACCCACTTCCAGAGGATGCGCTGGATCTCCTCAAGGTACCTAAGGTGGACGCTGCTGTGTCAGCGGTGACAAAGAAGACCACCATCCCGGTGACGGGAGCCACGGCCTTGAAGGACTTGCAGGACCTCAAGCTGGAGATACAACTCAAGAAGATATTTGAAGTGTCAGCTCTAGGTGTCCAGGCCGCCATCTGCAGCAGTTTAGCACTGCGAGCCAGTCTTCGCTGGGTGCAGGATTTGCAGTCCGCCTTAACCCTTTCGGACACTCAGGCGCAGCAGGCCAGTCTGCTGGAGGCCGCAGTGGCTTACAGTGCTGACGCACTTTATGACCTTTTGAGGACGTCCGGAAGAACGATGGTTTCTGCTGTTTCGGCCCGCCGACTACTGTGGCTTTGGAATTAGTCGGCGGATGTTTCCTCTAAGGCTCAGCTGGGTTCTCTGCCCTTCAAAGGGAAACTGCTTTTCGGACAGCAGTTGGAGGATATGATAAAATCGCTAGGGGAGAACAAGGTCCATAAGCTGCCGGAGGACAGGCCCAGGACGAGAGGCTCCTTTCCTCAGCGGGCGAGATTATGGGGAAATCGACGTTTTCGCTCCTCACGGTCCGCCGGGTCATCTTTCCGCCAAGGGCCAGGCTGCCAAAACTCGTGCAACCAGTCCTTTTGAGAACGTTGGCCCTCCAAACTCATGTGGGACCTAAGTCCACACAATGAAGCGAGGCCGGTTCACTCCTCGATTCCAAGAATAGGAAGAAGATTGTCCCTTTTCCTAGAGGAGTGGACCACTGTGACATCTGATCAATGGGTCCTAAATATAATAGAACACGGATACGCTTTAAATTTTGCTCGTCCGGTCCACAAACACTATATGGTGTCTCCGTACCCTTACCATCAAAAGTGGCGGGCGGTGCAAGAGACCCTGCAGCGTTTACAGAATCTGGGTGCCATCGTTCCGGTTCCCACAGGAGAGCTCAGGCGAAGGCGTTACTCAATCTAATCCATAATGCCGAAAAAGGAGGGCACCATTCGCCTCATTCTCAACTTGAAAAGGGTCAATCGGACGCTGAAGGTGCCTCATTTTTGGATGGAAACTCTGCACTCAGTAATAGCGTCCATGCACAAAGGAGAATTCCTGGCGTCTCTGGACCTGACGGAAGCTTACTTGCACATACCCATCCGTCCAGATCACCAGAAGTATCTATGGTTCGCGATTCTCGGGCAACATTTTCGATTTTGCACCCTGCCATTCGGTCTGGCGACAGCACCCAGAGTATTCACCAAGGTGATGGTTGTAGTGGCAGTAGCTCTGCGAAAGGAGGGCATACTGGTGCATCCCTAACTGGACGATTGGCTGATTCAAGCAAAGTCGGAAGATCTTTGCAGGGCGGCGGTCCAGAGAGTGCTACAGAGGCTGACCTCATTGGGTTGGGTGGTCAATCCCGACAAGAGTCATCTGGTTCCTTCCCAGTCCTTGGTTTTTGGGCGCCCGGTTCGACACGATCTTGGGAAAGGTTTTTCTTACCGAAGAAAGACTATCCAAGCTTCTCGCTCAGGTGGAATCCTTGAGATCCATGCCTCTGCCCATAGCCTGGGATTATTTACAGGTTCTAGGGTCGATGGCTTCCACACTCGAACTGGTACCATGGGCGTTTGCGCATATGCATCCTCTTCAGTCAGCATTGCTCTCCCTTTGGAATCCACTTTCTAAGCAGTTTCAGCTGCCCTTGCCACTGACTGACTCGGCGCGTTCCAGTCTTCTCTGGTGGCTTTGTCCGGACAATCTGCGTCAAGGAATGGATTTGGAGATTTCCTCCTGGATAGTGGTGACTACCGATGTCAGTCTCTCTGGATGGGGAACAGTGTGCCTAGGATCAGCGGTGCAGGATCAATGGACAAAGATGGAATCCTTCTGGTCAATCAATCGTTTGGAAACCAGGGCAGTTCGGTTGGCGCTCCAGGCCCTCCTGCCCTTAGTAGAGGGTCGATCAGTGAGGATACTGTCTGACAATGCAACGATGGTGGCTTACATCAGTCGTCAGGGAGGAACAAGGAGCCATCCAGTGGCAGCAGAAGCTCAGCTGTTGATCTACTGGGCAGAGCAACACCTCTACAAGATTGCGGCCTCCCACATCGCCGGGATAGACAATGTGCAGGCCGAATTTTCCCAGACGTCACCAGTTAGACCCGGGGGAGTGGGAACTCTCCAATGAAGCCTTTCATCTTCTGTGCAAGCGCTGGACCATGCCATCCATGGACCTCATGACAATGTATCGAAATGCCAAGGCTCCTTGCTTCTTCAGTCAGCGACGGGAACCAGGAGCGGAGGGAGTGGATGCTTTAGTCCTTCCCTTGCTAAGGGACGTCCTATTATGTTTTTCCGCCGTGGCCATTGGTCAGAAAGGTATTGCACTGCATCGAAGTTCTTCCGGGCAAAGTGATTCTTGTGGCTGCGCCGTCTGTGGTTTGCGGATCTTCTGAATCTAGCGGTCGACGGCCCGCTGAGGTTTCGACAGTCTCCGCATCTCCTGCGTCAGCATCCCATTTGTTTTGGAGAGGTAGATCGCTTCTGTCTAGTGGCATGGCTTTTGAAAGGCAGAGGTTGAGGAGTAAGGGTTACTCGAATGCGGTTATTGCCACGCTCTTGCATTTCCGTAAAACTTCTACCTCCAGAGCATACGTTAGTTTGGGGAGTGTTTGAATCCTGGTGTCTGGACCATGACGTACAGCCGTCCAGAGCTTCAATTCCAAATATTCTGGATTTCTTACAGGCAGGGTTGTCCAAGGGTCTGGCATTTAATTCCCTATGAGGATAGGTGGCGGCACTTGGCTGTTTTCGGGGTAAGATGCAGGGGGTTGTGCTAGCCTCTCATACAGATGTGGCTCGGTTTCTAAGAGGGATTAAACACTTGTGTCTCTCCCCCGGTCCGGAACCCCTGTCCTCCGTGGAAGCTGAATTTGGTTTTCTGTGCTCATTGTGATGCTCCCTTTCAGCCATTGAAACGGGCGACGCTAAAAGACCTGACTTAGAAGGTCGTGTTTCTGGTGGCTATTTCATCAACGAGGCGTATTTCAGAGATTAGGCCCTCTCTCTTGTAGGGAGCCTTTCTTGCGGATTTCTGACTTGGGAATTTCCTTAAGAACCGTTCCCTCTTTTCTCCTGAAGGTGGTCTCTTCCTTTCATTTGAATGTCAGTGGAGCTTCATTCCTTTGCGGACCTGGATTCTTCTACGCCAGAGGCCAGAGATTTATGGAAATTAGACGTAAAGAGAGTGTTTCATTACCTGGAGGTTATGAACAGTTTTAGTCTCTCAGACCATCTGTTCATCCTAAGCAGTGGACCCAGGAGGGGTCATAATGCTTCAAAGGCCACTATCACACTTTGGCTGAAAGAGGTGATTGTCTTGGCTTACCTCGTGCAGGGTCATTCGATTCCTGTTGGACTTAAAGCTCATTCTACTCGATTGCATTCAACCTCGTGGGCGGAATGCCAGTAGAAAATCTACACATACCTTTGCGAGGCATTATCGGCTTGATGTCCGGGCTCCAGAGTCCAGTTCCTTTGGAGCTAGTGTTCTCCGAGCAAGACTCTCTCAGTCCCACCCTGGTTAGGGAAGTTTTGGTACATCCCAGGAGTATGGACTGATCCGGGTACGTACAGCAAAAGGAAAATTGGTTCTTACCTGCTAATTTTCGTTCCTGTAGTAGCATGGATCAGTCCAGAGTCCCACCCATGGGGATATATGGAGAGTCCGCTCGGCCGGTAGCAACATTTCTGCAAGTTACCTAATGCCCCCCTTTTCAAGGGAAGAATTATTGGGCATGACTTGGTTTATTTAGTTACATGTTTTTCATTCCCTCTGCTCTTCGGGGGGAGGTTGGTTATGAGGAAGTTGTTTTTTTCTTCTTGTTCTGCTTGGGTACAGTGTAATACTGACAGACTCTAGTTAGCACCTCAGGGGTATACGACGGAGTCAGTTAAAACTTCTCTGATTCCATCTGCTGGAGGGGAGGCAAAACCCAGGAGTCTGGACTGATCTGTGGTTCTACAGGAACGAAAATTAGCAGGTAAGAACCAATTTTGCTTTCACTCAGTGCATAGTTAAGCTCTGAAATTAATTGCCAGAGGATGTGGTTACAGCAGTTAGTGTAACTGGGTTTAAAAAAAGGAAAAATCCATAAGCTGCTATTAATTAATAAGCAATAGTAGCATGAGATTTATTTAATGTTTTGGTACTTTTTGGGTACTTGTGACTTGGACTGGCCACTGTTGGAAACTGGTCTGAACCAGTATGGCAATTCTTATGTTCTTATGAGATTGGTTAGTGCAGGGTTTTTTAGCGCCTGGGTCAAGGCAGGTTAAAGCGTGTGTCTGAGATACATATGCTAACTCTGCTGCATATATGAGTGCATATAGCTCAGAATATACCTCAGAATAAACCATGCCAACTGTAAATAGTTCTGATTGCATATTTGCCTTTATCCACACCAATAATATGTGCAAGGAACCATTGGGCACTTTACCATTTGCCCTGATCTCGAAAGAACTCAAAGTGAAGTTACCTTAGTGGTGCAGTTTCATTTCTAAACGTACCACATGTACTACTCACATTTTGTCAACTTGCCAGTGTTTGAAGTCTGGAACTATTGGCGCCTGTAACTTTAGTGTGTGTTTTTCCTGTGGTTTTCTGCATCTGGGCTTGCTTGGGTATTGGTGTGCATATTTGCTCTTCCATAGATTTTTTTTGTACCTTTCTCATTTGTATGCCGTCCCCTTACTACATCCCGTGGAGCCTCCTACCTTTACCGAACATACTAAAAAAAAAAAAAAATATGCGCTGAAAAATAGCACCGATTTCAGTGCTGCTTTTCTCACAGGACAAGCAGGATGGTTGTCCTCACAAATGGGTGACATCGAGGATGGAGCCCAACTACGGAAAACTTCTGTCAAAGTTTCTAGAACTTTGACTGGCCCCTACTGGGCATGCCCAGCACGGCACTAACCCTGCAGCCAGCAGGGGTCCCCTTCAGTCTTCTTTTTTCCGCGCAGCAGTAGCCACGCGGTTAAGGAGCTCTTACCACATTCCTGACGGGAAATTCTTCTTAAACTTCTTTGAAGTAAAATTAGCCCCACAGGGGTCCCTCTTCTACCCAAAATTAGTCCGCGGTGTTTCGGTAAGTTTTTTGCCCGTTTTCGCCGATTACCGTCGAGTTTGGCCTTCGCGGCCTGCTGGCCGTCGACCGACCCGCGGCTAAAGTTTTTGATTAATGGCCATGGCGTCGGGGTTCCGTCTGTGCTCAGACTGTACGCGCACCATGTCTATCACAGACCCACATAGAGTCTGTGTATTATGTTTAGGGAGTGAGCATGATGTCCTGACTTGCACCAAATGTGCCCTTATGACACCAAAAGGTCGCAAAGCCAGAATGGAGAAGATGGGACTCCTATTCCATGCTCACACTCCGACGCCGTCCATCGCATCGACGTCCTCGGAACAGGCACCGTCGAAGTCCTTCCATCATCGGCAACCTCCTGGTGACCGTTTACCAT
This sequence comes from Rhinatrema bivittatum, assembly GCF_901001135.1. Classification (NCBI taxonomy): domain Eukaryota; kingdom Metazoa; phylum Chordata; class Amphibia; order Gymnophiona; family Rhinatrematidae; genus Rhinatrema; species Rhinatrema bivittatum. The sequence goes on from NC_042630.1 coordinate 21,405,055, forward strand.
CGACGTCTCCACGGCTATCGACTCCCGTCCCTTCCCCCGAGGATCGTGGGGATCGGAGGGAGAAGCATAGTCATCGACATCGCAAGTCTCGGACCATCGAGGAATCGAAGTCTTCGACCTCGGTACCGTCCGAGCCACCACCGAAGAAGTCTAGATCAGAAGCGGCACCGTCCACTTCTGTTTCTGAGACATTGAGGCAACCCTCACCCCATCGGGGTTTGGGAGGCGCGATTCCACCGGTGACGGTGGTCCCCTCCGGCTCAGCCTCAGCCTCCCTCTTCTGCGGAGCCGGGTATTGTTACCCCAGGTCTCCGGGAAGAACTGGACCGGCTGGTCCAGGAGGCCATCGATAAAGCGATGCAACGGTTCCAGACTCCTTCGGCACCGACTCCGCCACCGAGAGTGGAACCAGTCACCGACCCGATTCCAGCAGCGCTGGCACCGCTACTCGCGCGGATGGAAGCGCTAATGACCGCCCTTCCACCGGTGATACCTGGGTCACCGACAGCACCGGTGCGCTCTCCGATGCCAATTTCATCGGGTGCAGAAACACCATATCGAATTCCTCCTTCGGGAGTAGTCCCATCGATGCCATGTCGTCCATCGCCACCGATACATTCCTCTGGGGCGATGCGCACTTCGGCTCCATCGATGCCTTCGATGCCCGCACCGATGCCTCCAAATGTATTCTCGATGCCTCCGGTGATTCCTTCAGGATTTTCGGAGCCTCAGCCGGGACCTTCAGGTATCCAACCCCCTCGTGGTCCTACAGGTCAACATCCTGACCCTTATGACACATGGGGTGATGATACTTCCACAGATACCGATGATTTACCTTCACCACCCTCTCCTGCTGAAAGCAGAAAGCGTTCTCCCCCTGAGACCTCTCTTTCACAAATTTTGTGAAGGAAATGTCGGAATTGGTCCCTTTTCAGCTTCAATCTGAGCAAGATGACAGGCACCAAATGATGGAATTACTCCAATTTTTGGATGCCCCAAAAGTCATCACTTCCATACCAATTCATCAGGTTTTTCTATACCTTCTTAAAAAGAATTGGGAAACTCCTGGATCTGTTGCTCCAGTAAATAAAAAAGCTGACTCTACTTATCTTATACAGTCAGCACCTGGCTTTTCAAAACCACAGCTAGACCACCACTCAGTGGTGGTAGAGTCCGCTCAAAAGAAAGCTAAAAGAATGAAGCCATACTCATCCATACCTCCTACCAAGGAGAGTAAGTTCTTAGATAGTATAGGCAGAAAAGTATACCAAGGAGCCATGCTCATTTCCAAGATAGTTTCTTATCAGCTGTATATGACCCAATACAACAGGGTCATTTTTAAGCAGATTCAAGAATTTTCAGATACCTTACCAGAACAGTTCCAACAGCACCTTCAAACCCTCGTACTTAAAGGATTTGAAGCTGGAAAGCATGAGATAAGAACATTTATTTATTTATTTATTTATTTATTTATTTATTTTTAGATTTTTATATACCGGTGTTCCTATATGAAATAAAGATCACATCGGTTTACATTGAAACAGAACATGAAAATTGCCAAAAGGCATTACATAGAACAAGGTTATGAAACTTGGAACAGTGTACATAAGTTCAAAATTTAACAATAACGTTGTAACATTGATGACCAAAAGTTAAAGGAGAAAAAAAAAAAAAAAAGACTTAAACAATTAAGTTGACAGGTCTTATTGAGCAAAAAAATTATAACGTATAAGTGAGAAAGTCTCAAGTGTCCTGCAGCAAGAGATTAGATACCGAAGTAGGTAGTGGTATGGAAAATGGGGGTTTGTGAAGAAGATATGTTCTTGCTGGTTGGAGGGGAAAAAATGATGATCATGGTCCTGGAAAAGCTTGGCTAAAGAGCCAGGTTTTAAGTTTTTTTTTGAATGAAGAGTGGCAGAACTCAAGCCGAATGTCTGGTGGGAGCGCATTCCATTGAATGGGGCCTGCTGTAGATATGGCACGTTTATGATGCGAGGATTTTGTTGAAGGTACATAGAGTGTGCCTTTATATGCTCCTCTGATGGGTCTAGAGGAGGAGTGAGGGCGTAGTTGGTTACATAATTGAAGAGGAGAGATATTGTGAATGGATTTATGAATTACGGTGAGTACTTTATATAGGATCCTTTGCTTTATAGGCAGCCAGTGGAGGAGCTTGAGAATGGGGGTGATGTGATCTCTTTTATTCGTATTGGTAAGGATTCTGGCTGCAGAGTTCTGTAGCATTTGGAGGGGTTTGGATGAATATGGAAGGCCAAAGAGAAGCGAATTGCAATAGTCGACTTTTGATAGAATAATGGCTTGTAGGACCATCCGAAAATCGTTGAAATAAAGAAGAGGCTTCATCTTACGACATCTTCGATGCTTCCACTAGACTATCTGCTACCGCCATCTCAGCAAGATGCTGGGCTTGGCTTAAGTCTTCTGACCTTCGCCCGGAGGTTCAGGACAGGCTCTCTGACCTGCCCTGTTTAGAAGATAATTTGTTTGGTGAGCAAATTCAACAAATAGTTGCTGAATTAAAGGATCATCATGAGACCCTTAAACAGCTCTCATCGATTCCTTCTGACTTCCCTTCTAAACAACCATTTAAAGAAGGAACCTAAAAAGTTATTCTTCCGTCCACGGAAGTATTATCCTCCACATATCAAGTCCAGGTCAACGAGGCCATATCAAAAGCCTCAGCCTCGCCAACCTAGAAAACAAAAGCCCACAACAGCTCCGCAACCAGGCCCTGAGTCGGGGTTTTGACTTTCACTTAGAGAGCAGATGCCTAGTCCCTCTACCAAGCATACCAGTAGGAGGTCGACTAAGCCACTTTACAGAAAAATGGCGTCGCATCACCACAGATCAATGGGTGCTAGCGATAATTGCGCAAGGTTACCATCTAAACTTCCTAACTCTTCCTTCGGACTCTCCACCTCTACAAGCGTGGAGACTTACCGACCACTCTGTTCTTCTAGAGCAGGAAGTTTCCCTTCTCCTCCAGTCCAACGCTATAGAACCAGTTCCTCTCTCACAACACGGACTAGGGTTCTACTCCAGGTACTTTCTGATCCCAAAAAAGTCAGGAGGACTTCGACCAATCCTGGACCTGCGGGCTCTCAAGTACCTTCACAGAGAAAAGTTCAAGATGGTAACCCTGGGCTCGCTTCTCCCTCTTCTGCAAAAAGAGGACTGGCTCTGCTCTCTAGACCTCAAGGACGCTTATACCCACATTGCGATAACTCAGTCTCATCGCAAATACCTCCGATTCCTAGTAGGCCAAAACCACTATCAATACCGAGTGCTCCCATTTGGCCTAGCATCCGCACCACGAGTCTTCACCAAATGTCTCGTAGTGGTTGCAGCGTTTCTCAGGAAGGCAGGCGTCCATGTCTACCCCTATTTGGACGACTGGTTGATCAGGGCCACAACCCAGCAAACAGCTCGGTCTTCTCTGACCCTGACAATCCAAACTCTGATTTCTCTAGGATTTCTTGTCAACTACGCGAAATCCTACTTACTCCTATCTCAAACCTTATCCTTCATTGGAGCAGACTTGGACACTTTACAAGCAAAAGCCTTCCTTCCTCATCAACGTGTTCAAACCCTTGTGTCCCTAGCTTGCCAGTTGCAGTCTCAACCCACAGCAACAGCTCGCCAATTTCTCATTCTGCTGGGACACATGGCCTCCTCAGTTTATGTGACTCCAATGGCTCGTTTAGCCATGAGAGTCATGCAATGGACTCTGAAATCACAATGGATCCAAGCAATTCAGCCTCTGTCGACCATTCTTCGCATCACCGATGCACTCCGTCTGTCTCTTGCCTGGTGGAAAAATCAGTCCAACCTCTTACAGGGCTTGCCCTTTCACCCACCAGACCCTCAAATAATTCTCACCACCGCTTCCAACCTCGGCTGGGGAGCCCATGTAAACGGTCTACAAACTCAAGGATTCTGATCTCTATTTATTTATTTATTTATTTATTTAACGATTTTATATACCGATATTCATCAGTGATATCACATCGGTTCACAGCGTAACATAAACTAGTGCCTGGGATGGCGCTTTACATCGAACAAGTTTAACATAAAAACATAAATAACATATTAACAAGAGAGTAAATGAAAGGGGGGGAAATGTGAAGGATAATTAAGAATTACGTTAATTCTTAAATTATTGTAAGCAAGTGTTGCAAATATTTACAAAATGTACAATGATAGGGAATAACATAAAATATATCATTTGTGTAGAAAAAGGGGTGAGAGGGAAGGGAAGGAGGGAGGGGGGAAAAGGGATAGGAAGGGGGGTAAGGGTAACACAATAGAGAGAGAGGGGAAGTAAGGTGTATATATTTTAGAGAATAGCCAGGTCTTGAGGGGAACATGGATGAGAGCGAAGAACAATTTACGTGTATGCTTTAGAGAAGAGCCAGGTCTTAAGCTTTCGCGTGAAGGTTTTTAGGCATTCTTCTTGTCGTAGTTCGACTGGCATTGTGTTCCAGAGGGTTGGTCCGGCGATCGATATAGCACGTGTTCTAGTGGAAGTAAGTTTGTAGAGTTTGGGCGACGTGATAAGCATGGTAGCGAGATGAATGTGTCTAGTAGGTTTGTTAGATTGGTGAAATCGGAAGGTGTCATTAAACCAATTCATTTCAGGATTGTATAAGGCCTTATGAACGAGAGAAAGAGCCTTATATTGTATACGTGAAGCTATAGGGAGCCAATGCAGATCTTTCAGAACCGGAGTGATATGGTCATGTCTGTGAGTGTTGGTCAAAAACTGGGCTGTTGTGTTTTGCAATATTTGAATGGGGTGGATGGCGTTATTCGGTAAGCCGAGGAGGAGGGAATTACAGTAGTCTGTTTTAGCAAAGATGATTGTTTGTAGAACAGTCCGAAAGTCAGGGGGATGAAATAGGGGTTTAAGTTTCTTTAGGGTGTGAAGTTTAAAGAAACCATCTTTTAGTATGTTACTGATGAATTTCTTCAGCGTGAAGTGACCATCAAGGGTGATACCCAGATCACGGACTTGTTGGGCAAATGGGAAATGTGAGATAGCGTAGGAGTTCAATTGGTTTTGTGGTGAGATAAGCATGATTTCAGTTTTAGTTGTATTAAGAGCTAAGTGGATGGAAGATAGGAGATTGTTTATGGATTGGAGAGTGTCTTTCCAGATATCCATAGTTTTTGAAAGAGAGTCAGTGATGGGGATGAGCAACTGAACGTCGTCAGCGTAAATATAATGAGGGAGGTTGAGACTGGAAAGGAGGTAACAGAGGGGTAGGATGTAGATATTGAAAAGGGTTGAGGAGAGTGATGAGCCTTGTGGGACACCTTGTTTGAGGGGGATGGCCTTGGATACATGATTTCCTAGCTGAATTTTGAAGTTTCTATTACTAAGATAGGAGTTGAACCAATTGAGGGCAACCCCTGTGATGCCAATTTCAGTTAACCGCTGTAGGAGAATGGAGTGGCTGATGGTATCAAATGCAGAAGAGATATCAAGAAAGGCAAGAATATAAGATTGACCTTTCTTGAATCCTTTGAGAATATGATCTGACAAGGAGAGTAGAAGAGTCTCAGTGCTGTGAGATTTCCGAAAACCGTACTGAGCAGGGGCAAGAATGTGGTTATCCTCAAGGTATTCTGTGAGTTGTTTCTCTAGAGGAAGCCAAACACCAGATAAATTTCCTGGAGCTTCGAGCAATCCGATACGCTCTCAGAGCTTTTCAAGATTGCCTATCAAATCATATAATCTTGATCCAGACGGACAACCAGGTGGCCATGTGGTACATCAACAAACAGGGAGGCACAGGCTCTTTCCTTCTTTATCAGGAAACTGTGCAGATTTGGGCAGAAGCCCTCTCCCGTTCCATGTACCTCAGGGCCACCTACTTGCCAGGAGTAGACAATGTCTTAGCAGACCGGCTAAGCCGTGTCTTCCAACCACACGAGTGGTCACTCAATCCCTTGGTAGCGACCTCTCTTTTCCAGAAATGGGGTTATCCCCACATAGACCTCTTTGCGTCCCCTCAGAACCACAAAGTGGCCAATTACTGCTCTCTCATTCGGTCTCGGCACTCTTGGCCCAGCGATGCATTCTCCCTCCCATGGACAACCGGTCTGCTTTATGCATTCCCTCCACTTCCTCTTCTGTCGAAGACTCTTGTGAAGCTACGTCAGGACAAGGGAACCATGATCCTGATAGCACCGCACTGGGCCACGCCAAGTGTGGTTTCCCATACTCCAGGATCTCTCCATCCGCAGACACATTCCTCTGGGAACGGACCCGCATCTGATCACTCAAAACGACGGATGCCTCCTCCATCCCAATCTCCAAGCCTTGTCCCTGACGGCATGGATGTTGAAAGGTTAGTTCTTCAACCACTTAACCTATCGGATTCAGTTTCTCGTGTCCTCATCGCTTCACGAAAGCCTTCTACAAGAAAATCTTACTCCTATAAATGGAAAAGGTACACATCATGGTGCACTTTGCAGTCCCTTGATCCCCTTTCCTGTCCAATTCCTAACTTTTTGGACTATCTTTGGCATCTGTCGGAATCAGGTCTAAAGACCTCTTCCATTAGAATGCATGTCAGTGCGGTAGCCGCCTTCCATAAAGGTATCGGGGGTGTCCCTATTTCAGTACAACCCCTTGTAACACGCTTTCTTAAAGGCTTGCTTCATTTGAAGCCACCTTTACGTCCTCCGGCCCCATCTTGGGACCTTAATCTGGTTCTTGGTCGCCTTATGAAACCACCCTTCGAACCTCTTCACTCCTATGACCTTAAATATCTCACATGGAAAGTGATATTTCTTCTGGCTATCACTTCAGCTCGCAGGGTTAGTGAGTTACAGGTCCTAGTTACCTATCCGCCTTACACTAAACTCCTGCAGGACCAGGCAGTACTCCGCACTCACCCTAAATTCTTACCTAAGGTAGTTTCGGAGTTTCATATTAATCAATCCATCATACTACCTATTTTCTTTCCTAGGCCCCACTCCAACTCCGGGGAACAGACTCTGCATACCCTCGAATGTAAACGTGCTCTAGCTTTCTATCTAGACCACACAGTTGCCCATAGGAAAAGCACTCAATTATTCGTCTCTTTCCATCCTAACAAGTTAGGGCAACCTGTGGGTAAGCAGGCTCTTTCCTCCTGGTTGGCGGACTGCATCTCTTTCTGCTATCAGCAAGCTGGCATTCCTTTTCAAGACCGTGTTAAAGCACACTCTGTGAGGGCCATGGCGACTTCAGGAGCACACCTTCGATCGGTGCCGCTTCCTGACATCTGCAGGGCTGCTACCTGGAGTTCTCTCCATACATTTGCAGCCCACTACTGTTTGGACAAAGCTGGAAGACAGGATTCCATCTTCGGCCAATCTGTCTTGCGTAACCGTTTTCCAACATGACGTACCAACACCCTTCCGCCTACCCGGTGGGGTGCGGATGTCCTCTACCAAATTTCACCCCAGTTGTTGTGCCTGTTGCACGCCATTGGGTACTTTTGGTGCATGTTCGGACATCCTCAGCTCGGTACTCACCCATTTGTGAGGACAACCATCCTGCTTGTCCTGTGAGAAAGCAAATGTTGCTTACCTGATGTAACAGGTGTTCTCACAGGACGGCAGGATGTTAGTCCTCATGAAATCCGCCTGCCGCCCCGCGGTGTTGGGTTCGTTTTTATTATTTTATTTTTAGGCACTGCCTGTAGCTTTGAAACAAGACTGAAGGGGGACCCCTGCTGGCTGCAGGGTTAGTGCCGTGCTGGGCATGCCCAGTAGGGGCCAGTCAAAGTTCTTGAAACTTTGACAGAAGTTTTCCGTGGTTGGGCTCCATCCTCGATGTCACCCATTTGTGAGGACTAACATCCTGCTGTCCTGTGAGAACACCTGTTACATCAGGTAAGCAACATTTGCTATATCAGCCCCACAGTTTCTTATAAGGCTATTTCTAGCAAAGCTGTCATTCTCCATATGTTGGTAGAGGAGAAAATCCTATGTATCTGGGACTAATCTGGTAGGACTCAAAGAAAATTAGCAGAAAAGAAACTTAATTTTACCTTTTATCGTGTGGCAGATGTCCCTTTCTGTTTTATAAAAAGCCTAGATTTGACCCTCTGATGGCATCTGAGCTTGTCTTAATGCTATCAGTGTTCCATCTGCCAACCAAATAACCTTTGTTTCTCTCTCATTCCTTCCACAGGATACTCCCTCCACAGCTCCTCTGGAGAACTGGAAACAGTGGAGGATTACTGAAAACAGAGCAATAGGAATTGGCTGCCTTTATGGGGAAGTTTTTGGGGTTTTTTTCTTACCGTTTCAGTCTTATCTGAAGGATGTGTGCACTTGAAAAAAAAAAAAAAAGCCAAGGCAGGCTCCCTCTGGCCCCCTCCTCATGTGAACAGCTTGCGAGGGGAGTGAAAAGGTGGGGTGGGAGTGAAAAAGGGAGCAAGAGGATTGGAAAAAGTTTTTTTGATTGAGGTTTATCCAGAAAAGAGAAGTTTGGGGGGGGGGGGGGAGTGAGTGATCCTGCTCCTTTCCCCTGACTACTTATCACACATGAAGCACCTTATAGAACTTATGCACTTTATCAAAGAAAATAAAAACAAAAAACTTTTTTATGTAAAGCTGAAAAAAGAAAAAAAAAGAAAAAACTGGATTTTTTTTGTTCCTGAGTACATTTTTTTTAAAGAAAAAAACAAAATACAAAAAAATAATCTTGAAAACACTGTTATTTTCAACAAACTAAATAATGAAATGAACTTAACATGACTTGAAGAAATGCACTTATTTGTGGAACTGGACTTTGATACTCTATAAATATGTGTGCGCGCACGTATGTATGTAAATATATATAAGGTGTGCGCAGTTTTGTGTAGCTGAGGCCATATTTTTTTATTTTTTAAAGTGTGATTTTTTTTCACCATCTTTTTAAATGTTGCACAATACAATTTGCTCCATTTTGTCACCAGCCCTCTTCACAACTCCCCAAATCTAATCTGCTCTCCTCCAACTACAGAATTAAGGACTGAGCAAGGGGAGGTAGAGACAGAATTTGCTACAGATCCAAGAAGTGAGGCAGGAGTTTTGTTTTGTTTTTTTGGGGGGGGGGGGGGATGGGAGGGTTCTCCATCATAGAGGTTTAAAATGGACAGGGCTTGAACTTTGTATTCCCTTTTTCTTGCTCTCCTTCGTCATTCTGTGAATCGATGATTTTCTATGGAGAGTTTGTCACCATACCACAAATACCCTCCCCCACATAGGAAGATAATTTTCTGTTTTCGTTTTGTGATATGCACTTAATTTTTTGTGTGTATATGTGTGTATGATAGGATTTGTTTTTTAAGTATTATTTTTTAAACTCTGAGCTGTCGCTCTCCCTCTCTCTGCTTTTTGTAAGAAGAGGGGAGTAAACTGTGTTAAAATCATCTGGATTCTATTTTTGGGGGAGTGGGAGTTTTCAGACACCCCTCCCTCCCTTTGTGTTCTTATTTTGTTAACTTTTTTATTTTTTGAAAATTAAAAAATAGTAAGAGATTCCCCCCACCCCAGAGAGGATACTTCCCAGGAAGGTTTGCCTTCACAGCATGGGGCTTGGGGACATTAAGTGTTAAACATAGACCTCTTCTGAATTTTCATGCATTTTTTGTTTTTACTTGCTCATGTGAATTAGAATTTTTTTTGGGGGGGAGGGGATGGATCAGGGAAGGGGTGAAGATGAGACACATGGATCTAGATATATATATATATATTTTTTTTATTGGCGCATTTGATGTAACTACATTTTGACCTCTTGTTTACAAACTCCTGTCTGAACTGCCTGTGTGCAATTTGAGGAGGTTGGGGTGGTGATGCACAGGGTAATGCAGTGGGGGAAGGAAGAAGGGCCCTCTTTTAGCCTTGGCATGATTACCACCCCGTCCACCTGGCAAAAGGTATTGGAGGGGGAAGAATCTCCATCAGTGGGATTTACAGTTCTGATGCTGATGAGATGTTTGAGGAGCCACTCCACCTTTTACAGAAAGAAAGGCTCTTAAGACAACATGTTCAGTGTTAAGATCATCTTCGCAAACAGGAATCGAAGAAGAAATAGAAGAAAAATGTTTTTTCCACACAGAGACAGCCACTCTGAGATGGCAGGCAAAACAATATAAACTTTGGACAGCTTGGACTGAGGACAACAAAAATGGCCATCTGAAAACTGCTCTGGTTTTAAAAATTAAGCATTGCCCTTGCCTTTATTTTTTGCCTGTTCTTTCTTTATCACCTGGATGTTTTGGGACTGTTAGTGAACTTAAGGGGGAAGGAGAAGAAACCGCAAAGCTCTTGGATTTTAGTTGGTTTGAAAAGTGTAGCTGCCCCTGCATAAGACCTGGCTGCAAAGACAGATGGACAGGAAAGCAGCACAGGTTACCTGAACTAAGAAATACCCGCTCTTTCTTTGCTGGGGCCAGCTTTATTTTTTATTTTTTTATTTGACATGACCAAAATCGAGAGAGAAGTGTGGCTTTTGGGTGGGGGAGTTTCCGCTGTGAGTTCTAATTGCTTATATTAGTGACAACTGTTATGTCATATATAACAGCCTGTGACGCAGAGGTGAAAACATGTCTGAGTGGGAAGAACTGGTTGACTGTGTTGTGTGGTGGAGAGTGTGCATGTATTTTTGATTTCCCCCTTCTTCCTGTTGGATACTGTGATCTGGTTTGAGTGGTTGCCCTGCCATTCCCATTCCTCTGGGGGATAGATAGAACATGCAGATTCCTTTTGTTTCTGTTCTTGGGTGTTTGTTTTCTACTCTGCCTCTAATCTGGTAGCACTTTCTTGTGTTGCTTTTCTGTGGAGTAAGTTACCAGGGTCTAGATGTGAGGCCAAGTTTCACAGTGATTATGGTAGTATTGATGATCAAAATTTATTGTGAGAAATTATTCTGCTTTTCGCTCTGCCTTGCTTTTCAGGGTGGCTGAATGATAGTTATACCATAAAGTATGAAAAAATGCTTACAAAAAAGTTGCTTGGGAGGGAGCTAGGAAAAAGGAAGCAGCAGGGATTGGGGTATGACTGTCTAATCCTTCCTTTGCCTTACATCTTCTGGCCCTAAAATGCCTATAATTTGTGTGCTGCCATTTTGTCATCATTCCCTGTATTCCCATTCTCTCCCTCCTATGTGCAAAGTTTTGTCCCCAAGAGAATCCTCTTCAAAAGGGCTAGAAAATCCAAATTCACTTGGTCCCATTTTCATGTGTATGTTTTGGATATTTGAAGGGGGGGGAGGGGCAAGGGTTTTGCAGTTTTGTTTTGCTGTAATTTAAGCTTCAGTGCCTCAGTTGAATGTACCGTCATGGCATTTAGTCTCCTATTTTAAAGGATTTCTAATGCTGCATTTTGAGGTGAGGAGGCCATTTCACCCATATCCTGCGGTCACCTCTTTGGCTTGCCTTGCTTTCTACTTTTCTTGAGGATGGTGTAGAGATCTTTGGTCATTTTGCACACTGGTTGTCTGCATATATCAGCTAGGATGTATGTGCCAGCCTTATACATTTTTCCTTTTAAAGCTGATCTGGCATATTTGTATGTTGTTGGCAGGAGTAGTGTTGAATTAAGGAGAATCTTTTCAGTAAACTTTATAGTAGAGAAAGGGGGCTTGTTTTGCTTAAGAGAGCTATATGCCTTTTGTTTACTGTTCAGATTTCATAGGTACACATAGGAAGTGATGGTGCCCAACCTCTATAAGTTACACATGTTCCTGCCAAATCATACTTTTAATCTATTCATCTGAGTGCTTGAATTTGGACCAGTGTTACAAATAATATTGCAAGGAATGTGATCTAATTGCATCATGAGTTTTTGGTACTTGTGACGACATGGTCTCTCTGGACTGAGTTGAACCAGTGAGGTAAAGGTAATTTGCAACACTTGCACTCAGGCATTGAAGAGAATTTACAGGGGATTAGTTTAAAGAATAAAAGCAAACATTAAGGATTTTAAGGATGGGTTGAGGGGGATGTTAGCCTGTAGCTTCCTTTTTATTCATCCAGCTTTATCTGAACAGGCTGAGAATCAGTGTTATGAACCTTTATTTGTATCTTCCCAGGGTATTTTACTCCTATTCTATATCCATCCTCCCTTCTTTTTAAGCTGGCCATCACAGCAATGGCCCTTGGCCTCACACAACCATGCTTCATTTAGATCATTGTCCCTAAGTCTGGCTATTAGGTGTTGCTGTTGAGCGATGACTGTGGCAGTCTCTGCAGCATCCCAAGCCGGATGAGTGAGCAGAGTTCTGGTCCAGGAATTTGAATGTAGGCTCCTCTGCGAAGCAGCATGCCCCCAGACCCAATGTGTGTTAAATCCTGAGTGATATGGGTGTAGGGTGTGGCTTTCTTATAAATCCTGGGAATGGACAGGTCAGACTTAGGTTCAGAATGTCTGTAAGTGAAGGGAAGGTGCACAGCATTGGCCTTACGGTTATGCTTCCAGTCGAAGGCACAGGGGAAAATAAAATTAAGTTTGTTTTTTTTTCCTTGAGGGTAGGTAGGGGAAGGGGGGACACATTTCATCTTCCTTGGCTTTGGTATTTCTTGCTCTGTCCTTGAGAGTTGTGGGTTTGTTTTTTTTTCAGGCACTCCCACCCCTCAAAAAGGCAGAACAGAATCGCTCATCCATGGGCAGTTTGTGTTAAGAGTTTATTATGTCTAAGATCTGTACAGTATTAAGGAGGGGTGATTTAATAAAAAAATATAGCTATAGGGAAGATTAGGGCTGTTAGCCATAGTGCAACATGAGAAGAAATTTCAACTTTTGTTTTAAATGGTGTCAGATTACATGTTGTTTATAGAAGGGATGAGATCAGGGAAGGAACTGGTTAATGACGAGTTCAGAGCCCATGGTGGAGGAAGAGATGAGGAATGCTGTTCAGGAAAATGGAAAAACTTGGGTTTTGTCCTTCAGGTGCTGCCAATTTGAAAATGAAGTTGGATTGCATCATTCCATCATTTGCCTGAGCCTTGCATTGCTTTTTCTCTCTGTGATGACAGCATATCCAGTAATGAATTAAGTCCCCTTTGATTTTGTGTTGAGCAGAGCTAGATACCCTATATAAAAAGGCCTCTTCATATTTTGACCATGGAGGTTGGTATGGATGCAAAAGCCATCAGTGCTCAATATTATTTACCCTTCAGCCATGGCAGCAGTGATGCTATCTGGATAGGAAAGATGGACTGATCCAAGCCATCCTGCAAGAGCTGGGGAGGGGATGGGAATCATAATGCCCTGTCTTTTCCCAAAGCCATCCCCTGTTGTTCTTGCACCTTTATTCTTGAGGAGCCACATACCATGTTTCAGAAATGTGTGTTCTTTGGATTGTAGTTTTTTAATTTGTCTGAAGCAGTTCAGGACATCTGGACTGAATGTAAACTGTAGCTATGTAACCAGATGTAAGGACTTCTTTTCTTGCCGGGGTGGGGGGCAGTTCTGCTTTGGCTGAGGTCTTTACCTTCCCAGCAAAGCGAGATAGTGTCTGAATGCAATGTGTGTTTGTTTGTGTGTGTATTAATGCAAACTGTAGAGGCAGGGGCTGCATGTGGAGCTCCCACTTGGCACAAAACCTGTTCAGAGACTTTATAGCAGGTTCCTTTGCAGAAAAGCAGCAATGCCAGAAGGGGCAACCATGAAATGCAAAGATGCCTGGGCAGCTGCCTGTTATGTACATTTTGGAAAACAAACCTTTTTTTTTTTTTTTTTTTTTTTAAAAGAAACTGTATACTTTTGTTGTTAAGATGCCTTAAATGTACAAAAAGCTGCTTTGATGCTGCAAAATCTTCTAAAAAATGTTTGAAATGAACTTTAAACTTGTGTCAAAAGGGGGGTGGGTGGGGGGGGTGTTGCACAGATTGTTTAAATATGTTTTGTTTTTTTAATGTGCGGGAGGGAGAGGAGCAGGTCATTGGAAGCATCTAAGTTTTTTTGTAAACCTGCTGTGATGTCTTCCCCAGTCAGTGTGTGAGAAGTATCCAGCAGCTTGGGAATGAGAGGTACCACTGGGAATCGAACACTAAATTTTCCCTGTGCTGGGACAGTGGCCTATAGGGCTTAGACGTTTTGTGTTTTTGGTTTTTTGTTTTTTTTTTTTAAACAAAAGTTTGGGAGGGGTGGGGAATGGAGTTATGAAAATATGCCCTATGGTTTTTTGTAAAGAAAAAAATACAGGTTGATTTAAAAAAAAATAAATAAATACTGATGTACACAGAGGAGCCTGTGTCAATGCTGAAATGGCAAATTGTGCATTCTCTTTGCTACTGCAGTACTGGTTTCCCCCAACCTTTCAATTCCACATATTTAATTTCCACATTTTCATTTTCTGCTTTTCAGGGTTTTAAAGTGGATTATATTCAAGTACTATAAATATATATATTTATCCCAGGACAAGCAGGATGCTAGTCCTCCCATATGGGGTGACGTCTCTGACGGAGCCCTATTTCGGGAAAACTTCTGTCAAAGTTTCTAGAAACTTTTGACTGGCAATGTGAGGCCACTGAGCATGCCCAGCATGTCATGATATTCTCTGCCACAGGGGTCTCACTCTAATCTTCGTTTTTCCGCGCTGCTCTATCGCGGTCATCGGAGCCTCTGAGATTTTACTCAGTTTCTGACTGAAAAGTCATTGTTTAAAAAATTTCTCTCCCTCACGGGATCTCACTCGTTTTCTCTCTCACCGGCTGGTGAGAGATTTTTTTCAGCGTTTTTATTCAAAACGCTAATAAAATTTTTCTCTCATAGACGGCCGTCGATATCACCATGGCCTCAGGCTTCAAAAAATGCCCGGCCTGTAATCGGACCATGTCGGTCACAGACCCGCATCTAGAATGCGTCGTCTGTTTAGGTGAAAACCACGATATTTCTTCCTGTCAGCAATGTCAGGAAATGACACCGAAAGGAAGAAAACTTCGGCAGGAAAAAATTGATCAACTTTTTCACCTGCAACTTATTTCTTCACAGTCTACTTCATCAAAATCTTCACCGGCAGCAGGTACCAAGAAAATTCTCTTGAAAAAACGTCGACCGGACGGTTCTGGGGACACAACCTCACCAACACCGTCGACGATATCGGTGCGATCGGAGACCGAGGTAAGGCCTAAACATAGGCATATAGGCATCATCATGCCTCGACATCGCCGTCGGTTCCCTCCCAGGAGAAACCGTCCGAAAAGCAGCCGAAACACAAGCACACCTTGCCGTCACCTAGGCCTCCCTCGGTGGAACCTATAATACTCTCCCCACCTCCACCAGTGCCGAGCGTTCTCCCGGTACCACAAGACTTGACGGCATTCATCAAAGAAGCGGTACTGCAGGCGATAAAAGAAAATCTACCGGCGACCACGATGCCGGCGATATCGCCGATGCTGGTGACCTCCTCCCTACCTGGGACGTCACCGATGCCGGTACAATTGATACCGATGACTGCTTTAGTACCGGCGACGCCGCCGATGCCGGGTACACTCCCGATGCCGCTCGCAGCGATGCCACTCACGACTACACCATCGATGTCTATGCCTCCTCTTTTTTCGGAGTTTACATCGATTCAGATGACATCATCGGTTCCAATCTCGGTGCCTATCGTTACTGCTGCACCGTCACAAAAGAAAAGTGGTACATCAACGATACCCACTAAACAGACATCGAAAACATCAATACCTTCGATGCTAAAGACTACATCAACAGTGCCACTTCCTTCTGGGGCTCCAGGATCCTCAGAAGCAGCACTATATTCTCTTTTACAAAAAAGATACCAGGATTTATTGGATTCTCTCCCAAGTGACCCACGAGAAGAGGAGTCTTCTCCTGAAGACCCTTTTCCAGGGCCTTCTGGTGTTATTCCTCCACCTAAACCTGCAGTACCACAACCAAAAACTCCAGAATATGGAGTGACACTGCCTCAGACACTTCATCAGAAGCCTTTATGTCTGATCCCTCAACACCACATCCTAGAAAACAGTCTCCTCCAGAAGATCTTACTTTTACCACATTTGTGCAGGAGATGGCTGACTATCCCTTTCAAATTGGAATCAGAGCAAGATTCGAGACAACAGACCTTGGAGGTTTTGCAATTCGTTGACCCTCCAAAACAGGTGGTAGAAATTCCCATACATGATGTTCTCCTACAACTACAGCATCGTCTTTGGGAACATCCCTGTTCTGTCTCTCCAGTAAATAAAAGGGTGGACACCACTTACTTAGTGCAATCCACTCCTGAATATCAAAAATCACAACTACCCCACCATTCAGTAGTTGCTGAATCAGCACAGAAAAGATCTAAAAGAACAAGAGTCCACTCTACAAATCTTCCAGGAAAGGACCACAGGTTTTTGGATTCCCTGGGTCGCAAGGTCTTTCAGGGTGCAATGCTGAACTCTAGGATTTCATCCTATCAACTTTACATCACCCAATACCAAAGAAACTTATGGAAACAAATTGAATAATTTATTCCATCTCTTCCAAATGAGTACAAGGAGGCTGCACAAACTATTGTTAACAAAGGCTTAGAAGCCGGAAAACACGAAGTCAGAGCTGCCTACGATGGCTCCAAGACGGCTTCAAGGGTAGCTGCATCAGGCATTAGTGCCAGAAGGTGGGCTTGGCTCAAGGCCTCAGACCTTAGGCCAAAGGTCCAGGATAAATTAGTTGACCTCCCCTGCATAGGAGACAATTTATTCGGATCCAAAGTGCAGGAAGCTGTGTCTCAAAAGAGCACACAGAAACATTGAGACAACTATCCTCCCTCCCACAGGACTCCCTCTGCGCATCCTACCCATAGGCCTCCACGGAAAGACACAAGACAGCCTTCTATCGTCAAAGGAGATGTTACCCTCCTGCATCAAGACCCAGACCCTCTAGAACCCAGCAGAGACCACAACCACGTCAGCAAAGGGCGGCTAGGCCCCAACCTGCTTCACAAACTGGTCCTGCTGCGGGTTTTTGAAAATTCACCCAGAGAACTCAGCCTATCTTCAAATCCTCGACCAGAACTCCCAGTTGGTGGCAGATTATCCAAATTTTACAACAATTGGATACCAATAACAGACCAATGGGTTCTCTCCATAATATCTCGAGGATACCAACTGAATTTCCTTTCAATTCCCACAGATTTTCCACCGACTAATTCATCTCAATGAAAATCACATACTTCAGTTACAGGTAGAATTATCCACCCTTCTGAAAGCCAGGGCTGTAGAACCAGTGCCTCGGTCTCAGAAGGGCAGAGGATTCTACTCCCGCTATTTCCTCATTCCAAAGAAAACCGGAGGCCTACATCCCATCCTAGACCTCAGAAATCTCGACAAATTTCTGAAGAAAGAAAAGTTCAGGATGGTCTCTCTAGGCACCATGCTTCCACTTCTTCAAACAGGATATTGGCTATGCTCACATTCCAATATTCCCTCCTCATCGCAAGTACCTGCGCTTCATGGTGGGTCATCAGCATTTCCAATACAGAGTACTACCGTTTGGACTTGCCTCTGCTCCTAGAGTATTCACAAAATGTCTGGCAGCATTTACACAAGCGAGGTGTCCACGTCTTTCCATATCTAGACGACTGGCTCATCAGAAGTCAATCTCAAGAAGGAGCTCTGTCTTCTCTCAATTACACCATTACGGTACTCCACTCCACGGGTTTTCTAATCAATTACCAAAAGTCCCATCTTACTCCATCTCAACTACTCCATTTCATAGGAGCAGAATTGAACACAATCCTCTCAAAAGCTTTTCTACCCGAGGATCGAGCAGAAACACTATTCATATTGGCAAACTCGATTCACTGAAGGAATCAAGTAACAGCTCATCAGTTTCTAACCCTACTTGGCCATATGGCCTCCACAGTTCATGTTACTCCTATGGCAAGGCTAGCCATGAGAATAACTCAATGAACTTTAAAATCATAATGGATCCAAGCCATTCTACCACTGTCCTCTCCAATCCAAGTAACCCACCAGCTACGTTCATCTCTACTTTGGTGGGCGAACAAGGACAACTTGCGCAAGGGACTACCCTTCCAACAACCTGTCCCACAGATAACATTAACTACAGATGCATCAACCTTGGGTTGGGGAGCTCACATACACAATCTCCAAACCCAGGGTACTTGGACAGAACTCGAAGCAACATTTCAAATCAATTTCCTAGAACTTCGAGCTATACGTTATGCACTGCATGCGTTCAAGGACTGCCTTTCACACAAGACTGTTCTTATCCAAATGGACAACACAGTGGCCATGTGGTATATCAACAAACAAGGAGGTACGGGCTCATATCTCCTTTGTCAAGAAGCTGCACAGATTTGGGCCTGGGCCCTGAACCACTCAATCTCCCTCAGGGCCACCTATCTGGCAGGCATTCACAATGTAGTGGCGGATCGACTCAGTCGTCAGTTCCAACCACACGAGTGGTCCCTGGATCCCTCAGTAGTGATCAGGATCTTTCAGCATTGGGGACAACCAACAATAGACCACTTTACGTCACATCTGAATCACAAAGTGGACAGATTCTGTTCTCTACACACACAGAAGAACCAGCAGCCAAGACGCCCTTTGCTCGCCCTTGGAACTCAGGCCTTCTATACGCGTATCTCCAATACCGCCTCATAACCAAAACTCTAGTGAAGCTACAACAGGACAAGGGGGACCATGATTTCTCATAGCCCAATATTGGCCTCGACAAGTATGGTTTCCCACACTTCTAGACCTCTTAGTCAGGGATCCAATTCGCTCTAGGAGTAGCTCCCACTCATAACTCAGGATCAGGGGCGGTTGCGCCATCCCAACCTCATTCCCTATCCCTGAAGGCATGGATGTTGAAAGCTGATCTTACAACCACTCATATCTTCAACCAATGGTCTCTCAAGTTGCTTATAGCTTCACGTAAACCCTTCCACCACGAAGAAAACTATTCCTCCAAATGGAAAAGGTTTACTTTGTGGTGCAGGCAAAAGAGTATAGATCCATTCACCTGCCCCACTACTTTCTTGCTAGACTACTTATACCATCTTTCAGAATCTGGTCTCCAGACTTATCTGTAAGAGTCCATTTACGTGCAATCTCAGCTTACCATAACAAGATGGAGATGCCACCATATCCACACAACCTCTGTCAGTAGATTTATGAGGAGGTTTAACTCAACTTAAACCCACCAATTCGACCACCCAGTCACAGAATGGACCCTGAATCTAGTTTTTTTAACACGACTCATGCATTCTCCTTTTGAACCCATAGATTCCTGTGATCTTAAATTTCTCACATGGAAGTACTATCTTCCTCATAGCCATTACATTAGCCTAGACGGGTGTGAGTTACAAGCACTTGTCACATACTCACCCTATACAAAATTCCTACATGACAGAGTGGTTCTCCGTACACATCCAAAATTCTTCCCAAGGTTAGTTACGGAATTCCACTTGAACCAATCCATAGTTTTACCCACATTCTTCCCAAGGCCCACATTCTCACCCAGGAGAAACAGCCTTACATACCTTGGATCTTTAAGCATGCACTGTCGTTTTACTTAAACCGCACTGCAGCCCTACAGAAATCCAATCAACTTTTTTTTTTCCTATGATCCAAACAACCGGATTTAACAGGCAGTGGGTAAACATACTCTATCCAATTGGCTAGCAGATTGCATTACAGTTTTGCTATGAAAAAGCAGGCTTTCCTCTTCAAGGGCGATGTAAAGGCACATTCAGTAAGAGCAATGTCAACCTCAGTAGCACACTATCGTTTCAGTGCCAATCCTTGACATATGTAAAGCAGCAACATGGAGTTCTCTTCACACTTTGCAGCTCATTACTGTTTGGACAAACAAGGACGACAAGATTCAGCCTATGGACAATCTGTTCTAAAGAACTTGTTTGCAGTTTAATCCCAATCCTTCTACCTCCATCATGCTGTAATCTTCGGCTGACTCAATTTCAACAACAATACTTCACTGTTGCTCTCTACAAAATGACTCAGCCTCTAGCTTGCTAATCCACCCATATGTGAGGACTAGCATCCTGCTTGTCCTGGGATAAGCAAAATTGCTTACCTTTGTAATAGGTGTTATCCCAGGGACAGCAGGATGTAGTCCTCACAGAACCCACCCGCCACCCCGCGGAGGTTGGGTCACATTTATTTTATTATTTTATTTTTGCTAAATACGAGGCTTAGAGTGAGACCCCTGGTGGCAGAGAATATCATGGCCTGCTGGGCATGCTCAGTGGCCTCACAGTGCCAGTCAAAAGTTTCTAGAAACTTTGAAGGACATTTTCCCGCAATAGGGCTCCGTCAGTGACGTCACACCATATGTGAGGACTACATCCTGCTTGTCCTGGGATAACAACTATTACCAGGTAAGCAATTTTGCTTTTATTCACTCTTTGTCAATAGATCTCTTCTTATTCCCATCTGGTTCTGAGGTTCTGGCCTTAGTATTTCTGTACTAATAAGCCTGGGTTCCTTTCTGCTAAAATATGCAGCTTAACATTAGAGGCTTTTAATGGACTTCGTGCTTACTTTGTGTTTTTGTCATGGGTAATGGCTCTCCCTGTCATTGACTCTGCAATTTTTCATTAGCAATCCCAGGGTTAGTGGACTTCCTTCAAAGCGAGATCAACTTACTGTATATTCCCCCCGCAACTGCTATCTTTCTATCATATTCTTTGATGTTGGCTGATTTGTACCATTGTGTGTGATTCATCTGCCACTTGGTACACTCTGCAGGTGCCTTACAATGAATTCTGAGGAGGGAACCTTATAATATGCTGTATGAATTGACACTATGAAGATCTGGCAAGTAGCAGTTACCCAGTTAGTTAATTGGGTAACTTAGCCAGTATATTACAATAGAACAAGACTTTCCACTGACTATACTAGACTAAAGTTACCCCTAAGTTATCCAGGTAACTTTGCTGCTTACCAGCTTACTGAATATTCGATTTATAATAAGCGAACTGAGTAAACATCTGTACTTCCCCACTCCCTCCCAATTCTCTTGAAAAAATTAGTGGGGTTGATCACGCCTTCTCTAACTTCAGCATATTTGTGAAAATACCCACTGTGAAATCCCCAAAAGGCTCCCCAATAGTAGAGCAGGAGAATGAGTATTTTACCTTCTGCTTGCTTAACACATAAGAGTAGCTAACTCTGACAGCTCCAGATACTTATATATTAATTTAGTCACTGTGCACGTCTCACTGATTGGCCCTTTCTTCATGATAAAACAACCACATATCTTGGTGATGTCATTCTGACGGCATTGGGTTGGTTATTGCGCTCTTCTAGCTGAGGAACTACTAGAATTTTCCTGAGCATGTGCAGCTCACTTGACATCCTTCCTGCTTGCATTATTTTTCAGGCTAAGTTATTGGATGGTTTGATATTCACTCTCTCAGACACTGCCTTCTAGTTAGATTTTTTTTTTTTAAAGTACAAAAAATAGTTTCTTAGTTACTAGAATAGTTTGAATTAGGTTAGCTTAGTTTAATAAAAAAGAGAACATGGCAGAAAGAGGAAAACATCAGGATACATTTGTGAAGAAAGGTAAAAGTCCATTTAAGTTATGTAAAAGATGTAGTTATAGCAATTCATGACCAAAAAGATGTAGTTATAGCTGCTTGTGCTATTTAGGACTGTTATGCTGCTCGACCCCGGAGGCCAGGGTCAAGCGTGCTCATCCACCTCCGCGGCAGGCCGTCAGCCCCAGAAATGCAGAGGCGAGGGTGGGTAGTGTGGCTATTTCCCCTCGGGCCTGCTCCGAGGCCGAGAAGCCTTTCTTCAAGGCAGGGCTGCTGCCGAAGCCCCGCCCCTGACGTTGTCTAGATGCATGCAGCGACGAAATCTGTTTTTAAAGGAGCCAGCGCGGGAATTAACTCGGGTCTGCCCCGGACGTTTCCCACCTCCATCCGGGTATTTAGCCTGCTCATCAATTGCTAACAAATTGAGTTAGCAAGGATTAGAATGCCTCCAGTCTAAGCTACTCTGACGCTTTCATGCTGCCGCTGGAAGCGCTCTCTGCCCTTCGGGGTTATTCATCTAACCTGGGTACCCGCTCCTCGGGGGCCCCATGCTTTCTTTCAAGTGCCTATCTGGGATACCAGGTACTCGCTCCTCAAGGGCCTGCTCTCCCTGCCTTGGTGCCTGCAATCAACTACTTCTGCCTGTCGGGAACTTCATCAATACAATACCAATTACGTGAGTAATCTAACCTTTGTCAGTATGTCCCATCTACAGCTAAGCTCTGGGAACCTGCCTCCGGAACTCCCTATCCTACCGTGTGTGCTGCTAACATCTACCCTTGTGGGACCTGGTCTCCCTCTGCGAGGGCCCCCTGGATTGCTACTACTGGATCACTCACTACTGCCACCTCTGGTGGTATTCATCCAGCTGTATAATAAAGGCAAAATCTTCTGGTTTGCATGTCTCGAGTCTAGCTAGTACTGCCGTTCCTCACAGGGCTCCTCCCTGTGGGAGTGGCCATCACCACAGTACCCAAGAAATCCACTCCAATACCTCAAAACCATAACAAGGGACCGAACCACATTCTGAAAAATTGTAAGGCCTGTAGTAATATAGCCCCCATCCAAGCTCACTCCTATGTGGGAGTGAAGCTAACTACCAAATCCGCTGAGAAGAAAAATATGGGGGAGAGAAAAAACTCAACCTGCTTTTTTGAAAGACAGAGCATGGCCAGAAATCTCATAAATCAAAGAAAAATACAAACATCCTAAAATATTGTATGCATCTAGTTATGGAGGAGGACCGGAAGGCTCATCTGCATACTGCTCCCAGCATCCCCCGGGGAGAGGAGTCCAGAGGTCACTGCAAGCTTCCAGAGGCTCCGCACCCTTTGCAGTAGAGGAGGACCGGAAGGCTCATCTGCATACTGCTCCCAGCATCCCACGGGAGTGGCACAGCCCCAGCTTCCAGAGGGCCCCACACCTTTTGGAGTAGAGGAGGACCGGAAGGCTCATCTGCATACTGCTCCCAGCATCCCCGGGAGTGAAGATTAATTGAACAGTGGTTAAAGAGGACTGGTAAGTATAGCTTTCAGAAATTTTTGGGCTTATAAAAGTTTGGTGAAAGGTGAAAGTAAGGGATATATTCTTTAGAGTTTGTGTGTGTCTGAGGTAATAAGCAAGCCAGAGATAGTTAATTCTAGTGTCTGTCTTTCCCACCCAATCAACCCTTGATTTTTAGGCACGAGACACTTTCTCATTAAAAATCAAGCAGGGTCTTGTCTAAATCATACTATTGTACCAGCCCTTATTGAAAGTTTAATCATCCCCTTGTAGGACACTAGCTGATTAATTAGTAAATTCACCTGTAAATTTAAAGTACTCTCATTCCAACTCCCTTAGTATCCTAAAGTTAACTAGGAACTCATTAAAACTAAGATGAAGGCAGCAGTCCAGCAGCAAGAGGGGGGCTTTCCAGTCTTTTGCATTGAGTGTCACATGTATGATTTTTTACCTGCTGGAGAGAGATTGCATGTTTGCACTCGGTGCAAAGAGCTCCTGGCTCTCAGGGAACGAGTCCAATCTCTGGAGGCTAGAGTAGCAGACTTGGAGGAGCTGAGGCAGACAGAGAGGTACATTGATGAGACCTTCAGGGAAATAGTAGCCAAGTCCCAAATCCAGTCTGGCAGCCCCAGTGCTGCCTTGGATCAGAAAGGTCTTCCAGTAGGAGAAAATCACCCTGGTGTAGTAGGAAGTGATCCTGTAGCAAGGACCTGCTCTCCAGGTGGATGTATTGTCCTGTCGCACTGAGGACAAGTCTCCCAGGGCTACTTCCCAGGAGGGAAGGGTTAGGCCAGCCATCATAGTTGGTGATTCAATTATTAGAAATGTAGATAGCAGGGTGGCTGGTGGACATGAGGACCGCCTGGTAACTTGCCTGCCTGGTGCAAAGGTGGCAGACCTCACACGTCACCTAGATAAGATTATAGACAGTGCTGGGGAGGAGCTGGCTGTCGTACATGTGGGCAACGACATAGGAAAATGTGGGAGAGAGGTTCTGGAAGCCAAATTTAAGATTTTAGGTAGGAAGCTGAAATCCAGAACCTCTAGGGTGGCATTCTCTGAAATGCTTCCTGTTCCATGTGCAGGTCCCCAGAGGCAGGCAGAGGTCCAGAGTTTCAATGCATGGATGAGACAATGGTACAGGGAAGAGGGATTCAGCTTTATTAAGAACTGGGGAAACTTTTGGGGAAAGGGGAGACTTTTCCGAAAGGATGGGCTCCACTTTAACCAAAGTGGAACCAAGCTGCTGGCACTAACTTTCAAACAGGAGATAGAGCAGCTTTTAAACTAGAACAAGGGGTAAAGCCGACAGTCACTCAGCAGTGCATGGTTCGGAGAAATGTATCCTTGAAGGATACTAACGAAACAGGACCGTTAGGGCATCCCAACAGAGAGGTTCCATTAAAAGCAAACATAGTCTATGTGCCTATATGTAAAAAATCACTGAAGCTAATGATTTCTGAATTATCCCTAACAACTGAAAAGCAGGTTGTTAATACAAACAAAAAACACACTTTGAAATGTCTGTATGCCAATGCCAGAAGTCTAAGAAGTAAGATGGGAGAGTTAGAGTGTATAGTAGCAAATGATGAGTTTGACATAATTGGCATCACAGGGACTTGGTGGAAGGAGGATAACCAATGGGACAGTGTAATATCATTGTACAAACTATATTGCAATGATAGGGAGGATCAACTTGGTGGAGGTGTGGCACTTTATGTCCGGGAGGGTATAAGGTCCAACAGGATAAAGATCATACAAGAGACTAAATGCTCAGTAGAATCTATATGGGTAGAAATCCCATGTGTGTTGGGTAAGAGTATAGTGATAGGAGTATACTACCATCCACCTGGACAAAATTGTCACTCAGATGATGAAATGCTAAGAGAAATCAGGGAAGCTAACCAATTTGGCAGTGCAATAATAATGGGAAATTTCAGTTACCCCAATATTGACTGGGTAAATGTAACATCAGAACTTGCTAGAGACATAAAGTTCCTGGATGTAATAAATGACTGCTTCATGGAGCAATTGGGTCAGGAACCAACAAGAGAGGGAGCTATTTTAGATTTAATTCTTAGTGGGACGCAGGATTTGGTGAGAGAGTTAACGGTGGTGGGGCCACTTGGCAACAGTGATCATAACATGATCAAATTTAAACTAATAACCGGAAGGGGGACAATAAGTAAATCTGCAGCTCTAACACTAAACTTTCAAAAGGGAAACTTAGAGAAATGAGGAAAATAGAAAAAACTGAAAGGTGCAGCTGCAAAGGTTAAACACAGGTCTTAAGGTACAAACTTAGGGGCGGATTTTCAGAGCCCTGCTCGCGTAAATCCGCCCAAAACCGGGCGGATTTACGCGAGCAGGGCCCTGCGCGCCGGTAAGCCTATTTTACATAGGCCTACCGGCGCGCGCAGACCCCGGGACTCGCGTAGGTCCCGGGGTTTTCGGAGGGGGGCGTGTCGGGGGCGGGCCCGGTTGTCGCGGCGTTTCAGGGGCGTGTCGGCAGCGTTTTGGGGGCGGGTACGGGGGGTGGCTACGGCCCGGGGCGGTCCGGGGGCGTGGCCGCGCCCTCCGTACCCGCCCCCAGGTCGCGGCCCGGCGCGCAGGAGGCCCGCTGGCGCGCGGGGATTACGTCTCCCTCCGGGAGGCGTAAATCCCCCGACAAAGGTAAGGGGGGGGGTGTAGACAGGGCCGGGTGGGTTAGGTAGGGGAAGGGAGGGTGAGGGGAGGGCAAAGGAAAGTTCCCTCCAAGGCCGCTCCGATTTCGGAGCGGCCTTGGAGGGAACGGGGGGAGGCAGCGCGGCTCGGCGCGCGCAGGCTATACAAAATCGATAGCCTTGCGCGCGCCGATCCAGGATTTTAGTGGATACGCGCGGCTCCGCGCGTATCTACTAAAATCCAGCGTACTTTTGCTTGAGTCTGATGCGCAAGCAAAAGTAGGCTGATCGCGCTTCTTTTAAAATCTACCCCTTAGATTGTAAGCCCTCTGTGAAGGAAATACCTAAAGTACCTGAATGTAATCCACTTTGAAGCGCTGAAAAAAGTGTGAAAAACGGAATACAAATCTAAATAAATGTGTCAACAGGCATGGACGTTGTTTAAAAATACAATCCTGGAGGCGCAGTCCACATGTATTCCACACATTAAGAAAGGTGGAAGGAAGGCAAAACGATTACAGTCATGGTTAAAAGGTGAGGTGAAAGAGGCTATTTTATCCAAAAAAAATCCTTCAAAAATTGGAAAAAGGAGCCATCTGAAGAAAATAGGATTTATTTATTAATTTATTTATTTATTTAATTAACATTTTTTATATACCGATAACCGTTTGCACATCGTATCGGTTTACAGTTAACTTAGAACTGATAGGCAAAAAGGCCTTTACATGGAACAGTAACTGAAATTAGAACATGGGAAAATAGGAAATTAATAAACATGGGAACAGTAGCAGTGTAAAACATTGATAAGACAGCCGAAGACAGAATTTGAAATGAAGTTGGCCATAGAGGCAAAACCTCATAATAAAAACATTTTTAAATATATCCGAAGCAAGAAACCTGTGAGGGAATCGGTTGGACCATTAGATGACCATGGGGTTAAAGGGGCTCTTAAGGAAGATAAGGCCATTGCAGAAAGACTAAATGAATTCTTTGCTTCTGTGTTTACTATTGAGGATGTTGGGGAGATACCAGTTCCGGAGATGGTTTTCAGGGGTGATGAGTCAGACGAACTGAACAAAATCACTGTGAACCTGGAAGATGTAGTAGGCCAGATTGACAAACTAGAGAGTAGCAAATCACCTGGACCGGATGGTATGTATCCTAGGGTACTGAAGGAACTCAAAAATGAAATTTCTGATCTATTAGTTAAAATTTGTAACCTATCAATAAAATCATCCATTGTACCTGAAGACTGGAGGGTGGCCAATGTAACCCCAATATTTAAAAAAGGCTCTAGGGGCGACCCGGGTAACTATAGACCAGTGAGCCTGACTTCAGTGCCGGGAAAAATAGTGGAAACTATTCTCAAGATCAAAATTGTAGAGCATATAGAAAGACATGATTTAATGGAACACAGTCAACATGGATTTACTCAAGGGAAGTCTTGCCTAACAAATCTGCTTCATTTTTTTGAAGGGTTTTTTTTTTTCAATTTATTCTTTATTGTTTTTCAATGATACAATCATGAAAGAAATTTACATATTGTGTATCACACATATCCAATATTATCGATCAATAAACAGAAATAAAAATATCTTATTATGTGATACCAAACATAATTGGGGGAGAACATCCTCCAAATCTTATATAAAGGAAATCTGAAAGCTAGGTGCCCCTCTATTCCTTAAGAGGGTATATCGAGACTATAGTTAACAAATAATAAGAGAAGGAGATTTATTCTTTAATTTAAGGACCATTTACCTCTAATAATCCCAAATTAGACTCAGATTTATCTAATAAGAAGGTCTCCAAATGAACCGGATCTGTAAACCCAAATTTTTTCCCCCTATAGTTCACATAACATATACAGGGAAATTTCAAAAAGAATGTTCCCCTCCAAAGCCACAACACGATGTTTTAATGCCAAAAAAGCCCTTCTCCTGCCTTGGGTGGGTCTAGCTACATCCGGAAAAATCTGGATTTTTTGTCCGCAAAAGGAGAGATCCTTATTTGCAAAAAATTTCCTGAACACTTTATCCTTGTCTTGCTCTGATAAAAAGGAAATGAAGAGAGTGGCCCTACTCTCAATAGTATCAAGAGAATCCTCCAAGAAGGTAGAAATACCTAAACTTGGAGGACTCTCCCGACCCTGATTCTTAACAGTTCCCTCCCTTTTCTTTGTGAAATAATATATTTTAGATAAATTAGGAACTTCTTCATCTTTGTACATCAATATCTCTTTAAAAAATTTCTTAAACAATTCTATAGGGGAGAGCAAACGAGTTATCGGAAAATTTACTATCCTTAAATTTTTTACTCGCATAATGTTTTCCATTCGCTCTAACTCTCTATGAATGTTTAAGCTATCCCGCATGAAAGTATTTTCTGATGAATGAACTAATTGCATTTTACTTTTTAAATCAAACAATTCCTTTTCAATATTCACCATCTTAGACCCTTGCTGATTTATTTTTTCAACATGAGCATTTATCACAGCAGACAATGATTTGTTCATTATTGTAATATTATTATCTAATTTGGAAATAATTTTCCACACATCTGATAGTGTAACATTATCTGGGGAAATATCCCCAACATTGCTACCTGAAAAAACTGGAATAGACTCAACAGGTAAAACAGTAATCAAAGGTTCCTCAACTCCTTGGTCTCCAGCCTGTATTTCTAGGCTGGCCTCCAAAGAGTTAATTCCTACCAGTTCTGTAGCCATCTGTGAGGTTGAACTCCTAGTTGGCTGTGGTGGTAAATTAGGTCCTTCTCCTGGGCTTATGGAAGCTAAAGAAAGGCTTCCTATCCCTTCCTCCCCTGGGTCAGTTCTATGCCTCACGACATGCTGATCCATTGGGCCGGTGCAAACAGACTGCACTGGTGACGATGTCAAATTTCTTGCCTTCCTCTTCTTCCCCACCAGGAAAAAATGTTCGGCATGAAATTGTTATGGCCGAACTCATCCGGACAAAGCCGCGAGCGGCTTAGGCGACGCGCCGGCAGCGTCACCGCACCGCAGCTGATTTTAAAGTAAGAGGGCACGCCCCCTCCGACGTCCGGAACGGCGTCTGATCACCCGCTGATGTTTCAATTCAGGGCTTTCCTTGGCAGACAGCCATAAGGCAGCTGCAGTTGGAAAGAGGTAAAGTCCTTACTTAGCGGTGGTCTCGGGGTGACTCAGCCCACGGCCCGCTCCTTCTCCTCTCGCTCCCCAAGACAACAGCACACCGCAGCTGATTTTAAAGTAAGAGGGCACGCCCCCTCCGACGTCCGGAACGGCGTCTGATCACCCGCTGATGTTTCAGTTCAGAGCTTGGCAAACAGCCATAAGGGAGCTGCAGTTGGAAAAGAGGTAAAGTCCTTACTTGGCGGTGGTCTCGGGGTGACTCAGCCCACGGCCCGCTCCTTCTCCTCTCGCTCCCTCTTGAAGGGGTTAATAAACATGTGGATAAAGGTGAACCGGTAGATGTAGTGTATTTGGATTTTCAGAGGGCGTTTGACAAAGTCCCTTATGAGAGATTTCTAAGAAAACTAACAAGTCATGGGATAGGAGGCGATGTCCTTTCGTGGATTACAAACTGGACAAAAGACAGGAAACAAAGTAGGCTTAAATGGTCAATTTTCTTAGTGGAAAAGAGTAAAGAGTGGAATGCCTCAGGGATCTGAACTTATATATATATAAAATCTGGAAAGGAATACGATGAGTGAGGTTATCAAATCTGCGGATGATACAAAATTATTCAGAGTAGTTAAAGCACAAGCGGATTGTGATATATTACAGGAGGATCTTGCAAGACTGGAAGATTAGGCATCCAAATGGCAGATGAAATTTAATGTAGACAAGTGCAAGGTGTTGCAAATAGGGGAACCACCCAGGAAAAAGATCTAGGCATCATAGTGGATAATACTTTAAAATCGTTGGCTCAGTGTGCTGCAGCAGTCAAAAAAAGCAAGCAGAATGTTAGGAATTATTAGGAAGCGAATGGTTAATAAAACGGAAAATGTCATAATGCCTCTATATCGCTCCATGGTGAGACTGCATCTTGAATACTGTGTACAATTCTGGTCGCCGCATCTCAAAAAAGATATAGTTGCGATGGAGAAGGTACAGAGAAGGTCAACCAAAATGATAAAGGGGATTGAACAGCTCCCCTATGAAGAAAGGCTGAAGAGGTTAGGAGCTGTTAAGCTTAGAGAAGAGACGGCTGAGGGGGGGATATGATAGAGGTCTTTAAGATCATGAGAGGTCTTGAACGAGTAGATGTGAATCAGTTATTTACACTTTCGAATAATAGAAGGTCATGGAGGCATTCCATGAAGTTAGCAAGTAGCACATTTAAGACTAATCAGAGAAAATTCTTTTTCACTCAATGCACAATAAAGCTCTGGAATTTGTTGCCAGAGGATGTGGTTAGTGCAGTTAGTGTAGCTGGGTTCAAAAAAGGTTTGGATAAGTTCTTGGAGGAGAAGTCCCTTAACGGCTATTAATCAAGTTTACTAACAGGCCGATACAGTACACTTGCCCTTGGACGCGCGTTTTCCCTTACCCCCTTATTCAGTAAGGGGCGGAAAATGCGCGTCCAACCCGCGGAACCTAATAGCGCCCTCAACATGCAAATGCATGTTGAGGGCCCTATTTGGTATGCCCACGCGATACAGAAAGTAAAATGTGCAGCCAAGCCGCACATTTTACTTTAAGAAATTAGCGCCTACCCAAAGGTAGGCGCTAGTTTCTGCCAGCACCAGGAAAGTGCACAGAAAAGCAGTTTTTACTGCTTTTCTGTGCACCCTCCGACTTAATATCATGGTGATATTAAGTCGAAGGTCCCGAAGAGTAAAAAAGTAAAAAGAAATAAATAAAAAGAATAATAAAAAAATAATTTTAAATAGGCTGGCGGCTGTTGAGCCAAAAACTGGATGCTCAATTTTGCCGGCAAAATTGAGCGTTGACTGTCAAACCCGCTGACAGCCGCCGCTTTGGGTCAAAAGGAGGCGCTAGGGACGCGCTAGTGTCCCTAGCGCCTCCTTTTGCCCATTTCTACCACACCACCTAATTTAAATATAGAATCGCGCGCACAGGCGAGTGGCCTTTGCGCACGCCGGGAGAGCAGGCGTTTGTCCGCTCTCCCGCGGACTTTACTGAATCGGCCCGTTAGGGAATAGCCACTGCTATTAATTTATCAGAAGCATGTGATCTTCTTAGTGTTTGGGTAATTGGCAGGTTCTTGAGGCCTTGTTTGGCTTCTGTTGGAAACAGGATGCTGGGCTTGATGGACCCTTGGTCTGACCCAGCATGGCAAAAAAAAAAAAAAAAATGTTTCTGCATGTACTGCATATGGCGTCAAAATGCCATTGGTGGCTATAGTGCTGAGCTGTTGCGAGTCCGAAAAACATATCGCGGACAAGTCCGATTCTTAGATACCATAGATTCTCACAGGACAAGCAGGATGGTAGTCCTCACATATGGGTGACATCATCAGGATGGAGCCAATCATGGAATACTTTTGTCAAAGTTTCTAGAACTTTGGCACCTACTGGGCATGCCCTGCATGGCACTAACCCTGCATCCAGCAGGGGTCTCCCTTCAGTTTCTTTTTTTCTGCGCAGCTCTAGCCACGTGGATTTTTGGAGCTCTTCACAGTTCCTGCAGCAAATTTTCCTCAGGAAATTTCTTTTCAAAACTTGCAAAAGTTTATACCCCCTAGGGGTCTCCCTTCTCCACTGTCGATTGCCGCATCCGTACGGTAAGTTTGCCCTGTTTTTTGGTTGGTTCCCAGTGGGGACCGCTCGGGGCCTTGTCGGCACTGTCTGCGACTGGCCTAAATTTTTCGACGGCCATGATGGCGACGGGTTTTCGTCGGTGCCCTGACTGTCCGAGGACTATGACAATCACGGACCCCCATTTGGTCTGTGTATTATGTCTCGGACAGTCGCACGACATGGAGACATGTACCAAATGTGCCCAAATGACCCCAAAGTGCCCTCGGGCACATTTGGAGAAAATGGCGCTTTTATTTCAGCGTCCACCTCCACAGACACATCGACTCCGTCTCCGGCGAAGCATCGTCCTCGCTCCGATACCGGTGAAGCCCGATCGGTGTCTCGATCTTCGATATCCCCGTCATCGATACCAGAGTCAGGGAAAGCTGACCACCGGGAGAAGCACGGACACAAACATCGGAGACCGGTGCCTTCGACTTCCGGAGCACTGGTAGCACCCTCATCGAGCGAGCCACCTAAGAAGAAGACCCGAGCTGAGGAGCATGAATTGCTCTCAAAGCCGGATGCACCGGTGGACCCTCCGGCGTTCCCCGCCATGCCTCCCACTCCGGACCTGGGGCTCACCACCCTAGCGCTCCGAGAGGAATTGCACCGACCTCTTTGCGTCGTCTTACAATCACAAAGTGGACAACTTCTGCTTCCTGCATCGCAGTCGCCAAGTTCTGCCTCGGGATGCTTTCGCCCTATCCTGGAAGAATGGCCTCCTCTATGCCTACCCACCACTTCCTCTCAACAGCAAGACTCTCGTGAAGCTATGCACAGTCAAGGGTTTGATTCTCATTGCCCCCTACTGGCAATGCGGACTTACAGGGATCTCTCGGTACGTCCGCAGATTCCTCTGGGTGCGGATCCGTCCCTGATCTCTCAGAGAAACGGTCAGTTGCGCCACCCCAACCTTCAGGCCTTGTCACTGACAGCTTGGATGTTGAAAGGTTGATTTTGTAACCGCTCAATCTGTTGGACTCTGTATCCCAGGTTCTAGTAGCTTCACAAAAGCCTTCTACTAGAAGGTCTTATTCTAAATGGAAATGATTTTCATTGTGGTGCACTTCAAAGGAAGGTGGTATCTGAGTTTCATTTAAATCAGTCCATAGTGCTGCCTACTTTCTTTCCAAAGCCCCACTCACTTCCTGCTGAGCGGGCTCTCCATTCCTTGACCTGCAAACATGCGCTTGCCTTTTATTTGGAATGCACTGCAGGCCATAGGAAATCAACCCAACTCTTTGTTTCCTTTGATAAGCTTAAGCTGGGAATCCCGGTCGGAAAGCAGACCCTATCCTCCTGGTTGGCGGACTGTATTTCCTTCTGCTATCAACAAACAGGCCTTCTGCTCCAGGGATGTGTTAAGGCGCATTCCATTAGAGCAGTGGCAACATCGGTTGCACACCTTTGCTCTGTTCCTCTTATTGATATCTGCAAAGCTGCAACTTGGAGTACTGTCCATACCTTTGCAGCCCATTACTGCATAGACAAAGCTGGTACACAGGATTCTATCTTTGGCCAGTCTGTTCTACACAATCTATTCTCAGCGTAATATCCAAATTCCTTCTACACCTGCTGGGATATTCAGGCTGCCCATTATCCAAAGAATCACACCTGTTGTGCCTGTTGCACATCTTTGGGTGTTTTTGGTACATGTGCGGGCATCCTCAGTTTGTTATTCACCCATATGTGAGGACTACCATCCTGCTTGTTCTGTGAGAAAGCAGAGTTGCTTACCTGTAACAGGTGTTTATTTATTTATTTATTTAATGGTTTCTTATATACCGAGGCACGTTTGCAAAACATCACCTCGGTTCACAATGTAACATAACTTAGCAACAAGCTTTACAATAATAATAATAATAATAATAACAACTTAGGAACAAGCTTTACAATAATAACATTAACAGGTAGCGGTTAATAGGGCAGGGAATGATAATACGAGATATATATACAAATGTACATGTTAGTTTCAACAATAAAGTTATATAAAGCAATCAGGAAAATCAGCAGGGTGAAGTGAACGATGGAAGGGGAAGTTGAGGAGAAGACCTCAAGAGGTTGGGAGGGGGGGAGAGAAGATAGCGAGGGTGAGGGTCAATTGGGTAGGGAGAGAAAAAAGAAAGGGCGAGGGTCAGGTGTTCTCACAGGACAGCAGGATGTTAGTCCTCACGAAACCTACCTGCCACCCCGCGGAGTTGGGTATGCTTGTGATTTATTATTTTATTTTTCGCATGCTCTTTTTGCTATACATAAGACTGAAGGGAGACCCCTGCTGGATGCAGAGTTAGTGCCATGCTGAGCATGCCCAGTAGGTGCCAGTCAAAGTTTTAGAAACTTGGACAAAAGTATTCCATGATTGGTTCCATCCTGATGTCAGCCATATATGAGGACTAACATCCTGCTGTCCTGTGAGAACACCTGTTACAGGTAAGCAACTCTGCTATGTCAATGGTGCTGAGAATAGCATCAAAAGATGCTGTATTGGTGCCAAGGAAACATATACAGGATCCAAGGAGATCAATATAGATGCATTGATTCTGAAAGGTGAGGCATCAGAGTCAGGATGATAAGGGTACTGATAGGCATCCAAGAAAGCATACCCTCAACAGTTTATCACCAAGTGATAGAAGTTTTTTTGAGTCGTCATGGAGACTCCAAACGTAAGAAGGGCATAGATTTATTTCAGCAAAATGCAGGGTCTGTTGCTGCTATTTGTAAGTAGTTTGTGCTTTAGTTTGTATTGTTCAATGATATGTATATTATTTTTCATCAAGGACAAGCAGGGTGGTAGTCCTTACACATGGGGTGACATCATCAGATGAAGCCCTGATGCAGAAAACTTATGTCAAAGCTTCTAGGACTTTGACTAGGCACCCTGAGCATGCCCAGCATGCCCTATACCATGAGTCCACGCAGGGTCCCTCTTCAGTCTCCTTTTCCACAGAGCTGTAAGCCTCGCAGTGTGATTGAGCTCACTTTGGCTGTTTTTAGCCTTGTGGGAAAACATTTTTTTCTCTGTTTTCATGTTTTTTTCCTTCAATTCTCAGTGCCTTCCTGTAGTGTCTAGTCAGGGTTTTCAGCATTTTGAGTAAGTTTCCTTTCGCAGTCTATTTCGCCCCGTGATGGCGGTGCCTCGGTGCCCATAGGCTATCAATGCCTGCTGCCATTGCTTTCGACTTTGTCGCCCTTTTGTTTTGCCCCATCATGTCTACGTCTGGTTTTCACTGATGCCTCTGCTGCCTGAGGACCATGTCTATCACTGAACCTCATGAGGTATAGATCCTCTGCCTAGGAGCATCACATGACATTCGGGTTTGCCACTTATACACCGAGATGACGCTGAAGGGACGTCTGCTTCGATTGGACAAAATGGATCAGCTCTTCGGGTCGAGGAAGTCCAAGCCATCGGTATTGGCTGCATTGACATTGAGAGACCTCAGAGCTGCAACAAAGGACATCACTCTATCGGTTGGTTCCGTTGATGCTGCCGGTGCATAGGGGTGCCGGAGACTGACCATTTTTGATCTCCAGGCTGAGGACGCCGGGTTCGTCATCTTCGACCTCGGCACCAGATAAAGACCAGGCCAAGCACTGAAGGGAGCCTAACAAGCATCAGCACTGGTCCCCATCAATGCACTGGCCTTAGCCATGATGTCCCCAAGGAGAGCCCATTCTCTATTGGTGCCAGATGTCCACGATGGTCTCCACAGGTCCTGGTGCCAGTCACTGATCCCCCTCATGGGTTCGAAGAAGATATAGCCACCACTCCTTCCTTCCAGTCTGTGTTGGCATTGGCAACTTTTGAGGAGGACCTGGAGTGCTGAGTCCAGCTAGCGGTGAAGCGGGCATTTGCAGGGCTTTGGTCCTGTGGCACTGATAGCACTGAACCCAGTGCCACCCGTCCTTGTACCATCTAGAAAAGCTCAATGTGCTCATCGGTGCATTACCAACCCAGCTGGCATCAGTTCTCATGTGAGCATCGGTGCTCTGTGGGGCACCGAGGCCACCCCCTACTGATACTGTGGTCATTGTCTGTTCTTCCAAAGAGGAAACTCCACCAAGGCCAGCAGAGATACCTAGGCCTGTAGCCCCCCATCCAGTTCTAACTGTGCCTTCACTTCTGGATGAAGGCTGAGCAACTAGGGCCCCATCCCCTATAGCATACAGTGAGGATGAGGGTTTCTATGACTCCTGAGGGGATGATCCGACTGAGTCCTCGAGGATTCTGATGGTCTCCTGTCAGACCCTTCTCTGGGTGAACAAAACTTGCAGGGTTTGTAAGGGTGATTCTGATGGCAGAGGCCATCCCATTTCACCTTTTGATAGAGGAGGATGCCAGGCACAATATGCTTAAGATCCTCCAGTTCGTGGAGCCTCCTAAAGGAGATTGTGGCAGTACCTGTACACAAGATCCTTAAGGACTTGCTGCTGATGATATGTGAACACCCCCTCACAGTGCCTCCCATTAACAGGAAGGTGGACAAGGGTGTACCTTGTCCACAAGGCTGCCAGTTTTGATAAGCATCAGCTGCCTCACCAGTTGGTTGTTTAATCTGCTCTCAAGGGCCAAGCACTTTCAGAACCATTCCTTGGCACCCCCGGGGAAGGACCACAGCGTGATGGATGCTCTTGGGAGGAAGATGTTCCAAGGTACCATGCTTCTTGCCCTCATCACTGCTTACTAACTCTACATGAGCCAGTACTTGCAGGACATCTGGAAACAGGTGCAAGAGGTGGCTGAGCAGCTGCCTCAACAGCATCAAGCCACACTCATGTCACTGGTGCACAAGGGTCTGGAGTGCAGGAAACACAAGGACCATGCAACCTATGATGTTTTTGAAATGGCATCGAGAGTCTCTGCAGCGGGAATTGGTGCCCATAGAATGGCATGCCTGCAGCCCTCTGATCTCCGACCAGACGTACAGGAATGACTCTGTGATGTGCCGTGTATAGGAGAGAATCTCTTTAAAAGTTCAGGACCACCATAAGACCCTCCAACAACTCTCCATCAGTTCTCCGGACCCACCCTCCTCATCCAGGAGGCTGTTGAAACCGGGGCCAAGGAAGTCTCTCTTTCACCAGAGGAAGTACTATGCTGCTGCGCCTCACTCCCATCAACACCATCAGGGCTCCCGCAGCTGTCCAAGGCAGCAAAGAGCCCCCAAACTCCAGCAAACTTCTCTGTCAACTGCAGGGACAGGGTTTTGACTAGGCCATAGGGAGCCTAAGCCAATTGCCCCTACCTGTGATGATGGACCCTCTGGGCAGTGACAGGTTGTGGTTCTTTGCGAACTGGTGGCTCAGTGTAATCTTGGACCACTGGGTTCTGTCCATCGTCCGCCATGGGTACCAATTAAATCTAGTGGGTGTCTCGCCAAATTGCCCTCCGTGCCGATAGTGGGGACCAGTAGCGCATCAGGAGGTACTACAAGTGGAGCTCTCATCTCTTAAAGGTCAAAGCGGTCAAGCCCGTACCACCAGGGCAAAGATGGCAGGGATTCTACTCCAGGTACTTCCTGATTCCAAAGAGAACAGGAGAACTCCATCCCATCCTAGACCTAAGGGCTTTGAACAAGTTTCTAAAAAGAGAAACGTTCCCATTGGTTTCCCTGGGCACCTTGATCCCCCTTTTGCAAAAAGAGGACTGACTGTGCTCCCTTGACTTAAAGGACGCATACCCTCATAGCGAGATCTTCCCCGGTCACAGGAAGTATCTTTGATAAGTCGTGGGAACACAGCACTTCCAGTACCAGATGTTACCATTTGGGCTTGCATCCGCCCTACAGGTCTTCACAAAATGCTTGGCCATTGTGGTGGCACAACTCCACAGACTGGGAGTGCATGTTTTCCCGTATCTGGACAATTGGCTGGTCAAGAGCATGTCTCAGGTAGGGGCTGTCAGATACTACACTCGGGATTTCTCATCAACTACCAAAAATCCCACCTGACTCCATCTCACCTCCTGACTTTCATCGGAGCAGATTTGGACACCACAGTGGCAAAGGCCTTCCTGCCCAACGACCGCACAGACACACTTTCCAAGCTAGCTACGTCTCTGCGCACAAAACACACAGCTTCAGCCCATCAATTCCTAACTTTACTGGGCCACATGGCTTCCACGGTCCACGTCACTCCTAAGGCCAGATTGGCCATGAGAATAACTCAATGGACTTTGAAATCTCAGAGGATCCAAGCCACTCAATCGCTGTCAACCCAGATTCATGTAACCCACCCGCTACGTCAATCACTCCTGCGATGTTAAATTTCTTACATGGAAAGTTCTCTTCCTAGTAGCCATTACATCTGCTCGAAGGGTTAGTGAGTTTCAAGCACTTGTCACATACTCACCCTATACAAGGTTCCTACATGACCGAGTAGTCCTCCATACTCATCCTAAGTTCCTTCCGAAGGTGGTTACTGACTTCCACTTAATCAGGCTATAGTCTTGCCCACATTTTTCCCAAGGCTCCACTCTCACCAGGGCGAGAGGGTTTTACACACTTTGGACTGTAAAGGTGCACTTGCATTTTACCTAGACCGCACTGCAGTCCATAGGAAATCCACCAGCTCTGTTTCTTTCGATAAAAACAAACCTGGAGTTGCAGTGGGCAAACAAATTCTCTCCAATTGGCTAGCACACTGTATTGAATTCTGCTATGACAAAGCAGCCCTTCCTCTCCAGGGACGAGTGAAGGCACACTCAGTGAGAGCCATGGCAACCTCAGTAGCACACTATCGGTCAGTACCGATTGCTGAGATCTGTAAAGCTGCAACATCGAGCTCTCTTCCCACATTTGCAGCACATTACTGCCTGAACAAGGAAGGATGCCAAGACTCTGCCTTTTGCCAATCTGTCTTGAAGAACTTATTTCCAGTATAATCTGAACTCCTTCCACATCCAATCTGTTGTGATTTTCAGGCTCCTTCATTTTCCCCAACAGTACACAAATTGTGCCTGTTGCACA
Organism: Rhinatrema bivittatum; assembly: GCF_901001135.1. NCBI lineage: Eukaryota > Metazoa > Chordata > Amphibia > Gymnophiona > Rhinatrematidae > Rhinatrema > Rhinatrema bivittatum. The sequence continues at coordinate 21,443,502 of NC_042630.1, forward strand.
AGTTGTAAGCTGTTGGTCCAATTTAAATATGAGTCAGCCTGTAGCTTGCTTCTCACCCACATGTGAGGACTACCATCCTTCTTGTCCTGGGAGAAAGCAGAGTTGCTTATCTGTAACAGGTGTTCTCCCAAGACAGCAGGATGTAGTCCTCACAAAACCCACCCACCACCCTGCAGAGTTGGGTCCGAAATGTTTTGTTTTATTTTTTTGCTCGCTCCTTTTGCTACAAACGAGACTGAAACATAAAAACATAGAAATGACGGCAGAAAAAGACCAATCAGCCCATCTAGTCTGCCCAGCAAGCTTCCACACTTATTTTCCCATACTTATCTGATTCACCAACCACCAACTTCAGGGCTCTTGTTGGTAACTGATTCAAATTTCCTGCTATCGCCTGTCATTGATGCAGAGAGTAATGTTGGAGTTGCATCAAAGGTGAGCATAAGGCATCAAGCAAGTTACCCCGATACTTGTTTACCCAGATTGCACAGATCGATGCTTTGTTGGTTGTTGTCTGAATGCTAATCCTCTTTTCCACATTACCCCCTGCCGTAGAAGCAGAGAGCAACACTGTGTATGCATTCAAAGTGATGTATCAGGCTTAATTGGTTTAGGGTAGTAACTGCCGTAATAAGCAAGCTACCCCCACGTTTATTTGTTCACCCAGATTGTGAAGTTCAGTCCTTTTTGGTTGATAACTGAATGCAAATCCTCTCTTCCACATTTCCCTTTGCCGTTGAAGCAGAGAACAATGTTGGGGTTGCATTAACCATGCAAGGGATTTTTTTTTTGAGTAAGGGTAGTAATCAGGTAGTAGTTAACATTCCAGCAAGCCACCACCATGGCTCCCATCCTCTAGCCTTTATGGATCCACAGTGTTTATCCCACGCCGCTTTGAAATCTTTCACAGTTTTAGTCTTCACCACTTTGTCCGGAAGGGCATTCCAGGCATCCACCACCCTCTCCGTGAAGAAATACTTCCTGACATTGGTTCTGAGTCTTCCTCCCTGGAGCTTCAAATCGTGACCCCTAGTTCTACTGATTTTTTTTCCATTGTAAAAGGTTTGTTGTTGACCATGAATCATCAAAACCTTTCAAGTATCTGAAAGTCTGTATCATATCGTCTCTGCTCCTCCTCTCCTCCAGGGTGTACATATTCAAGTTCTTTAATCTCTCCTCATAAGTCATTTTATGAAGACCATCCACCTTTTTGGTCGCCCTTCTCTGGACCGCCTCCATCCTGTCTCTGTCCCTTTGGAGATACGGTCTCAAGAACTGAACACAGTACTCCAGGTGGGGCCTCACCAAGGCCCTGTACATCACTGCCCTTTTCTTACTAGATATTCCTCTCTCTATGCAGCCCAGCATTCTTCTGGCTTTAGCTATCGCCTTGTCACATTGTTTCGCTGACTTCAGATTATTAGACACTTTCACCCCAAGGTCGATATCCTGCTCCGTGCACATCAGTCCTTCACCTCCCATCAAATACAATTGTTTCGGATTTCCACTCCCCATATGCATAACTCTGCACTTCTTGTAATTGAATCTCAGCTGCCATATCTTCGACCACTCTTCCAGCTTCCTTAAGTCACGTCTCATTCTCTCCACGCCTTCCGGCATGTCCACTCTGTTGCAGATCTTATTATTATCCGCAAAAAGACAAACCTTACCTTCTATCCCGTCCGCAATGTCGCTCACAAAGATATTGAACAGGACCGGTCCCAACACCGATCCTTGCGGCACTCCGCTTAACACCGCTCTCTCTTCAGAGTAAGTTCCATTTACCGTCACACATTGTCTTCTATCCGTCAACCAGTTTGCAATCCAGGCACCATCATGGCACCCACTCCTAAGCTACTCATTTTATTCACAAGCCTCCTGTGCGGGACCGTATCAAAAGCTTTGCTGAAATCCAAGTAGATGACATCGAGTGCTCTTCCTCTATCTAATTCCCTAGTCACCCAATCAAAAAAGTCAATCAGATTTGTCTGACAGGATCTTCCCCTGGTGAATCCATGCTGCCTCTGGTCCAGCAATTCTTCCGACTGCAGATAGTTCACTATTCTTTCTTTCTGCAGCGACTCCATTACCTTTCCCACCACTGAGGTGAGGCTAACCGGCCTGTAGTTTCCAGTTTCCTCTCTGCTCCCACTCTTCTGAAGCGGGGCCACCACCGCTCTTCTCCAATCACTCGGCACCACTCCCGTTTCTAGGGATCTGTTGAACAGGTCACTCAGTGGACCCACCAGTACATCTCTGAGCTCCCTCAGTATCCTGGGATGGACCTCATCAGGTCCCATGGCTTTGTCCACTTTTTATTTTTCCTAGCTCTTCCCATACATCCTCTTCTGTAAACAGAGTTACATCTACTCCACTCCCCTCCAGTTTCTTGTTAACTAGCGACGGTCCTTCTCCAGGGTCCTTTTTAGTGAACACCGAACTGAAGTATTCATTTAATATTTCTGCCATTTCTTCGTATCTCTCCACACATTGATCCTTTTCACCTTTCAATTTCACTATACCACTTGGAACTTTTCTCCTTTCTCTGATGTATCTGAAAAATGTTTTGTCACCTCTCTTTACCTCTTTGGCAATCCTTTCTTCTGCTTGACTTTTTGCTATCTTGATTACTTTCTTCATCTCGCTCAGTTTCATCAGATATTCTTCCTTGTGCTCTTCCTTTTGGGATCCTTTATATTTCTTGAACGCTGTTTTTTAGCTTTTATTTTGACAGCCACCTCCTTTGAGAACCATATAGATTTGTTTTCTTTTGCTTTTCTTTACTTTTCTGACATATAGATTAGTTGCTTTGGTAATTGCTCCTTTTATTTTGGTCCATTGTTGTTCCACATCTCTCTTGTTCTGCCATCCTTCTAGTTCTTCTTCCAGATACTTCCCCATTTCATCAAAGTTCGTGTTTTTGAACTGCAAAACTCGGGTCTTCGTGTTATGTCTCCGTATCCTATTTGTGATATGAAACCATACTGTTTGATCACTGTTGCTGAGGTGGGCACCCACCTGGACATTAGAGTCATTATCTCCATTGGTGAGCACTAAATAGAGTATAGCTCCCTCCCTCGTGAGCTCCGTTACCATTTGTTTGAACAGAGCCCCTTGCAGGGCATCCACTATCTCTCTACTATTAGATTACCATGAAGGAATTCTCCAGTTAAACAATTAACTTGGCCAGGGCTGTTCACTGGACACTGTATCTTCTATTGATTTTGAACAGACCCCCCCCTTCCCCCCCCAGATTTGGCTAGCTCATTTTAGCTTACTCTGGCTCTCCCCCAAGAAGTAGGACTTCTGGCTGTCTCCTTCTATGTCAAAGCAGACTGACTAGGAGTTGATTACCTCCTACAATGCACTTACGGGCCGATTAAGTAAAGTCCGCGGGAGAGCGGGCGAACAGGCCACTCACCTGTGCGCACGATTCTGTATTTAAATGAGGCCCGGCGGTAGAAACAGGCAAAAGGAGGCTGTCAGTGGGTTTGACAGCCGACGCTCAATTTTGCCGGCGTCTGTTCTCCAGCCCGCTGACAGCCACGGGCTCAGAAACCGGATGCTGGCAAAATTGAGCGTCCGGTTTTCGACCCGACAGCCACGGGCCGACTTCAAATTTTTTATTTTTTTATTTTTTTACCCTTCGGGACCTCCGACTTAATATCGCCATGATCTTAAGTCGGAGAGTGCACAGAAAAGCAGTTGTCCCGGTGCCCGAAGAAATTAGCGCCTACCTTTGGGTAGGCGCTAATTTCTGAAAGCAAAATGTGCGGCTTGGCTGTACATTTTGCTTTGTGAATCACGCGGGAATACCTAATAGGGCTGTCAACATGCATTTGCATGTTGAGGGCACTATTAGGTTCGGCGGGTTGGACGCACATTTTCGGCCCCTTACTGAATAAGGGGTAAGGGAAAACGCGCGCCCAATGGCGGGTTAACAGTGTGCTCCGTTGGAGCGCACTGTACTGTATTGGCCCGCAAGTCAGCTGCCAAGTAGCTGTTTAATCAGACCCCTTTTTTTTTTTGTATATTTTCTGATTTTTTTTTTGCATAGACTAACAACAATTTAAAGCAACAATATCAATAGCTAGAGAAATAGATTAGGTTAGCACTACACAAACAGCAAAATATAAATAGCCTTCTAAAAAGGATAAATTAAATTAAAAGTATTCCTTATCTTGCCTAGGAAGCCTGTCTCCTATTTCAAAGCAGACTGACTAGGAGTTGATTACCTCCTACAATGCCCTAGTTCTAAGCACAGGTAAATAAATCAAAATTGCACTTCAGCTCCAAAATGATTGTTACCAAAGCACATGAGACTGTGGCAAACCAAATCCAATTAGTCCCACCCCCACAAACACTGGCTGAGGAACTTTCTGATCTGATTTAATAGTTGGCCCTTGAAAGCAGACTATATGGCTCTCGCGCAGATTTCAATTTTGCCCCTTTGTAACAGACAGTGCACAATCTTTGGCAAATATAATGCCCTAGTTCTAAGCACAGGAAAATAACAAATCAAAATTGCACTTAGCTTCAGCAATCAAGGCTCTGGCTCATGAAGATCCCTGTGGCTACAGGGATTATGGCATGCTGGGCATGCTTAGTGTGCCAGTCAAAAGTTCTAGAAACTTTGACAGAAAAGTTTTCCATGATAGGGCTCCGTCCATTGACGTCACCCACATGTGAGGACTACATCCTGCTGTCCTAGGAGAACACGTGTTACAGGTAAGCAACTCTGCTTTCCAATCTGGAACAGGGCTCTTGTTTTGGAGTCTCCCCACTCAAATTGTCCTAACCATGGATGCATCTACACTAGGGTGGGGCACTCATGTAGTTGGGCTCGATAGCCAGGGTCTATGGTTCGCTCAGGTACGTTCTTGTCAAATCAACGTCCTGGAGCTTCGGGCAATTAGATACGCACTATGGGCTTTCAGAGATCAGCTGTCCAACAAAGTTATTTTAATCTAGACTGCTTTGTGGTATGTCAGCAAGCAGGGAGGCATGGGATTATACCTCCTATGTTAGGAAGTGGTCCAAATATAGGCATGTGTCCTGTCCCACGGGATGGTGCTCAGATCATGGATCTGGCCAGGATCGAGAACATGGTAGCAGACAGGCTGAGTTGAGCCTTCAGACCCCATGAGTGGTTCTAGGACAGGGGATAGCGAATCGGATATTGCACCTCTGGGTGAGCCCTGATATAGATTTGTTTGTGTCCCCCTGCAATAGGAAGGTGCCTCTGTTCTGTTCCTTGCACAGGGCAGATGGCAAACCGCCTGTATGCATATCCTCCAATTCCCAAAAGGCAAAGACTCTTGAAGTTTTGTGAGGACAAAGGGACTGTGATTCTCAAAGCCACTCAGTGATTGAGACAGGTGTGGTTGGTTTCCACTCCTTTGGAGCTGTCCATCGGAGACCGATCAGTCTGGGGACTTCTCTAGATCTCATCACGCAAGACCAAAGCAATCTGTGGCATCCCAACCTCCAAGCCCTGTCATTCATAGCCTGGATGTTAAGAGGTTAATTCTGCAGCCGCTTGATCTTTCAGAGGATGTCTTGGGTCCTAGTGGCTTCTAGAAAGTCCTATGGACTGCAGTGGAGGAGACTTTTCCATGCGGTGTGAGTAGAAGGCCCTAGGTCCGTTCTGGCCCCCACAAAAACTACTTGATTACCTTCTACACCCATCAGAGGCTGGTTTAAAAACAAATTGCAGTAGAGTTCATCTGAGTGCAATTGGCACTTAGCACCATGTTGTAGATGGTATACCAGTCTATAGTTGTACATTTCATACGGGGCCTGCTTCAATTGAAGCCTCCCCTAAGTCTTCCCCGCAGTGTCTTGGGTCCTCAATGTGGTGTTAGCTCAGCTGATGAAAGGTCTTTTTGAGCCGCTGCACACCTGTGATCTGATGTACCTGACCTGTAAGGTCATATTTTTGGTGGTGGTCACTTCAGCACAGAGGGTCAGCAAGTTCCAGGCCTTAGTGACTTATCCACCTTCCAAGTTTTATCATGACAGAGTGATCTTGCGTATGCACCCTAAGTTCCTGCGCAAGATGTTGACAGATTTTCATCTTAACTAATAGTCCTAATAATCTTTCCCAGGCCCCATTCGTACCAAGGTGAGCAAGCACTGCACAGGTTGGGACTGCAGGTGAACCTTAGCCTTCTATCTGGCACGGATAGAAGCCCATAAACAGGACACCTAACTTTTTATTTCTTTTGACAAGAATAGGTTGTTTGTTGTCATTGCCAAAACAGACACTATCCAGTTAGCTAGCAGATTGCATCTCATTCTGTCAGCCCAGGCAAGGCTCATTCTGTCAGAGCCATGGCAGTCTCAGTGGCCCACTTGCGACCAGTTCCCATGGAGGAGATCTGCAATGCTGCGACTTGGAGTTCTCTCCACACATTCACATCCCATTACTGTCTGGATAGGAATGGCTGACACGACAGTAGGTTTGGCCAGTCTGTCCTCCAGAACCTGTTTGAAGTATAGAACCCAACTCTCCTAGGGCTCATTGTTTGGGTTCAGGCTGTCTCCTCTGTTACCAACAGCACCAGTGTTGTGCCCGCTGGCACCGGTTTAGGTGTCTCTTGGGCCCTGTTTTGTGTTGGGGCGCAGCCTGGAGCTAGGGATTTACCCATGTGTGAGGACTACCATCTTGCTTGTCCTCTGAGAAAGCAGAGTTGCTTATCTCTAACATGTATTCGCAGAGGACAGGAAGATGTTAGTCCTCACAAAACCCACCCACCACCCCACAAAGTTGTTTCTCTTATTTTTTATATTAATTGTAATTCTATATTATGAAACTGAAGAGGGAGCCTGCGTGGATGTGTGGTGTAGGGCATGCTCAGTGGGCCTAGTCAAAGTTCTAGAAACTTTGACATACCGTATTTTTCGCTCCATAAGACGCACCTGACCATAAGATGCACCTAGGATTCAGAGGGGGGAAATTTTTAAAAAATAAAAAAAATGGTGTGCTAAACCGGCTCTGTTCCCAGGTATCTGTGTGTCTTATGGAGCAAATTAGGGGAGTGCATAAAATTGTTTTTTGTCCCCATTTCGTTTTTGGGTCAGGGGAGGGCCATTTCGGTCCACTCCCCAGATCAGAAAACTTTTATCGTTCTCTTTCTGAAAAAAAAAAAAAAATCCCAACCCTTTAAATTTAATTAACTACAACCCTCCTGAGCCCCCCCCCCCCCGACCTGCCAAAAGTCCCTGGTGGTCCAGCAGGGGTCCGGGAGCAATCTCCTGCACTTGGGCCGTCGGCTGCCAGTAATCAAAATGGTGCTGATAGCCCTTGGTGGCCCCTGTGACATACTAAGGGCAAAGGGCCATCGGCACCATTTTGATTACTGGCAGCCGACGGCCCAAGTGCAGGAGATCGCTCCCAGACCCCTGCTGAACCACCAGGGACTTTTGGCAGATCTTGGGGGGGGGGGGCGCAGGAGGGTGGGGGGTTGTAGTTAATTTTTTGGGTGTTTTTTTTATTCGCTCCATAAGACGCACAGACATTTTCCCCCCACTTTTGGAGGGGGAAAAAGTGCGTCTTATGGAGCAAAAAATACGTTAAGTTTTCTGCATAGGGACTCCATCTGATGTCACCCTGCGTGTGAGAACTAACATCCTGCTGCGAGTGCCTCTAACGGGTAAACAACTCTTGATTTATGTAAACCACCTCATACGTTTTGTTGTGATGAGGGCAGCCTATACATTTCCTAGCATGTAGTAGATGGACTGAAGACCAGTGGGTATAGTGTACTTCTGATAGCGTTGGGAGACGGAGTCAGATTTCATGCTGACGTCAGCCTAAATATAGCCGTGCAGAAAGCTTAGCTCCTCAGTATTTCTCCGTCTCCTAAGCAGTTAGGGACACTACACACACTTGCACAGTGTTAGAAAATCCAAACCAAAGAAGAAAGAAATCTTACCCCTACAAGACTAGCCCTGCTCTCCTGCGGTGATACCTAAGGGTCCCCCTCCCCCAGTCAAGAATTTCTGAGGTGATTTCCGAGATCCCTCAGAGGTAAGCCTCGATCCGGTAGCCTACCCGGCGTGGACTTAGCCCACAGAGTGGCTGAGAGGCAGTGGGTGCGATACCAAGCGTGGCCGTGAAGGTATTTTCCCTCCCCCGCAGCCAGAGACCGGGAAGCGCCAAGACAAGGTAAGGTAGAAAACTTTTAGTCTCCGGTCTCCGAGGCTCGGTTAGCCGCACAGAGTCCTTCCGGTGTCTGTTTAATCGGGTTGAGCAGCCCCGTCTGGGCTAAACCGCAAAATGGTGCTAGGGCCCTCACACGTGGAGACCCTCTGGGGAGGGGTCGCCATCTTGCCTGCGTGGTAGTCTGTGCCATTTCCCTCCCCTTGGTCGCCGTATTGTCCGCACAACTGAGCCGTGCGCACAGTGGCGAGCCAGGCGCACAAATGACTTGTGCGCACTGGATTCAATATGGACCCAGGGACTTTTTCCTGGGTGGAGTTCTTCAAAGGGCTGCAAAACCTTTGTCCAGGCGCAATCGGTACCGCCTGATTCACTGCCACAGTCTCCACCAGAAGCGCAGGACCTTCCAAGCCCCTCTCGGAACCCCCCCCCCCCAAGAAATGCCCCAGCCGGGCAAAAGCCTCCCCCCTAGGGGACACAAACATTTCAGGGGAAGAGCCTGACTCCCTGGAGGAAGAGGAAATCCCCCCAGGGATGGAACCATACCGAACCATAATGTGATTCTTTACCAAAGACGAGTTACCAGATCTCGTGTCTCTGAGCCTGAAGACGCTGGCCATTCCTGGCACAAGTACCACAGCGGAGCCAAAGACGAACCCAGTTTTGGTCGGTCTCAGTCAGGCCTCATGCTATTTCCCAATGCTGCAGGCCTTACAACAACTGATTGACCTGGAATGGAATGCCCCGGAGGCCAGCTTCCTAGGGGCATTCCTAGCTTCCTATGGTTCCCAAAAGTGGATGCCATGGTCTGTGCTATCTCAAAGCGCACTACCATCCCAGTCGAAGGGGGAGCTGCACTCAAGGATGTCCAGGACAGACATCAGGAATCCATCCTTAAACAGTCATTTGATGTTGCAGCAATGACCCTGCAGATCGCATCCTGCTGCGCCGTTGTGACATGTGCCTGCTTGTTCCTCTCAAGGGACACAACCACTTCCGCCGAAACATTAGAACCGGCGATATCTTTCCTCACGGATACGACCTCTGACGTGGTGCGCACCTCAGCCAGGGGCGTCTCATACATAGTGGCAGCCAGAAGGCAACTATGGCTCCAAAATTGGTCAGCAGACACGACCTTTGAGACGAAACTCACGAGAATGCCTTTTAAAGAATACCTCCTGTTTGGAAGCGAATTGGAGAAGTTAGCCAACAAATGGGGCAAATCCCCAGTACCTCGCTTACTGGAGGACAGGCACAAAAGAAACCAGTGTTCCTCTCCCCGAAGAACCAAGGACAGAGGAGCCCAGTGTTTTAGACTGTACAAAAACACAAACTAAGCACCTCTACCCACAGGCAGGACCCAGTCCTTTCGGAACAGACACAACACGAGGGAAGCTGGCTTAGGTACAGGCCCAGCCGCACCCCACAATGAGAATCAACAGACCCATCCACAGGAAGAAGCCATAGGGGGCAGACTTACCCTCTTCTACCAAAGATGGGTCAAGATAACGTCGGACAAGTGGGTCCTAACCATCATTCGAGAGGGATACTATCTCGACTTCCACAGCATCCCTCCAGACAAATTTGTGAGATCACCGTGCCACTCCCTCTCCAAGAGGATGGTAGTGAAAACCACACTGACAAAACTACTCAGCCTAAAGGCAATAACCTCTGTGCCCATGCACCAACAAAATACTGGTCACTATTCCATCTATTTTATCGTCCCCAAGAAGGAGGGAATGTTCCGGCCATCCTGGACCTCAAGATGGTCAATCGCTACCTGAGGGTACAGCACTTCCGCATGGAAACCCTCAGTCATAAGGGCAGTACAACCAGGAGAATTCCTGACTTCACTGGATCTATCTGAAGCCTATCTCCATATCCCGGTCCACCATGACCATCAGCGCTTCCTACGCTTCGCGATACTGGACCATCATTACCAGTTCCGGGCGCTTCCCTTTGGACTACGGCTCCTTGGACGTTCACCAAAATTATGGTGGTAGTGGAGGCGACACTGAGGAAAGAAGGAATCCTCGTACATCCGTTTCTGGACGATTGGCTGATCAGGGCAAAATCTCCAGAGGAAAGTTACCAGGTGACCACCAGAGTCAAGAATCTATTGCAGAATCTCGGGTGGGTTGTCAATGCAGCCAAGAGCTGCCTGCAGCCCTCCCAATCGCTAGAGTACCTGGGAGTCTAGTTTGACACCAAACAAGACAGGGTTGATCTTCTCCCTACAAGGAGAAGGAAACTGATGGACCACTTGCGAAAACTGTTGAACTATGCTCGCCCCAAGGTATGGGACTACCTCCAAATTCTCGGTCTCATTACATCAATCCTAGAAGTCGTCCCATGGGCAAGGGCCCACATACGCCCACTACAACGTTCCCTACTGTCACAATGGAACCTGATGTCCCAGAACTACTCCATTTGCCTCCAGCTACCGGCAGAGGTTCGGACCCAGCTGCAATGGTGGCTACAGGTACTCCATCTGAGCAGGGGAGTAAGACTATCCCCACCGACCTGGATCTTGCTCACGACGGATGCAAGCCTGCGAGGGTGGGGATCCCACTGCCAGGAACTGACAGCCATGGGGCAATGGGACAAGGAAGAGTCGGGATGGAACATAAACAGACTGGAAGCTCGAGCTGTCAGACTTGCCTGCCTGCAATTCAGTCAGACTCTGGGGCAAATCTGTCAGTCATGTCGGACAACGCCACAACAGTGGTCTACATCAACTGCCAGGAAGGAACCAGAAGCCAACAGTTTTCCCTGGAAATAGATCCCCTAATGATGTGGGCGGAAGCAAACCTGCAAGGGATCTCAGCCACCCACATTGGGGGGAAAAGACAACGTCACTGCAGACTACCTCAGCAGAGAGAGCCTAGACCCAGGGGAATGGACGATGTCGACCACAGCTTTCCAGTTGATAGTAAACTACTGGGGAACCCCAGCCATGGATCTCCTGGTAACCCGGTCCAACGCCCAAGTTCCCAATTTCTTCAGCCGCAGATGAGAACCGCAATCCTGGGGAATCTACACCCTTGTCCAGACCTGGCCACAGGAAGTCCTGCTGTATGCCTTTCCTCCATGGCCACTATTGGGCGGGATCCTCCGCAAGATAGAACACCACAGGGGGCTAGTACTTCTAGTGGCCCTGGATTGGCCAAGAAGGCCATGGTACGCAGACATGCGAAGACTTCTTGCGGGGAACCCTCTGTGCCTACCTCCACACAGGGACCTCTTCCGGCAAGGACCGATCCTCCACAAAGACCCAACTCTATTCTCTCTTATGGTCTGGCCATTCAGAGGACTTGCCTGAAGAAGAGTGGATACTCTAAGACAGTGACACCTTGCTCCAAGCACACAAGTTTTCCACGTCTCTGACTTACATATGAATATGGAGACTATTTAAAGCCTGGTGTGAGGACCGCGAGATACTTCCGCAGATGGTCAAAATCCTCATGATCCTGGAATTTCTGCAGGACTGCTTGAAGAAGGGGTTGTCTCTCAACTCCCTCAAGGTTCAGGTGGCCGCACTGGCCTGCTTCAGAGCCAAAGTGGACGGCATCAGTCTATCAACCCATCCAGATGCTTCCCACTTCCTGAGAGGGGTCAAACAAATCCGGTGCCCCTATGGAATCTCGATCTAGTACTAGACTTCCTAGTGGGAGCTTCCTTGAAACCTACTTGCGTTCTGTCTCTATGGCTACTGACCTGGAAGACTGCATTCCTGGTGGCAATGTGTTCAACCCGATGCCTCTCCGAGCTTTAAGCCCTATCCTGTCAGGAACCATTCCTCAGGTTCACACCAGGATCCATACAGCTACGCACGGTCTCTCTTTTCTTCCAAAGGTGGTTTCTCAATTTCATCTAAACCAAACCATATCTCTACCATCTCCAGACGAACATAAGGACTCAGAAGACTCATGCCGTCTTCACCACCTAAATGTCGGCAGACTCCTAGTCCGATACCTGGAAAGATCGGAATCCGTATGAAAGACGGACCACCTATTTGTCCTTCATAGCGGGAGGAAACAAGGGAAAGCGGCCTCGCGGGCAACCATAGCCCACTGGATCAAAGAGGTAATCAAGGCAGCCTACGCAGAGGCAGGGAAGCCTCCGCCTCTACAAGTCAAGGCCCTACAAGGGCCCAGGTAGTGTCCTGGGCAGAAACGAAGATGTTGTCACCTGCTGAGATCTGTCGGGAGGCGACGTGGTCCTCCATACATACTTTCTCTAGGTTCTACCGCCTGGATGTCCAGCCACATCATTTGCAAGGGTGGTGTTAAGTGGGCCATGGACAGCCTCCCACTCGGTTCGGGAATAGCTTTTGTACATCACATTGGTCCTGAGTCCATCTGCTACACGCTAGGAAATGGAGAAATTACTTACCTGAGAATTTTGTTTTCCTCAGTGTAGACAGATGGACTCAGCATACCGCCCACAGCTGCCCCAAAATCAGGAAACCTTGGCTGACAATCCCCGAGAGCAAGACAAGCACGGGTAAGCCAGGTATTACCCCTAGTTCAAGACACCCATAGTTGCCGGGTGTCGGCGTTTTTTCAGTTGAGTGCACTGGCGTACTCCAATTTGGAAATCAGTTGAACCAGTCCTAGTTAATCATGTTAGCCAAGTTAATCAAGTTATTAAAACACACATATATCCACAATTGCTTTTCAAGGAGAATACTGAAGAGCTAAGCTTCCTGCACAAGTATATGTAGGCTGACGTCAGCTTGAAATCTGACTCTGTCTCCCAACTGCTATCAGGAGTACACTATACCCATTGGTCCTGAGTCCATCTGTCTACACTAAGGTAAACGAGATTATCAGGTAAGTAATTTCTCCATTTTAATAAATTCAAATTCAGAATCATTAATGTCGACTTCTAGGCCAATACTACAGCCTCTACCTAAGACAAATATTACATAATGCTTTCCTAACCCACTATTTACTGAATGTTCAATTGTTGGGAAAATTGGTGGTCAGGTTTTGTCACTAACTGTATGACAACCAAGCTAAACAAAACTCCCCCTTAGAAGGAGCCCTCAGCTAATACGGAAAAGGAGGAAAAGGAAATTTATGGCAAAAAATAACCCCTTTTGGACAATCTCCAATTTCAGATGAATTTCCACATCATTCAGAGGGTTGGATGAATTCAGCTCTGGTATTGCAATTCTCACTGGAACTATCCTTGCTTGGATGTTCTAGCTGGTCCCTCACCAGACTCAGTAGGCAGATCTGTATCTCCAGATGACTTTTTATACCCTACCTTTGTAGTCAAAATGTCTGAAACAGATTTAAACGGGAGGAGGAGGAGGACCATATATGACAGACTCAGTGTATACCAGTTAATTCAGGCCTTGAAAGAAGTATAAGCAGTGTCTATGTACTGCTTTAATTTGTACAAACTTATATTGTGAGCCCTCTGGGGCCAGGGAAATGCCTACAGTACCTAAATGTAATAACTTTGAAGTGCCAAAAAGCAGATTATAAAATAAATGAGGTTCAGTCTAAGATATGGAAGACACTATTGTTAGTATGTCCAATTTCAAAGAATATAGATTCTAAATACAAGATCCAAAGTTGTCCTGGACATAATAAAGCTCAAAACCCCTTGAATCTGATAGTAGAACAATAACTTATTCTTCCACTCCACCTGGTAAAGACACAAGGTTAATAGATGTAACGGGGGAAAAGATTTTTCAATCATTTCATGAATAGGAGCACATCAGATGCAGATGGAACAGGTCACATTTATGAACCTTGTCAAAGTTGGATGAATTCGGTAAAATATTTTCCACAGAACAAATCATATTCACTCAAATCTTAGTGGATATGGACAAATTATATGACCAGATCAATCTATGATAACATTTTGAGTCAGCTTCGCGAGCATCCTTCATTGTCATTTTTATGACATGACTAGCAAGGTTGAATGCATCGAGACTTTGGGAAGATGTACATGAAAAGTTAGCAGATGAGTCATGTTCAGCTGCAAACATTTTCGACACTAGGGTAAAAGAAGCAGTGGAGCATTTGAAGGATTAAAAATCAGCTCTGCAGTCTTTCACTGCACTGGAATATGAAAACAGAGAAAGTATAATCTGTACCAATATAGGAAACCATGCCACTATGCTTAAAGAAGGTGATTCAATCCATATTCATATTACTACAGGCAACCAATGTTCAACCAATTCCACAGCCTCAATAGCATTATCAGCAACAACCAACACAGCCAAGGAACAGAGACAGAGTACAGCAAAGACAGACACAGCAGACCTCTGAGGCCCTAAGGCAGAGCTTTCCAAACTGTGTGTCGCCTGCAGTCTGCAGGTGTGTCGCGCAAACGTAGCACATTAAAACCCGGTCCACATAGCCACTCCAGGTCATGCGCATGTGACGGCATGTGATGTCGCGCCGTCAACTCAGACGCGAGTTTGGGCTTTTTTGTCTTGCAATTTGCTTTTTTTTTTTTTTTTTTTCAGTTCGCGGGTTGCTTATTATTGGGCGATTTTTGCTGTCAATCGTGTTTTTTTGGGCTTGGTGGGTGGGACTTTAGCCCAGCTGTCCCTGTCATTGGCTGCTGCTGATGAGGCCTGGCCACAAGGAGCACGTGGGCAAACAGGTACTGCAAGCAACAGTGTCTGGTGAACATGGAAGGTGTTATGCCCCACGGCAGGCTTGAACCCTGAAGGGAGTGAAGCACTGAACTGGCAACAATCAAAAAGAAGAGGTACATGAGTATGGGGGCCACACATGTGCTGGGGGGGGGGAGATATGAGTGTGTGGGGGACAGACATTGGTACACAAATTATAACAATAACATTAATCTTGGAATATTATATTTTTAATATAAATGAAAGGTTTTCATGAGATAGGTTGTGTCGTGAAACATTTTATTTATGTATATATTTAAGGAAGCATACATACATTGTCAAAATACGTTTCGTTCATTTAACCTTTAACCTCTGGTTTTCTGGTAGACTGAATTACTGTGTCGTGAAATTATGTTTGTCTAAAAAGTGTGTCACCAACATGAAAAGTTTGGAAAGTTCTGCCCTAAGGGGTTTGATACAGCCAAAGAATATCCAAAAACCTATGATTGGAAATACCTGTGGAGGAAAGACTCTATAGTATTTCCATCAGTTTTGGAACTACATCACAAAACACCAATGGGTTTTAAAAATATCCAAAGATTTCTATTTGAACTTCAGAGAAACAACTCTTTAACAACTGTTAAAGTCACTCTTTGAAACAGCAATATTACAAAAGGAATTAGACCGTTCAATACAACTCAAAGCCATAGTACCTGTTCCCATATCACAATGTGGAGAGAGATTCCACTCTAGTTAGTTCCTCAGACCAAAGAAATTGGGGGAGATTTGCTCAATTTTGGACCTCTGAGATCTCAACGTCTTTCTTGAAAAAGGAAAGTTCTGGATGAATTCCTTGAATATTATATTTTCTCTATTGCAGAAGGAAAACTTGTGGACATCAGTAAACCTCAAAGATATTTATAATTATGAACTGATAAAACCAAATTAGTGACAGCTCCAAGAGTCTTTACCAAATGTTTAGTTGTAGTAACAGCTTACTTGGTTTTCCCATACTTGGTTGACTGGCTAATATCCAGCACAACTTGCAATCATGCAGTGCACACAATGCATCAGTTCTGTTTTCTCATTCAGCTTAACTCCAGCCCAACATTTAGAGTTCATTGGGGTGTGTCTGGACATGTGGAAGGGAAAGGTGTACCTCCCACCGCAAAAAGCTGTCAAACTCAGATATGAATCATCTTATATTCACAAAGAAATAGGTGAGTTCGAGAAGTTACTTAAATGTATTGGAACACTTAATGTCCATTGTTCATGTCACTGCTCTATTGTGCCTGAACATGAGAATGCTCAGTGGCACTTAAAAAGACATTGGAATCCATGTTAACAGTTGCTAAGACAGCTAATCACAATAGCAAAGGTACTTGTATCATCCCTTTTTTGATAGATGGAAAAAGAGAATTTCTCACAGGACAAGCAGGATGGTAGTCCTCACATATGGGTGACATCACAGGATGGAGCCCTGTACAGAAAACTTTTCTGTCAAAGTTTCTACAAAGCTTTGACTGACACTGGCACACTGAGTGCATTGAGCATGCTCAGCCTGCAATTATCCCTGTGAGCCACAGGTGTCTCCCTCAGTCTTCTTTTTTCCGCTCTGCAGTAAGCATAGCGGTTAGGAGCTCTGTGAGAAATTCTAATACTTTTTCCACATGGAAACACTTAAACTTTTACTTCACAAACACTTTTACCTGCACGGGTCTTCCTTTGCGTATGTTTATTCGACGCTCGGTGAGTACTATGCCCTGTTTTTTCGGTCTGTTCCTGTCACCTCCCTGGCCTGCCAACTGACTGCGGCCTTCCCTCTCCCTGTGTTTTCAGTTAGCCACACATAGCCTGCGATTGTCCCTCTGCGACACTCTGCCTGGTTATTAGCGCTAGTGGGACAGGGACTTCCATGGTTTCCGTTGCCGCCAGGGCCCCTGTCTATTTCAGGTCCTTCAATTTCCTCTGTACCCTCGCGCAGTCGATGCCCCCCATCGCTACCGTCTGTGCTCCCTTCAGACCGTCCTGGATTCCTAGATGCCATCGGTACCCCTCCCCCCCATGGTACTCTGATGCCATCGCCCCTGTATCATTTCTATCAGTGCCATCCATGTTTTCATCCATGGCACTGATTTTTCCTTGAGTTTCCTCGGTGCCATCATTGCCCGGATGGATGCCATCGATGCTCACCTTTGTGTCGTCTGTGCCATCCATGCCCGGGTCGATGTCATCGTCGCCCAGGGCACTTCCATCAATGCCAGGGTCATTTCCATCAATGCCCAGGTCCATTCCATCGGTGGGCATCGATACCGGGTCCATTCCAGCGGTGGCCATCGATGCCCGGGTCCATTCCAGTGGTGCCCATGTCGGTAGCATGGATGCCATTGGTGCCCGAGTCGATGCCCTCGACGCCCACGTAGTTTCCATCGGTGTCTTCGTTCCTATAGATGCAGTCATCGACTCCGTCGATGCCGGTATCATTTTTCTGATGCCAACGATGTTTTTTCGATTATTCGATGCCATATCATTCCCATAGATACCTACGCTGATGCCATCAGTGCTTCTGTCACTGTCATCATTGCTCTGCCCGAGTCATGACGTTTTTTCATGTATATATTTTTGACAATATCCTCAAGGCTGCTTCGGCCACCATAGACACCGTCAATACCGACATAGCACTGCCACATAATGCCCTTGCTTGAACACATGCTTTGGCTTCTTATTAAAGCCCCGTATTAGCCTACAACACTACATAGTGCCAGGAGCAGTGCAGGCATGCTGTCAGTCCGTCATCAGTCGCCATCCAAGACAGCAAGGGCATCCATCTCGACGCTGGGGAAAGACCGGGCCGAGCACTGTGGCATGCATCGTCACTGACACAGTGACCATCCGCCACGACGCCATCCAGCACATCGGTGCTATCCTTCTCGATGCTGGAGAATGCTCGGGCCGAGCAACATCACCACTGCCATCGACACTGTTCCGCACAGTATTGGCAGTCCTTGGTGCTCCAGAAACACCGGAACGAGTTCTGAAGAATTCTGCACTGGCGTCACGAGACATCAAGCCGCTGCGACGAGGGCCGGGTCCACGAGCTATTAATTGGTTCCCCTGTTCCCGAGGCATGCCCCACCGACATCGGTGCGGGATTGTGGCCCTCCACTAATTACGGTGGTAGCGCCAGCCACGCTCAGCCTGTCTCCTCTATACCTGTGCTACCATACCAGGCATTAGAGTTGAGATGGGCGTCTACTCCCTCCATGACTCCTGAAATCCACAGAGCCAGCAATCTTCACCGGCTCATCCTTCGACGATCCACGTCAGATGGTAAGTACCCGCTTCTGCGGCATTCCCATTGAGATGTGGTCTCTAATTCGAGCCACATGGTTCGAAAAGTTCTATGTCATGTACCTTCCAAGAACCGTATCAGTGTCACATATCGCTATGCCAGCTATGTCAGCCACAATACCAAGAGAACCTCTCTATCTTTTCTTTGGGATTGCATCACGACATTCTCCCGTTTTCAGGAACGAGGCTCTGTACTGATTAATGCTCTGGCTTCTGGTTCCTGATTCAGAACCAAAGTTCCAGGTGCATTCGCTGATCTGCTAAACACGAGATCCAGCAAATACTGCCTCAAGTGCAAGTCCACCTCGAAGCCTGACAACAGGTCTTTGTGTCTCCTTGTACAGCACACAGAAATGTGGGTAAGACTTTACCGCTCATGCTCCCATGGGAGGTTACATGATATCCAGAGTACATCAGCCCCTCCAGTTGGACACCTCCAACTGGAGGTGTCCAACTGTTTCAACTCTTTCCAACTTGGAAACCCTGCAAATCTTTGAACATGCTCACCGAAACTGCATACATCTGCAAGCAACTTACCTACCAGAAGTGGCAAACACAAGAGCGGACAGGCTAAGCCGCATCTTTCATCCTCATGAATGGGCACTCAATTTGGACGTAGCCCAAGACATCTTCATTCAATGGGGGACGCCTGCGATAGATCTCTTTGCAACGGAGATCAACGCTCAAGTTCCCAAATTTTGCTCGATAAGACCGAGCCAGTTCAGGAACGCTCAAGACGCCTTTCTCATCCCGTGGACGACAGGCCTCCTGTACGCCTTTCCTCCCATACCACTCATAACAAGGACAATTCAAAAGTGCATAGCAGACAAAGCTCAACTGATACTCATAGCCCCGGCCTGGCCGAGACAACCCTGGTACAGTTTCCTTCTCCGACTATCCATCACGGACCCAATTCGGTTACCGAATCGCCAAGATCTTCTCTGTTAAGATCAAGGGGCGCTTCTACACCCACTACACTCATCTCTCCACTTGACAGAACAGGGAGTTTCCACTTCAGCACAGTTCAGCTTGTTAGAGTCCAGGAAACTCTCCACGAGAAAAAATTATAGCTATAAATGGAAACGCTACTCTACATGGTGCACTTCCAAAGGTGTACCACCATTGAACTGTTCACCTGAGTTGCTCATAGATTATCTTCATACACTATACATAGAAACATAGAAACATAGAAATGACGGCAGAAGAAGACCAAACGGCCCATCCAGTCTGCCCAGCAAGCCTCACACGTTTTTTTTCTCTCATACTTATCTGTTTCTCTTAGCTCTTGGTTCTATTTCCCTTCCACCCCCACCATTGAAATATCTAGCTTGATTAGTTAGGGGTAGTAGGGGTAGTATACGCATCTGGTCTAGCAACATCATCCATTAGAGTTCATCTCAGTGCCACAGGGGCATATCATGCCCCTGGAACTCATGCCAACATGCCATCAACAACCTGCTGACAAGTCTCAATCTGATTTTTAATCAAAACAAGACAGAGTACCTTCTCATTTCCCAAGATGGAAACCACCCACAACCTATCACCAGCCTGGCCTCACAATTAATCCTATCCCCACAAGTCAGAAACCTGGGAGTTATACTAGATAACCAAATGAATTACAGATCTTTCATCAACAACATCATAAAGGATGGATTTTTCAAACTGCAAGTCTTAAAAAGATTGAGACCTCTCCTCCATTTTCAAGATTTCCGATCAGTTTTACAAGCAATCATTCTCAGTAAAATAGACTACTGCAATTCACTACTACTTGGCCTCCCTGCTAACACCACAAAACCTCTACAGATGTTGCAGAACGCAACAGCAAGGATTCTAACCAAGACTTGATTAGTACCGTATTTTTCGCTCCATAAGACGCACCTGACTATATTTATTTTATTTATTTATTTTTAATTTTTATATACCGAAGTTCTAGTAGGGACTACAAATCACTCCGGTTTACATAAAACGAAGAACTGCTCAACAGATAGCGGAGCTTTACATGGAACCGTATAACATATGGAACAGTATAACTGGTTGACAATTTAACATAGTGCTAAATAAAGTGATAATATTTTAACTGGTAATAAATAAAGAAATATAATATTTTATATAAGAAGTATAACTATTTAACGTAGCAATAAATATAGGCAATGCCTAATATATATATGAAATAAAGTGAATTTTTTTTTTTTTTTTTTTTTTAAAGTGAATTTTTGAGCTCACAGATAATTGTCCAGTTGCAGATTCTTAAAAGTAGTACTTTATACAGTGTCCATAGTTAAGGGATGGAAGTCTGTCAGTCATAGTAAGATTAAGCGTCTGGGAAAGCTTGTTGGAAGAGACGCACATAGGATTCAGAGGGGGAAAATAAAAAAAAAAAATTTGTGCTAAACCGGCTCTGCGTCTGGGCGTCTTATGGAGCAAATTAGGGGAGTGCATAGCTTTTTTTTTTTCTCCCCATTTTGTTTTCGGGTCTGGGGAGGGCCATTTCGGTCCACTCCCCAGATCAGAAAACTTTTCTTTCTCTGGGAACCCCTCCCCCCCAAAAAAAACCCCATCCCAACCCTTTAAATTAACAACCCCCACCCACCTGACCCCCCCCAAGACCTGCCGACTTAATTTACTGCAACCCCCCACCCTCCTGACTCCCCCAAGACCTGCCGCCTTAATTTACTACAACCCCCACCCTCCTGACCCCCCCCCAAGACCTGCCGACTTAATTTACTACAACCCCCCCAAGACCTGCCGACTTAATTTACTGCAACCCCCCCCCCCCCTGACCCCCCCCCCCCCCCCCAAGACCTGCCAAACGTCCCTGGTGATCCAGCGGGGGTCCGGGAACGATCTCCTGGGCTTCGGCCGTCGGCTGCCAGTAAACAAAATGGCGCCGACGGCCCTTTGCCCTCACTATATCACTGAAACCGACCAATAGCAGCGGTCGGTCCCAGTGATATAGTGAGGGCAAAGGGCCGTTGGCGCCGTTTTGTTTATTGGCAGCCGACGGCCCACGCCCAGGAGATCGTTCCCGGACCCCCGCTGGACCACCAGGGATGTTTGGCAGGTCTTGGGGGGGGTCAGGAGGGTGGGGGGTTGCAGTAAATTAAGTCGGCAGGTCTTGGGGGGGGTTTGTTAGATTTTTTTTTTTTTTTTAATATTCGCTCCATAAGACGCACATACATTTTCCCCCCACTTTTGGGGGAAAAAAGTGCGTCTTATGGAGCGAAAAATAAGGTAATTCTGTTACTGGAAAATCGGTATATAAAAGTGCTAAATAAATAAATAAATATCATAGACCAGTTAACAATATACCGATATCCAATCGCCCCTTACTATCTCGTTTCATTAAGGGATTAACTCACCTTTGTCCTCCAATCTCTAAGCTTCCAGTTCCATGGAACCTCAACAGAGTTCTTGAACAGCTCATGCTTTGCCTGTTTGAGCCCATGGACTCGGGACACATTAAATACCTCACATGGAAGGTGGTATTCTTGGTTGCAGTAAACTCAGCACGACGAGTCAGTGAATTACAAGCCTTGGTCCATTACTCTCCATATTTACAGTTTCATCACCAAAAGGTGGTTCTCCGAACTCACCCGTCCTTCCTACCAAAGGTGGTTTCTCAATTTCATCTCAATCAAACCATAGAACTACCCATCTTTTTCCCTAAACCTCATGCAAATGATAGGGGGAAATTATTGCATACACTAGATTGCAAAAGAGCCTTAGCGTACTACAAAGAGAGAACAAACTCGGACCATCGGGTTTCTCAACTCTTTGTCTCTTTCGACCCGAAGGCACCTGGACTACCAGGGGCTAAATGCACCATCTCCAGCTGGATAGCACAATGCATCACGTTCTGCTACGACAAGCAGATATTACAGCTACATTCTGTTCCCAATGCGCTCACCAAGTAAGAGCAGTGGCGGCCTCCTTGGCACATCTTAAATATGTACAGCTCATAGACATTTGTAAGGCAGCTACATTGTCATCGCTCCATACCTTCACATCTCACTACTGCCTTGATCAACAAGCAGCCACTGATGCGAAGATAGGGCAAGCAATTCTGCAATCTCTATCCTCTAGTTCACAGTGACTGCCACACTACTGATGATCACGTACAAACATATATATATCATAAACAACGTGATCGGGAGCTTGGGACTCCCATGACAGCATGGCTAATTCAGCCCTGCTATCAATGGGGAAAAAGCAAGTTTGCTTACTGTAAACGGTGTTTCCGTAGATAGGATGAATTAGCCATGCTCACCCACCCACCTCCCTGGCAGTCGCCGTCTTTTCATCTACACAGCTTAATCACAGACTGAGGAGAATCCGTTACTTTCCTGCGCGGGAACACACACGCAGCCGCAGAGAGCAAAAATCTAATCTCTGCTTGGTAAAGCTCCGCCTCCCGGGCCTGCTTGCTTTTTATGCCCGCTCAATGTTTTTATGAAAAGGTAGAATACAGGCTTTTTGGGTTTTTTTGTGCTTTCTTGTTAACATTTTAAAAAAATGATAGAAATTCTTAAAATACCTGTGGAGTCTTCTCCTTATTGGAAAAACCTTTTATTTACTTCCAAAAAGAAACAAAATGCTGGCTTTTCCAGATAGACTGGATGTAACAACTTTTCTGGAGATGATAGCAGCACAAGTAAATTAGTTGGTTTTACAATGAATTGGGACGGAATATGAGACGTTTTAGACTTAAAGAAGAGTGTTGCAAATGGGAACTTTATTTTTCTTTAAGTATCCGGCTGCATGTTTGTTTAGATATCAGAATGTCAAATATATTTTCTTTTGACCCTAGCCAGCTTGCTTTTTTCCTTAGCGCTAAGTCATTACAAGGTGCTAGTCATGGGTTTAGTACAGCTAAGCTATCTGCAATTGTGGTTTTGTCCTCTCAGTAGTTCTTTTTGACTGTTTAGCTATAAGGGTCATCTTGTTTTTCTTTATGTATATGCTTCTTTGGATTTATGATTGCTGCTTCTTCCATTATTTGTAGACTTATATGATTTTATTTTTATTTGCTTTGTATACTTGCTCGTATCATTATACTTAGCTTTTTAAGTAGTATTCTTGAAAATGTCATATTAAATTAATTACAAGTAAAATACATTGATATAGCCAAGAAGAATGTGTATCCAAAGTTGATATTCCACTTTTGCAAAATGTAAAAGCTCACCAGTCTCAGCCAGTGTAGCCTCAGCACCCAATTTGTGTCAGGCAACTATATTAAACATTAGTAAAGCAGTCACTTGACAGTCTATCCACTCTTTCACTACTGCTTAGCCCAGGATTCCTGTAAATATAATAGCTTTAGCCAAGCAGTTCTACAAAATTTATTTCATTAATAGCTTCTGCCTCATAGGATGCAAAAAAAAAGTTTGTTTGCAGCTATCCTTAGCTTGGGAGTCCCCATTTGTGTGGCTATTTATAAAGCTTGTCTATGGAGAAAGCAGTGTTTACCTATAACATGTGTTCTCTGTTGACAGCAAAATGAACCAGCCACACAATCCCACCCATCTCCCTGAAGTTGAAGCTAAAACATGGGAAAGATTGAAGCAGAGCAAGTGGTGTCAAACATGCTCTAAAACACTTTTTAGTCAGCAAGAGGTATATGAGAGTGGCTTTCCTGCTTCTGCACCATTGGATGACATCATCCCATGTGTGGCTGGTTTGTTCTACTGTCAATGAAGACCTGTTACAAGTAATCAACTTTGCTTTATATTTAGTGGTTCCTAAAAGGAGGGAGCAGTGAAAACTAGTTATATCATATCTCATCCTAAATTATTTCCCTTCAAATTATATACTGCATGTATTTATATACATGCACAGATTATATGTCCCAGTTTGTGTTGCACTGTTAAAAGAATTAAGATGCATTTCTGTGCTACCTAACTTCCCTCTCCTCAACCAATTGTATTAAGCCATGCCTTCCTCATGCCTGATTTGGTTCTTCAGAGGCTTTGTGTGGCTGTCATGCCTGTGCCTAGAACAAAGTTTGCTACAGTTGTTTAGGACAAAGCTACAATGCTGATTGTATATATCACAAAGGGATGTTAAGCACAGTAACAAGCTTGTAAGCATAAGCTCAGAATCTTCCTTGCCCACAGAATTAATTCCATTTCATCAAAACTGCACACGTCAGGCTCAGTAGGTACTTCTTACTTCTTCCCGCTTAAGTCCAGGGTTCTAAATGGTCGTGTTCTAAATGATCAAGCAAAGGACTGAATAGGCTATGAGAGCCCAGAGGTTCACCATATCGAGAGGAAGCTGCTGTGCCACTCTCTGTGGTCCAATTGAGGGCCCTCCCAAATGACACTCTAGAGTGGAATTCTATTCTACTATGAGGTCAACCTCAGTGCTACCACTCTTTGAGGTAGAATACAACATAAGAAACACCAAGATTTGCAAATGGGATAATAGTGTACCAATGCTAATTAGGTAGATGATTGCATCACTGCTTCCAATATCCAGGTAGACCTGACTTTGAAAAGGCATGGGAGGGTCATCTAAGCTCTACTTACACTGAGATTTACAAGTCTGAAATACATAGATCAGTCCATTTAGTCACATCCATTACTATCTAAATGAGTCTTGACTGTCTCTTCCATGGTCTCTTTGAGAGTTAGAACCCAACTCTTTCCCTTCTAAGGCCTACTTCATGATTGTGTCTTGTATTTTATTTTAACAGGGCAGAAAAACTAGGAACAGGATTTTTCCCATCTAAAATTTATTTATTATTTTTATTATACCGAGTTTCATGATAAGAAAAATAAGAAAAATATATTTTTCATGATAAGAAAAATATTATTTTTCATGATAAGAAAAATAAGAAAAATAATTTATTATTTTTATTATACCGAGTTTCATGATAAGAAAAATAAGAAACACGAATGGGTGGGAAATATGTCTTCCCCTCTCCACCCCACTCTTTTCTTTGGTTGAAGGCAACACCTTACCTAGGCAGTTCTGCTTGTATGACTGAAACTTTGCTGCTCTTCAGAGAAAGTAAACTTGCTGTACATGGATGAGTATGTTGAACAGCCCTTCATGTGGATGATGTCCTTGCATGGCACCATATAAAGAGTGTGTCTTAGCAATGGCTAGAAAATCTTAGAAAGCTCTTTTTGTGCACTGTACAGCTAGCTGTGGGTGAAGCCCTTTGTCTTTTTTTTTTTTTTTATTTCTGCAAACAAACAAATATGTCCAGCTGATAGCTCCCTCTACCTCAGTCACAAGATTCCCTCGACCATAGGTTTGTTTGGTTTTTTTTTTTTAATCTGTTCCCCATCTTACTTTCCTACTTTTACTATCTCCCTTTGAAGAAAATTTAAAAAATGGGCCAAAAGCTTCCAGGATTTATTACTCCAGTAATAAAGGCAATACTTATAAATCCAAATATTGGATTTGGCCTTGGTTGTTAAAAGAGCATTCAATTCTCTTCTCGTCTTGAGCACACATTGTGTCACACTTGGGGACATATCCTTAATATGTAACCTACGCACTGTAGCAAATCTCAGTATGCAAGGTATATGAAAATTGGTTCTTACCTGCTAATGTTTGTTTCTGTAGTACCAAGGATCAGTCCAGAGAAGTGGGTTGTGTATCCCTACCAGCAGATGGAGTCAGAGAGCAAAACTTTGGGCACTGCCATATATACTATAGTGCCACCTGCAGTCCCTCAGTATAGACTCGTACCGAAGCCCACTTGTACCAAATTAACATAACTAATGGACGAAGGGAACTCAGCCCAACAGAACTGCCCTTCGGCCTCATAAATTATCTACCCGAAAAAACCAGTAGAAAAAACTGCTCCATCAACCATGTCTGCAAAAAATGGAGCTCTATGCAACCATCAGCACAACAAGAAAAAACTCAGTAAGGCTGTCTTTCGGTAGCTGAAGAAAGGGGTGGGCCTCTGGACTGATCCTTGGTACTACAGGAACGAAAATTAGCAGGTAAGAACCAATTTTCATTTCCCTGTACATACCAGGATCAGTCCAGAGAAGTGGGATGTACCCAAGCCACCCTACACTGGGCGGGAACCCAAAAGACCCGCAAGCAGAACACTCTCACCAAAGGACAACCCCTCGGTCGTTTTTACGTCCAGACGATAATGTTTAGTGAAAGTATGCAACGAAGACCACACCGCCGCCCTACAGATTTCCTGAGGCGACAGCAATTGACATTCTGCCCAGGAAGTAGCCTGGGCTCGAGTGGAATGAGCGCGGAGGCCCAACGGAACTTGGCGTCTGTGGGCAATGTATGACGAATAAATGGCCTCTTAAATCCAGTGAGCAATGGTCCGCTTAGACGCTTTGTCCCCCTTTTTTAAGCTTCCAAAGAGAATGAACAAATGATTGGACAGTCGAAAATCATTGGTAACTTCCAGGTAACGCAACAAGATGCGCCGCACGTCCAGCAAATGCAGATCCTCTGTCCTGGGAGGACTCACAAGACCAGTGAGGGGAATCCAGGCAGCTTCATAGTCTGATGTGAAAAGCCGAAACACCTTTCAGAACGAAGGACAAAACCGTGCGCAAGGATATACCCCATCGTCGTGTATGTGAAGAAAGGGATCCCGACACGATAATGCCTGTAACTCGGAAATCCGACATACCAAGCAAATAGCCACCAATAATACCGTCTTTAAAGTGAGATCCTTCAAGGAAGCTCCACGGAGAGGCTCGAAGGGGGAACCACAGAGTACTCGAAGCACTAGATTCAAACTCCAATCAGGGCACACCGAACGGACGGGAGGCCTCAAGTGTTTAACCCCCTTGAGAAATACCCGGGTGCACTGCCAGCGAGCCGTCATCAGACTTGCCAAGCAAGGCACCAAGTGCTGCTACTTGAACAAGAAGGGAATTGAACGCTAACCCCTTAGCGAGACCCTGTTGCAGGAACTCCAAGACCTGTGAGACACGTACTACTAACGGATCGCAGGAACGCTGTTGACACCATGCTTCAAACAGCTTCCACACTCTCACATAGGCCATAGAGGTGGCTGGTCGCCTCGCCTTTAGAAGCGTAGAAATGTCCTGTTCGGAATAGCCCTTCAAACGTAAACGTCGCCTCTCAAAAGCCAAGCCACGAGAGAGAAGTGATCCTCCCAATCTGAAAATATTGGACCCTGCCGAAGTAGGCGCGGTAGATATGCGAGTTGCAGAGGGCCCTCGAGAACCAAGTGAACCAGATCCGTGAACCACAGACAAAGTGGCCACTCTGGGGCTACGAGTACCACCCGGCCTGGATGGAGTTCTATGCGACGGAGAAGCCGACTGAGGGGCCAGGGAGGGAAGGCATAAAGAAGTATTCCCGTGGGCCAGCGTCGAGACCCACCGAGCCCGGCTCCCATCGACGGCTGAAGAAGCGTTCCGTCTTCGCGTTTGCCCGGATTGCCATCAGATCCAACTGTGGTATGCCCCACCTGGCGCAAATGAGGTTCCAGGCGTCGGGAGACAGTTACCACTCTCCCTGATCGAGCTGCTATCTGCTGAGAAAATCCGCCTGCACATTCTCCACACCTACGACATGAGACGTGGCGATCCCCTGTAGATGACGTTCCGCCCAGGCGAATAGGAGTCGCACTTTAAGTGCCACCGCTAGACTTCTTGTCCCACCTTGTCTGTTGATGTAGGCAACTGTCGTCGCATTGTCGGAGAACATCCTCACCATTCTACCCCGGATCCAGGGTAGGAATGCTTGTAGGGCTAGCCACACCGCTCGTGTCTCGAGCAGATTGATGGACCATGTGCCCTCCATCCACGACCAGACACCTTGGGCGGACCGGTCCACACACACCGCTCCCCAACCAGATAGGCTGGCAACGGCGGAGATTATCAGCCAATTCGGGGTTTCCAAGTCCACTCCCCGCTCCAGATTGTTGCGCGATAGCCACCATGACAGACTGATTCTGGAGTCTGGAAGCAACGGCATTGGTAGATGGAATTGTTCAGACACTGGGCTTCATCGAGATAAAAGCGCACACTGTAACGGTCGTAAGTGAGCGAACGCCCACGGCACTAAATCCAATGTTGACGCCATGGACCCCAGAACTTGCAGATGATGCCACACTGTGGGGGGGTCTTTCTCCAAAGGAGAGAGTGGATCTGGTCCTGTAACTTTGTCACCCGGTCCATCGCCAGAAACACCTTTCCGCGCAAGGTGTCGAACAGCGCTCCCAAGTAAGTCAGCTCCTGTGTGGGTTCCAAGTGACTCTTCTGCACATTTATGACCCAGCCGAGCGAGTACAAGGTCCCCATCATCATGTGCACAGATCTCTTGCAGCCCTCTTGTGACTTTGCTCGATTCAGCCAGTCGTCCAGGTAAGGGTGGACCAAAATCCCTTCCTTGCGAATGAAGGCCGCTACGCCCACCATCACCTTGGTGAACGTACGAGGGGCTGTTGTGAAACCAAACAGCAGGGTTCGAAACTGGAAGTGTTCTCCCAAGACCTTGAAACGCAGAAACCGCTGGTGGGCCAGCCAGTTTAGGGATATGAAGGTACGCCTCGGTGAGGTCCAGGGAGGCTAGAAACTCCCCTTTCCGTACAGCAGCCATTACCGTCCTCAGGGTCTCCATGCGAAAACGAGGGATCCGAAGACAGCGGTTCACCTTCTGAAGATCGAGGATGGGATGAAACGAGTCCTCCTTCTTGGGAACCACAAAGTAATCCGAGTATCTTCCCCGTCCCTGCTCCGCATCCGGAACTGGGACAATCGCTCAAAGCTCGATGACGCGTTGCAGTTACCTGAACTGCTTCGCGTTTGGTGTGAGAGACCACCCGGGACTCCACAAAAACTTCCCACACCGGCCGCGAAAACTCTAGAGCGTAACAGTCTCTGATCACCTCCAGAACCCAGTGGTCTGAGGTAATCTGCTCCCATTCCGTGTAAAAGTTGGATCATCTGTCTCCAACAGCTTCGACAATTGAATGGGAGCCCGTTGCTTCATTGGGCGGGTTTACTAGTTCCTGCGCCAAGGTGTCCAGGGTCTCTACTGGCGCGACAATCCCCACGAAAGGACTGCTGCTGTTCTGGGGCTTGTTTGGAGGTCGAAGGCGTGGAATATCGACCGGTACGAAAACGACAGTACTCCCGAAAGCGAGACCAGAAGGGAAACGTCTTCTTAGAAGACCTTATCTTAGGACAACTTATGGCCCTTAGATTCACCTAGCAGTTTAACCAGCTGATAGAGTTCCTCCCCGAAAAATAGCTTGCCCTTAAAGGGAAGATTACAAAGCTGCGACTTGGATGACAAGTCCACCGTCCAATTTCGAAGCCAGAGTAGTCTATGTGCCGACACCACACACACCATACTCCGCGCTGAGGTCCTCACTAGCTCATAGAGCACATCTGCCACATACGCGATGCCCGCTTCCAATCTGGCGGGACGGAGGGCATCACCACCAATAGCCCCGGAGTTGGCAGCTGAATCCTGGACCCAGCAGAGGCACGCCCTCTGCATTAGGCTAGTGCAAACCGCTGCCCGCAGGCTCAATGCGGCCACTTCAAAAACCCGCTTCAACTGGACCTCCAGCTTGCGGTCTTGCATGTCCTTCAAGGCAGCCGCCACCAGAATCGTGGTCTTTTTTGTAACTGCAGACACCGCCATGCCCACCTTCGGAATCTTTAGGTGGTTCAAAACATCTGTTGACAAGAGGGTACAGCTTCGCCATAGCTCTGCCAACCTTCAGGCCCACATCAGGAGCATCCCACTCACGGGTAACCAGTTTGCAAAACTTTTTAGGTAATGGGAAAGACCTTGTGGGGCCCTGGATCCCATCAAGAACCGGATTAACTCCTTCGTTATCGGAATCTTCTTGGGAAATCTTCAGGCCCAGGATATCCAACAGCTGGGGAATCAGCGGGCGCAGCTCATCCCGCTTAAACAGCTGCACCACACTGGGATCGTTCCCTTCAGTAGGCTAGATGTCGTTGTCATCATCCGGGTCCATATCCCCCAAATCTGGGATCGGATCTAGATCTACTGGACCCATGACCTGCGGCTCTTGGGCATCCTCCCCAGCATATGGGGGGGGAACTCTCCAGACCGTGGCTGCGGGTCCTGTTCCTCCCCAGCTTTGCAGGTGGCTCCGCCCGGGCCCCCCAGCTGCCCCTGTCTCTTAAATGCTGTATGCTTCCTTGTCAAATTGGCTTGATGCATCAGCAAAATAAATTCAGGAGAACACCCCTCTGGGGAATTGAATGGTGCCGGATCTCCAGCCTCAAGGGTGAAATCGGCCCCCACCGGGGCTAAAATGGGGGGGGCAACCTCTTCCCCCAAACCACGGCAAGAGGCCTCTGTACCCTCCCCGCGGGAGGGAGCCGCCGATTCAGCCGAGCCTTACATCCCCCAGGCAGCTGCCCAATCTGGGAAGGCTAGAAACAGGAGCTCTAGGGCCCCCACACCCCCGGGCATCTGCCAGCCAAAATCGCGGGCCCAATCGGCAAAACTACGCCACCACGCGGCCCATGCTGAGGAAGGCCTGGCCGGAGAAAATCTCGCGCTGAGCCAATGCGGGGGGGGAAAAAAATTCCAAATGGCGCACCGGGCCCCATCAAAAGGAGAATCGCAGCGAGACGCGCTAAGAAACAGGGTCGCAGCCAAAACACTTACCTCCTCCTCTAGATGCACCCCGGAGCCCCGGAAAGGCCCAGCTAAGCTCCCCAAACAGCCGCCGAAACGGAGGGCCCCCCTGCACTGACTCATCACCTCAGCTGTTGAAAAAGTCGGCAAACTGATTTTTTTTTTTGTCAACTTTATGTAGAGTCTCCCTCCTGCAGAGGTTAAGCAAGCAGCTGAAACAGCTATGGAGGTGAGTAGCCAGGAGCCCCTGGCCTTCACCTCCCTGAGCTGGAACGGGCGAAACCCAGGCAGGGGTATCTAACACCCCCCCCCCCCCCCAGAGGCCCAGCCTCAACTGAGGGGTGGCCCACAAAGGTGCCTAACACCTCAGGAAGCAATCGCAGGAAAAAGGAAAAAATTCTATCTAACCTGAAAAAATTCAAACTAAGAACACTAAAACTGCAGGTGTATCTCTAACAGTCTGCTGGAGTCAGAGAAATACTGAGGGACTGCAGGTGGCACTATAGTATATATGGTAGTGCCCAAAGTTTTGCTCTCTGACTCCATCCGCTGGTAGGGATACACAACCCAATTCTCTGGACTGATCCTGGTACGTACAGGGAATTAGTTATTAACTTTCTTCTTTTGACTCTGAGATTATATGCTCTCGCAAATCTGCTTTAGCAGCATTCTAGAGTGTCATGAGATTCACAGCAGGAAACTGATTATCTTGTAAATATTCCATTTGGTCTTCAAAAATTGGACAAATACTCAATCTTTGCACCAATAACATTTTATTTCTTTTGATGATGGAGTTCAAGCCATCAATATTCAATGAACAAATTAGTCATGCATAACCAACTCAAAAATGTATATGCCAATACTCAGAAGAGCCTAGGTCTTCCCCCCCCCCCCCCCATCCCATCCCTGAACCTGAAGTATCCAAAAGCGTATAACCCTACCATTTTGGTGACAAACACACACTCACACACAAACACACCACCACTTCCGGCAAACAACTTCCCCCCCAACAATAGTTACCCCTGTCCCCAATCCTCAATATGGTGCAGTGAAAGTCCCTGTTTCAGTCCATAAGGATACCAGCTGGAACTTCCATTCTTCACAGTCCTGCCAAATCATAATGCCCCATTTCTGGAACTCACAAATGTGTGGAGGCCGGCTCTGGGAATCATTAGATGGCAATCAGATTCAGCATTGTCCCAATTGCAGCATGGCCTCTGCTCAGCAACCCCATCCCAGAAAAAGAGAGCCCATGAATTCTTGAACTTCCATTTTGCTGTAAAACACCTTTAAACTTGCTGAGAACTGAAGCGAAAGCTTGATTCCCTTTTGGTATAATTGATCAATAGGGTGTTAAATTTCTGCCAAAACGTTGCAACTCGAGCCCAGTAATTAACAGTAACTTTCAATTTTCATGTAGCACATCTTCCTTTTTTCAAAATACATTCAATATTTTCATTTTATATATATAAAAGTTGATAACTTGACGGTGTCGTTGGCCAACTTCCAGTGATGGCCCAAGGTGATGTGCCCGTTTAATGATGATAGAGTGATTTTGTATGTCGACCCCCAGCAGTGCAGGTAGGTCTGTTTCATCCCAACACAGCAGAGGTTCCCCTTGCAATAGGTCAGGCACCCTAATGATGTGCACATTATTGTGCCTACTACGGTTTTCCAAATTATCTAGCTTATCTTCAAATTGTTGACTTAATTTTCGAGGCTGATCAACTAAGTCATCAAACCCTGTAAGGCGCTCATCATGGCCTCCCAGCTTTTGACCAATCGCTGTAATCAACAAACTCCGATTTGCAAATTTGTCATTGAATTCATCCACAGATTACTGCAATTTTTGCAGTCTGTCATCTACTGCAGTAGATACAGCTCTTGTAAGTTCATGAGCACCTGTTCAGAAATGCCATCAACTGAAGGCCCAGTTTCCGGCACCATATTATATTAAAGTGCTGGCATTTTTTCTGTCCCAGTTCTTTTCAGGCATATTGACATTTCTACCACCTGCTTTATCACCCAATTGTTCATAAATGACTAAGAAAAGTCCAATTATATAGTAACTTTCAGCCAAATCCAATATTGAACAGATTAATCTTGCAGATTACTACTGATTCCCAAGGAACTCAGGCATCCAATGTCCACCTAGGCTTGATTCACTGGAAGTCCTGTATCATAGAATATTCTAATGAGAAACTTGTATATTTTGAGCCCTCTCAATTGACATGTTATCTGGATTCTCACATTGATTCTGGTTAAGCAACGTTGTAGTAGCCAGGCTTGTATTGTATAGTGCAAGTTCTCTCTCTCTCCTATTTCTATACTTTACTTTTTTTTTTTTTCCACTGAGGTCTCATCTCTCCCCCTTAATTTCTTTAAACTATGGGGGAGATTCAATTACTTATTGTATTTCATTTTAATATGAATTTGGGCTGTTTTCATGCTGAATTCTTTTTCTGTACAAGTTCTGCTTCTTTTAATTGTAATGATAGTTTTAAAAAAAACAAAACACATCAAGAAAACATTTGAGGTTGAGGGTGATGGAGGTCCCATCAACACAGGGGCACTATACTGATACTCTGACAGAGCAGATGGTTGGATGCTAATAAAGAGCAAAATTGCTTACCTTGTAATAGGTGTTATCCCAGGACAGCAGGATGTAGTCCTCACATATGGGTGACATCAGTGACGGAGCCCTATCACGGAAAGCTCTCTGTCAAAGTTTCTAGAAACTTTTGACTGGCATACTGAGCCCACTGAGCATGCCCAGCATGCCATGATCCATCGAGCCACAGGGGTCTCCCTTCAGTCTCATATGTAGCAATGAGCGTAAGCAAAAATAAAATAATAAAACATATCAGACCCAACTCCACGGGGGGGGGGGGGGGGGGGTGTTTCGTGAGGGCTACATCCTGCTGTCCTGGGATAAAAGCAAGTTTGCTTACCATAAACGGTGTTTCCGTAGATAGCAGGATGAATTAGCCATGCTGTCAATCAGGTCCGGGAGGCGGAGCTTGTCAAAGCAGAGATCAGAGCTTTGCTCTCTGTGGCTGCGAGTGTGTTCCCGCGCAGGAAAGTAACGGAATCTCCTCAGTCTGTGATTAAGCCTTAGTGTAGTCGAAGACTTGGTGACTGCCAGGGAGGAGGGTGGGTCAGCATAGCTAATTCATCCTATCTACGGAAACACTGTTTACGGTAAGCAAACTTGCTTTTTCATGTCGATAGCAGGGTTGAATTAGCCATACTGTCATGGGAGTCCCAAGCACCCGATCACGTTGTTTTTGATATATGTTTGTACGTGATCTTTGACAGTGTGGCAGTCACCATGAACCGGAGGATAGAGATTGCAGGATTGCTTGCCCTATCTTCGCATCCGTGGCTGCTTGGTGAGATGTGATGGTATGGAGCGATGACCATGTAGCTGCCTTGCAAATGTCTATGGGTTGCACATTCCTTAGGTGTGCCAATGAGGCTGCTACTGCTCTGACTTGGTGAGCTTTCGGCTCTGAGTGTAGTTGTAGTTTCTGTTTATGGTAACAGAATTTGTTGCATTGTGCTATCCAGCTGGAGATGGTGCGTTTAGCCACTGGTATTCCAGGTGCCTTTGGGTCAAAGGAGACAAAGAGTTGAGAAACACGGGAGTCCGAGTTTGTCCTTTCTTTGTAGTATGCTAAAGCTCTTTTACAATCTAGTGAGTGCAGTTTGTTTTTCCCTATCATTTGCATAAGGTTTAGGGAAAAAGGTAGGTAATTCCAAGGTCTGATTGAGATGGAATTGGGAAACCACTTTTGGTAGGAAAAAAGGGTAAGTTCGGAGAACTATCTTTTGGTGATGAAATTGCAAATATGGAGAATAATGGACTAAGGCCTGCAATTCACTAACTCTCCGTGCTGATGTTACTGCAACCCAGAATACCACTTTCCATGTGAGGTATTTAATATGTGCCGAGTGCATGGGTTCAAATGGGGAAAGCATGAGCTGTTCCAGAACTATGTTGAGGTTCCATGGAACAGGAGGTTTAGATATTGGAGGACGAATGTGAGTTAGCCCCTTAATGAAACAAGATAGTAAGGGGTGATTGGATATAGGAATATTGTTAACTGGTCTATGATATGCCCCTATGGCACTGAGTTGAACTCTGATGGATGATGTTGCTAGACCAGCTGTATATAGTGTATGAAGATAATCTATGAGCAATTCAGGTGAGCAGTCCAATGGTGGTACACCTTTGGAAGTGCACCATGTAGAGTAATGTTTCCATTTATAGCTATAATTTTTCATTGAGAGTTTCCTGGATTCTAACGAGATGAATTGTGCCAAGGTGGAAACTCCCTGTTCTGTTAGAAGGAGCCTCTCAATCTCCATGCTGTCAAGTGGAGAGATGAGTGTAGCGGGTGTAGAAGCGTCCCTTGATCTTGGCAGAGAAGATCCTGGCGATTCAGTAATTGAATTGGATCCATGATGGATAGTCAGAGAAGGAACATGTACCACGGTTGCCTCAGCCAAGCCGGGGCTATGAGTATCAGTTGAGCTTTGTCTGCTATGCACTTTTGAATTGTCCTTGTTATGAGTGTATGGGAGGAAAGGCGTATAGAAGGCCTGTCGTCCACGGGATAAGGAAGGCATCTTGGGCGATCCTGAATTGGCTTGGTCTTATCGAGCAGAATTTGGGAACTTGAGCATTGATCTCCGTTCAAGAGATCTATCAAAGGCGCCCCCCACTGCATGAATATGTCTTGGGCTATTTCTGTATTGAGTGCCCACTCGTGAGGATGAAAGATGCGGCTTAGCTTGTCTGCTCTTGTGTTTGCAACTCCTGGTAGATAAGTTGCCTGAAGATGTATGCAATTTCGATGAGAATGTTCGAAGATTGTCAGGGTCTCTTTGCAAAGGGACCATGAACCGGACCCTCCTTGTTTGTTGATGTAAAACATTGCGACTTGGGTGTCCATGTAGATCATGACCCTGCATCCTTTCAGGTGGTCTTGGAACACTTGTAATGCATTCCGAATCACTCTGAGTTCCAATAAATTTATTTGAAAGTTTTGTTCCGAGATTGTCCATAACCCTTGTGTTTCGTAAATCTCGAGGTGTGCACCCCAGCCCTTGCGAGACGCATCTGTGGTTAAGACTGCGTTGTGAGGAGGGGAACTGAACAATGCTCCCTTGGATAGGGTGGAGTCTAGGAGCCACCATGTTATATCTGTTCTCATTTCGGCGGTCAACGATAACTTCTGTGTCAATGGTTGCGAGTGCTGTTTCCATTGGCGTTTCAAGCCCCATTGCAGGCATCTCATGTGTAGCCTGGTGTTGGGAACCATGAAATTTACCGCTGCTATGTGGCCAAGGACTACTAAGACTTGTCTTGCTGAAGGTCTGAGTATGGTTCAAGGTATGTAACAGAAGACGGAATTGTGATATTCTGTCGCTTGGTAGGTATGCCCTGTTGTGTGTAGTGTCCAGGCATGCTCCTATGAACTGTAACTGTTGTGTTGGTTGTAGGTGTGATTTCTGAAAACTGATCACCAATCCTAATTCTTGCAAGCATTGTATCACTCGATGGAGGTGCTCGAGTAAGATGTTTGGAGTTGGGGCGATTATGAGCCAATCATCCAGATATGGAAAGATGGTTATACCTTGTTGTCTGAGATGAGCCACCACCACTACCATGCATTTGGTGAACACCCTGGGTGCAGCCGATAGTCCAAAGGTGAGAACTTTGTACTGGTAGTGTTGATGCCTATAGCGAAAGCATAGGTAACGCCACGAGGATGGATGGATTGGAATGTGTGTGTAAGCATCCTTCAGGTCGATGGAGCACATCCAATCGTTGGTTTGAATCAGAGGAAGGAATGATTTCAACGATACCATTTTGAATTTCTCTGGTGAGAAATGTGTTCAATTCCCTTAGGTCTAGGATGGGGCGAAGGCCACCCGACTTCTTGAGTATGAGGAAGTATGGGGAATAAAATCCTACTGATTGGGTTCCTGGGTAAATTTGTTGAATTGCTTGTTGTTTGCGAAGCAAAGCAATTTCCTCCCCCAGTTGTGGTTGGAAGTTGTGAATCTTGAAAGTGGAAAGATGATCCATTGATCGGATGTTATTCTCTCCCAGGCTGCCAGGCAGGAATGAATCCTGCCAGGTGGTGCTTGATGTGGTGGTGGTGGCTGGGTAATTAAAAAGATGAAGTCGCTTTCACTGCAGTAGCCGGCTGTTGTGCCTGCTGTCTCTGGTTACGTGGTTTACCTCTACGTTGGTCTGAGGTATTCTGTTGTGGAGCAGGATGCTGGTACGCAGGGTAAGCCTGTGTACGAAAGGACTGGTAAGATCTGTAGGGTCTCCTGGCATATGATTGCCTACGAGTAGTTCCAATATAACGAGGTGTGGTCGAATAGTTAGGATGTGATGTTAATGATTGTACTGCTAGAGCTTCTTCCTTCAGTTTTCCTGTGTCCTGAAATTGTTCTCCGAACAGGTTATCTCCTGTACATGGGAGGTTTGTTAGTTTTTTGTGCAAATCTTCATGTATCGAACTTGAGCGTAACCATGCTAGTCTGCGGACTGCAATGGCTGTTACCGATGCCCTAGACGTCGTTTCGTATGCTTCATAGATTGACCTCAAAAGGTGTCGGGAACACTCTTTCATGTCATGAAGAGGCGGAGGTATGTGATCCGCAGTCAAGGAAAGCATACCTTTTATAGCCTGTATGCACTCATATAGGTATTGTACCATGTAGAACTGATGGTGCATAATTCGGGCATGCAACATTGAGTTATGGTATATTTTCCTGCCAAACTCATCTAAATATTTGTTGTCTTTCCCTGGTGGGTATGAGGAATGTGACTTTCTTTTCTTAAATCTTTGCATCGCCGACTCTACTACAATTGAAGCGTGAGGTAATTGTGGTATAGAATACGGTGATGTTTTCCTCATACAAAATTTTATTCTGTCTTCCTGGAAACCGCTGAGATTGCGTAGTGTTTCCCAGGATTTCTGTGAGATTGAATGCAGGAGTTCTTGTGGTGGAAGAGATGTTGGTTCTCCTGGAGTATCGAAAATCTTTAGGAGGCCAATAATTTCTGATCTAGGGTCTGTTTCTTTTTGAACCTCTAGATGCAGTATTGAACCTAATTTTTCCAGAAATTTGGGGTATGTAAGGTCTTCGAGGGGAATACGGTTCCTGAGGTTGTTCCTGCGGATCCGATGGGAATCCTGTAGATAATGATGGGGATGTTTGCGGTGAAGGAGAATCAAAAGATATATCCTGGTTATAATTTGGTGAGGCTGGTCGGTTTGCTATGGGAGATGTTGGAGGCTCCACAGACTGCTCTCTATTAGTCTGTGTCTTATGTTCCGGAGAAATGCCAGAAGCAAGATTAGTCATTTTGAATGATGACTGCAGAGATTCATAAAATCCTGCTAAGGATTGGGACAATTGATAAAATGCTTCTTTTGTATGAGGGGGCATTATTGTACGGCCATCTGGTTCTTGTGACTCACATGCTTTAGGCTGCATTGGAGTGTTGTGAGGTAAAGTATTAGATACTTTATGGTCTTTCTGTTTGTCGCATATCATGTCCATCAAATCCTCTGAAGCTGTAGAAATGTTAGAGGAAGCAACTTGTATTACCTCTGTATGGGAGAAGGTATTTGAAGCTGGTATGTGAGATGATTTAGAAGTCGAAGGGCTTACTTTCCCATGTTGCACTCCTCTTTGCCGACCTTTTGTGGTGGTAGTGATGTGGGTGCTTATGATAATAGTGTGACGATGAGTCTGTATGACTTCTACATGAAGATGGTGATCGCTTTCTGCGTTTTATTGTAAACTCTGTCGAGGTAGCTCTCGAAGAGAGGGAAGTACCTGAACGAGGTGGAGTTATCGATGGAGAGGTGGAATGAGACATTTGTGAGGGTCCACATCTCTTCTACTCATGCTGTAGTACATGAGACGTGTGTTCCTGTGTCTTGTGCGCCGATTTGGATTTGTGCGCAGATCACAGCGCCATGTCTGGCGCTGTGTGCGGAAGTGTTGTCAGCGCCGTGCACGCAAGTGATTTTGGCGCCATGTGCGCAGATTTTCCCTTCATCGCACGAACAGGTGTCTTCGGCGCTGTGCGTGCCGATATCTTCGGCGCCCTGCACACAGAAATCTTCTGCGCCGTGCGCACAGGGTCCTTTGGCACCATGCGCACAAGTGTCTTCGGCGCCATTCACGCAGAAGTGTTGTGCGCTGATAGTTCTTCAGGCGCAGAAGTGTTATGCGCCGTCATACTTTTATGCGCATAAGGCATCTTAGGCACAGAAGTCTTAGGTGCCGTGATTTTTGGCGCCAGTGTCTCTTGCACCGGCGCTTCTGGCTGTATGGATTGTTTGAAATCTGATAGCTTTAGCCGGCTTGCCACGTCCTTACCTCCAAAACTGGAGGATTGAGGATCCCACGAAGATGCCCTCTTTTTTTTGAGGGAGCCGGTAAAATTGCAGGGCCAGGCGACGAATGAGCCTCCGATGGCTCCGGTGAGGCAAAAAGTTCCTGAAGCCTGTAAGCCCGTTGTTTCAGGGCTCTCGGAGACATCTTCGAACAAAATTCACAATCTTCACGATTGTGATCTGGCCCTAGGCATCGGTCAACATCGGTCATGTCCATCCGTGACAGACATTACCTTGCCACAATTACAGGGTTTAAAACCCGATTTTGACATTTTTATTTAATAATGCTGAGGAGAAGAACAGCTCTGCGTGCGATCCCGCACGCGGAAAGAACAGACTGAGGAGATTCAGTTACTTTCCTGCGCGGGAACACACGCGCAGCTGCAGAGAGCTAAGCTCTGATCTCTGCTTTGACAAGCTCCACCTCCCGGACCTGACTGACAGATCCCATGACAGCCTGGCTAGTTCAGCCCTGCTATTGATGGGAAACACCTATTACAAGGTAAGCAATTTTGCTTTATCCCAGGACAAGCAGGATGCTAGTCCTCACATATGGGTGGATTAGCAAGCTATAGGCTGAGTCATTTTGTAGTAAACCAACACTGAAGTATTGTTGGAGAAAATGAGGCAGCCTAAAATCACAGCAGGGTCGATGTAGAAGGAGTTGGGATTATACTGGAAACAAGTTCTTTAAAACAGATTGTCCGTAAACTGAATCTTGTCTTCCTTCTTTATCCAAACAGTAATGAGCTGCAAAAGTGTGAAGAGAACTCCATGTTGCAGCTTTACATATGTCAAGAATTGGCACTGAACGATAGTGTGCTACTGAGGTTGACACTGCTCTTACTGAATGTGCCTTTACTCGTCCTTGGAGAGGAAGGCCTGCTTTTTCATAGCAGAACTCTATACAATCTGCTAGCCAGTTGGAGAAAATTTGTTTGCCCACTGGATTACCCGGTTTGTTTGGATCAAAAGAAACAAAGAGTTGAGTGGATTTCCTGTGGACTGCAGTGCGGTCTAAATAGTATGTTAGCGCACGTTTACAGTCCAAGGTATGTAAAGCCCTCTCACCTTGGTGAGAATGAGGTCTTGGGCAGAATATGGGCAAAACTAAGGATTGATTCAAATGGAATTCCATAACTACCTTGGGAAGGAATTTTGGATGTGTATGGAGTATCACTCTGTCATGGAGGAATTTTGTATAGGGTATGTGACCAGTGCTTGTAACTCACTAACCCTTCTAGCAGATGTAATGGCTATTAGGAAGATAGTCTTCCATGTGAGAAATTTAATATCGCAGGAATTCATGGGTTCAAAAAGAGAACCCATGAGCCTTGTTAGTACTAAATTAAGGTCCCATTCTGTGACTGTTGGCCATATTGGTGGTTTAAGGTGAATTAAACCTCTCATAAATCTACTGACAAGAGGTTGCACGGATACTGGTGCATCCCCTATTGTATGATGGTAAGCTGAGATTGCACTTAAGTGAAGTCTTAAAGACAAGGTCTGGAGACTAGAGTCTGAAAGGTGCCATAGTATAGTAAGGACGTTGTGGGGCAGGAAAAAGGGTCAATGTCTCTTTGTGTACACCACAAGGTGAATCTTTTCCACTTCGAACAATAGTTTTTTGGTGTGGAAGGTTTACGTGAAGCTATAAGCACTTGAGAGACATTAGTTGAACGATTGAGTGGTTGTAAGATCAAGCTTTCAACATCCAGGCTGTCAGAGATAGGGATTGAAGGTTGGGATGGCACAACCTGCCCTGGTCCTGAGTTATGAGAGGGGGTACTGTGCCCAGACGAATTGGCTCTGTGATCGATAGGTTGAGAAGTATGGGAAACCACATTTATCAAGGCCAATACGGGGTAATGAGTATCATGGACCCCTTGTCCTGTTGTAGCTTCACTAGAGTTTTGGTTATTAGCGGTATCGGTGGGTACGCGTATAGAAGACCTGAATTCCAAAGGCAAGCAAAGGCATCCTTGGCTGACTGGTGTTTCTGTTTGTGCAGGGAGCAGAACCTGTCCACTTTGTGATTCAGGTCAAATGCAAATAGGTCTATTGGTGGTTGACACCAACATTGAAATATCCTGGTCCGTACTAAGGGATCCAGGGACCATTCATGAGGTTGGAACTGACAATTGAGGCGATCTGCAACTACGTTGTGAATGCCCGCTAGATTAGTGTACCAGGGCCCAGTCCCAAATCTGTGCGGCTTCTTGACAAAGGCGATACGAGCCCGTACCTCCTTGTTTGTTCAAGTACCACATGGCAACTGTGTTGTCCGTCTGCACAAGTACAGTTTTGTGTGAAAGGCAGTCCTTGAACGCATGTAAAGCATAACGTATAGCTCGTACCTCTAGGAAATTGATTTGAAATGTTGCGTCTAGTTTTGTTCAAGTACCCTGGGTTTGGAGATTGTCTATGTGAGCTCCCCAACTTAAGGTAGATGCATCTGTAGTTAAAGTTATCTGTGGAGCTGGTTGTTGGAAGGGTAGACCCTTGCGCAAGTTGTCCCTGTTTGCCGACCAAAGGAGAGAGGAACGTAGCTAATGGGTTATTTGAATTGGAGACGACCATGGTTGAATTGCTTGTATCCATTGTGATCTCAATGTCCATTGGGATATTCTCATGGCTAATCTGGCCATAGAAGTGACATGAACTGTGGAGGGCATGTGACCTAGTAGAGTTAGAAACTGATGAGCTGTTGCCTGTTTCAGGAAGTATAGCTCATTTGCTAATGAGGAGAGTGTTTCCACCCGATCTTCGGGTAGGAATGCTCTTGATAGTGTGGTGTTCAACTCTGCTCCGATGAATTGTAGGTGAGACTGAATGAGATGGGACGTTTGGTAATTGATGAGAAAACCCATCAAGTGGAGCAGATTGATTGTTAGTTTGAGAGAAGCAAGAGCTCCTTGTTGAGATTGACTTCTGATGAGCCAGTCGTCCAGGTAGGAAAAAACGTGTACGCTTTCCTTGTGTAAGCGTGCTGCTACTACTGCTAGGCATTTCGTGAACACTCTGGGTGCTGAGCCAAGTCCGAAAGGTAGATCCCTGTATTGGAAATGCTGATGACCCACCAGGAAACGCAGATACTTGCGATGAGGAGGGAATATTGGAATATGAGCGTAAGCGTCTTGTAGATCCAGAGAACAGAGCCAGTCTCCTGTATGAAGAAGAGGAAGCAAGGTGCCCAAAGAGACCATTCTGAATTGCTCTTTTCATAGAAATTTGTTGAGATTTCAGAGGTTCTAGCATAGGATGTAGGCCTCCTGTTTTCTTTGGAATGAGGAAATAGCGGGAGTAGAATCTTCTGCCCTGCTGAGGCCGGGGTACTGGTTCTACTGCTCTGGCTCTCAGAAGGGTGGATAATTCTGCTTGGAGGAGAGAGATGTGATCTGTGTTTGTCCAAAGAGACTTTGATGGAGAGTCTTTTGGAACTATTATGGAGAGTACCCATTGGTCCGTTGTTATCCTTAACCAATGGTTGTAGTAGAAGGAGACTCAACCTCCTACTGGTATGGTTGGGGTTGCTGGGTTGGCTGCTGTTCTCTGGCCTTATCTCAAAAACCTGCAGCTGGGCCTGTTTGCGCTGGCGGTTGAGGCCTAGCGGTTCTAGGTTGTCTGGGCTGAGATCTTTGTTGTGAACGGGAAGATCTGCCCCTATATGCTGGTGGATAGTACCTTCTTGGCCTGTAGTACGGCTTTCTGGTATCCTTTCTTGGTTGACTACGTGACACTGAAGAAGAGTCTTGTGGGACAGCAGATAACTGACGCAGTGTCTCTGTATGTTCTTTAAGTTGGGCTACTGCATCCTGAACCTTTGATCCAAAAAGGTTGTCGCCCACACAAGGCAAGTCCACCAACTTATTTTGTGCCTAAGGTCAGAGGCTTTTAACCAGGCCCAACAGCATGCACTGATCCCAGAAGCTGCAACTCTTGAAGTTTCGAAGCTGTTGTATGCAGCACGAACTTCATTTTTTCCCAGCTTCTAGT
Source organism: Rhinatrema bivittatum (assembly GCF_901001135.1). Classification (NCBI taxonomy): domain Eukaryota; kingdom Metazoa; phylum Chordata; class Amphibia; order Gymnophiona; family Rhinatrematidae; genus Rhinatrema; species Rhinatrema bivittatum. The sequence continues at coordinate 21,486,643 of NC_042630.1, forward strand.
CCTTTATGGACAATTGCATTAGCTGCATCCTAGTACTGCTGAGGTAGGGAGTCATCAAGCTGCTGCATTTGTTTCCAGAGATTTCTCTGGTACTGTGTCATGTAAAGTTGGTAAGACACTATTCTGGAGTTAAGCACTGCTCCTTGGAAGACTTTCCTTCCTAGAGACTCTAGGAATCTGTGATCCTTCCCTGGTGGGGTAGACTAATGAGGTTGTACTCTTTTAGATTTTTTCTGAGTCGACTTGACCACTACTGATTGATGTGGTAGTTGTGCCCTTTGATAACCAGGGATGTGCTGTATAGATATGTGGTGTCCATTCTTCTATTGACTGGTGGACCTGAACATGGATGTTCCCACAATCTATGTTGTAACTCTACCGGGACCTCATGAATAGGGATGGCTAGGACTTCCTTAGGGGAGCCACAAATTGAAGAACCTCCAAGGTTTGCTGTCTTGTATCCTCCTCAGACACTAATTTAAAAGGGATTGTGTCTGCCATATCTTTTAAAAGTGGTAAAGGATAAGTCCTGTGGAGACTTCTTTCTTCCTTCAGGAGGAGATGGTTCAGACATAAAACTTTCTGATGATGGATCTGTTTCTATCCTCCCAGGAGTCATAGAGGGGGGATGGACCAGAAGTATCTCCTATACCTCCTGGCTTAGTAGGGATAGATTGTGATGGCATAGCACCGATGAGGGCATAGAGTTTTTCCATTATTGGTTGAAATATCGATACATCTGGTTGTATTGGAGTCCCTGGTACGGGTACCGCCATTGGGAATGGTGATGGCATCAGTGATGGCACCGGCATAGACAATGGTGTCTACTTCGGTGAGGGTACCGGCCTCTGAGGAGTCATCGGTGTTGATGGATGTAAGTCCTGAATCGCTTCTTGCACTGCCTGGCGGATGAATCCGCTCAGTTCCTCAGTTATAGCTGTTGCAGGCAGAGCAGCTATAAGTGGTGGAAATGAAGGCGTCATCAGCTCTACCACAGGGCCCTGTGGTGGCTCGATGTCCGGCACCTCTAGAGGTGGGGAATGCCTTGGTGTAGCAGGCCTTGGTGATTCCTGTAGATGAGGTCTCTTGGCTCCTGGCTGTTTTGGTGATAACATGGCCTCCGGAACCGAGGAATGTCAATGCCGATGTCTGTTTTAGACTATGTTCGGTGGCTTTTTCAAGCCCAGACGTTGATTTTGTCAATGTCACTGACCCCGTCTGTGGCAATCGGTCTCCCGAACCCTCCACTCGACGTTTTTTAATAATCAAACATTGACGCTTCTGCCGGAGACAAATGGGTGGACATAGACGTGGAAGGCAGTAACTGGATGTTACTTTTCCTGATGCGCCTTTCTTCCTTTGGCGGTCATTTCCACACATTTTGGACATGACAAAACGTCATGGGATTGCCCTAAACATAATACACACTCAATGTGTGGATCAGTAATAGACATAGTTCGATTACATTTAGGGCATTTTTTAAATCCTGTGGCCATGATAGCCATCGACGGCTGTCCTGGTTATCTGACCAAAAACTTCTTGAACTCGAAGAGTCGAAAAAAAGAAATTAACTCACGGGCTGGTGGTTGAAGAGAGACCCCAATGTGGGGAATGAGAAAAGAGGGATTTTTAATTTGTTTCTAGACAAAGTTGTGTGAAGAAGTGCACACAGGGCTCCTTCACCGCGATGCTAACTGCAGCGTGGAAAAACGAAGACTGAAGGGAGACCGCTGTGGCTCGAGGGATCATGGCATGCTGGGCATGCTCAGTATGCTAGTCAAAAGTTTCTAGAAACTTTGACAAAGTTTTCTGTGATAGGGCTCTGTCAGTGACATCACCCATCTGAGGACTAGCATCCTGCTTGTCCTGGGATAAAGTCTATTTCTAGACTGTTCCCACTCCCCTCCAATAACACTTGACTCTCTCTCCAATACCAGAGGAGCAGATGGAAGGCCTCATTAATCACGATGACATTATAAGAGGCCCTGTAAAATCAACTGTCTTCAGCACAGCCACAGTCTCTGCCTCTCATCTGCAGAAGCAGAGTCCATATGGACAGGATGCATTCTCTCCACTAAAGATAGCACCAGCTCAGGAAACAGGAACACATCAAATGGTCAGAGAGGCGCAGGAGGAGGAATTTGCCTCAGGTTCAGAGCCACTCCCTAAAAGCCAGACTAAATCATCTATTTCAATCTCAGACAGAAAATATGGTCAGCATACTTGGCCATAGTTGACAACATCCTTTTCCTACATCAAAGTCTCCCCTCCTGAAGATTTATGTTCAGTGTTAATGAAATTTTTTATTTTTATTTTAGTCTCAAACCATACATTGACATCTACAAACAGGTTTAATCAAGAGCTTTGATTCCCAGAATAGACAGTAGTCATGGCAGATTTTTGTTACTCTGGGATTTACAGTTTAAAAATTAGGAATCACCATTTCCATTTGCAGCCAGTCACTAGAAGACTGGATGCCAAAGAAACTAATTATCTCACCAATCAGGTGCCGGAGGCAGCCTTAAAAAAAAAAAAAAAAGAACTATGCCTCAAATGCACCAAGAAAGGACGCTCAGTTGCATGATGTTTGCAAAAAAAAAAAAAAAAAAAAAGTTTAGTCAACCAGCTTGGATGCATGAATAGCAGTGTATTCTAGCTGCATATGGTCCAGTACCTTTGTAACATTCTAGAAATAGTGCAAGACAAAATTTAAAAAAATAATAATTTTCTTCCTGAATCTCACTCAGGACAGGCAAGCCCTGGCTGTGAAGGCAAGGAAGTACCAAGCACCTAGTGAGGGCTACACAATAGCTCTGATACAACCACCAGAAACTCGGCCTTGCTTTTACGAGCATCAAGAATGGCCTGGCTTAGGGCTTGAAGCTTAAGAGGATGTCTGTAATAGGCTATTATTGATCAATGCTTAGGGAACAACCTCTTTAGGGCAAGAAAACAGTGGACCTTTCTCTATTACAGCTCCAATATTCTGGTTCTCCTTACCTGAAGCTTTTAGGTTGGCAGATTGCTTAAAAACTTCTAAAACCTTCTTGAAAACATTTGTTTAGACAGGACTATCTTTTTATTTTTAACTTCTTCAGGTTTGATGCAGCAATTTCTGTAAATAAATGTTTTTGATTTGTTAATGTTTAATTATATATTTTATAAATGTTTTTAAATATACATCACTTAGTGCTTTTTGCATAAGCGATTAACAAATTTTGATAAAGATAATGAATCTAATAATAGAATCTTACAGACCTTATGTACTGCCATAGAGAATACCTCAAAATGCAAGATGCTATCAATCCACTGGAAAAAAAAAAGTCATACTTCCAATAAAATGATATATATATATCTTAATACTTGGTCTCATACCAGGAAGAACCAGCAACAGAGAACAAAACAGAGTGATCATAAACCGAAAGAGGCCAGACTTTGACCACCCAATCCAAGCCTTCTTTTGGACTTGCCACTGAGACCACAGCTAGTATCTCCTCACCAGGGCAGGGGCTAGCGGGAGGCAGGCTAACTCTTTGCAGACTTGTAGCTCCAGATTACCTCATAAGTTTGGGTCTTTTGCATAATCAAGGCAGGAATATATATGTTGAGATTCTGAGCTATCCCTCCCAACAAACTCCCAAGAAAAGGAGGGACAACTCACCACATTACTATTGCAAGAGAGCTCTGCTTTGTTGATTGTGAGAGCTATAGAGCATGCCCCTCTCTGAGCCAAGGTTAGGATTGTATGCCCCATGTATGTTGTGGGGGTCTCCACTCCATTTTAGATCTTAAGAGCAATGAACAAATTCTTGGTCAAGGAAAAATGCAAAATAATCACCTTTCCCATAATCATAACCCTCCTGGACAATGGAGCCTGGCTGTGATTTCAGGATCTAAAAATGCATACATATACATCCCAATCCATCTGGACCACAGAAGTTTTAGGTGAGTCATAGTAGGAAAAATGCCACTGCTAACATGATTTCATCCCCTTTGGATTGTCAACAGCACCTTGTCTTTACAAAACGTCTGGTGGTGGTGATGGTGGTGGAGGCAGTGGCAGCCCACTTTCCCATACATAGATTGCCTCCAAAAAAAAAAAAAAAAAAAAAGCTATTTTTAATTCCATAAAGTTCTAAATTTAAGAATTCACCTTCTGGAACAACTAAGCTTTGTAACAAAATATAACAAGGCTGAGATGACAGCTACTCACCACCTACAGTTCAAAGGGACAGAACTCAACATGGAGAAAGGTGGATCTTCCTCAAGTGGAAAAACAATACTTTGGCCGTGAACAACCTCATCAAGGGGCAAATTGTCAGCAAGAACCTACCTTAAAAGCATTAGAGCACATGGCCTCCATATACTACCAAAGGGCAGAGTGCATTTGAGAGTGGCCCAATGAACTCTTGACTCCCAGTTATGCCAGAGTTGCAGAACTTAAGGAACAGATGGCTTGGGGCTTCTCAGAAGCAATCTTGAGGGTTCATCTGTTCCTTATGCCACAGCATTCGGTCAGCCTAATGACAGATGTATCACTCACAGCTGCAGAGCCCATAACTAAGGCATCAACTTGCTGGAGTGCAAAGCTGCAATGTTAGGACTGATAATCATTCCAGCATATCCTGTCAAACACGATTATTCTCAACCAGATCACCATGTTTTACATAAACAGGAGGGAATAGGATCATCGCCCCTGTGGCTGGAGCCAGTCAGAATTTGGATCTGGTCATTTATGAAACACAACAAAAAAGTATTCAACTTCTGTTCCAGAAAGGAAGCAAAAGACTGCATGGCAAGGATGTTTCCTATACATAGGAGTCATGGTTTCCTCCATGCATACCTGTCTCCTCCACTTACAGCCAGAACTCAGGCAAAGTTAAGGAAGACTGAGAAACTATGATCCTTATAGCTCCAGCAAGGCCCAGGCAAATGTAGTGTCTGCAGCAGTTTTATTTCTCAGCCAGGAAGCAAACTCCAACCGTGGTTTCTCAACACAAGAGGGGCCCAATTACACTCCCATTATCTTAGTACTAGTAATGACAGCATAGCTGTTAAGGGAGCAATAGTCATTTACACATATTCCCAACTAGTGTTCTGGATTCTCCCGGAAGCCAAAAAACAGTCCACTAGCAATTTTTACAATTCAAAGTAGAAAAGGGCTGCTCCATGGTGCATGGAGAATGTGGGTCATTTAGGGACCTTTGTTTTCAGGGGGTTTTTTTCTGGGAATTTATTATACCAAAAACAAAACCCACAGAAATCTGTGGAAAACTCAGTATCTTTCCAGGTAAATATAATTTTTGTTTTTTGTAAAAAAAAAGAACAAAAAAAAAAACTGATGTGAAAAATAACTACAAACAAAACCCATTATATTCTATATTTATCCACTTCAGCACTGAAGACACATTCAGTGAGAGTCCATTTCAGCTCAATATCCATTTACCATGGCTAGCCAGGATACAGGACACTCTCCCCTTATCTTCTAGTGGCCAGATTCTTAAAGGGTTTGCTACATTCAAATCCACCATTGAGACCACCAGTGGAACCTTGGGACCTCAGTATTATTTTGCAAGTCTAATGGACAGTATGTAGAAATTCAGGGAATAACTAGTTTCTGATTAAACCATGACAATGACTAGTTAATACAACCAATGGTTGACACAAAACTAAATCCCAATGATTAAATGAAGTTGTAGTATCTAGTTAAAAATGGTCTATCTAATCTGTATTATTATGTAATTAAAACTTTCTCATTTTTATGAAGATGAAAGTATCTCTGCTCGCTTAGCAAATGCACAGTTGGGCAGTATAGCTCAAAACTATTGCAGTTTAAAGCTCAAGGCTAGTATTTTGAAGTTGTCTACAAAACATACCAATTTAACAAAAGTTCAATACACTTCAATGAAATATTGAGAAAGACTTAAGTAAAATAAGTAAAAGGAAGATAATAGACCAATGATTGTAGCTAGTGGCCAATTAGGCTCTTATTGAATTTCAGATTCTATGCCGGTGCTGAGGTCTTATCCTTCCACATAAAAAAGGTTTTTCTATAGATGTTGTTATAAAAATGTAAAAGATTAAAAATGAGAGAGTAGTTTTAATTACACAATAATAAAGGTTAAAAAAAATTTTAACTAGATACTACAACTTCAATTAATCATTGGGATTCAGTTTTGTGTCAACCATTGGTTGTATTAACTAGTCATTGTCAAAGTCTAATGGACAGGCCATTCAACTACTTACCATGTGTGTGCCACAATTGTAAACTATAAAAGTAGTGGTCCACGTTGCCATCATTTTGACAAAGAGAGTGGGGGAACTCCCCTACACAGTATTTTATTTTTTACCAAATAAGAGTTCTAAGAACACACCCAAAATTCTTACCAAAGGTTCTCAGATTTCCACTGTAATCAGGAGATTGTCTATTTTATCCCCTCAAGGTCACACATATTACCTACACAGGTAGCATTTCAACACCTTAGACTGCAAACAGGCTTTGTCCATTTATTTAGATAAGGCAAAGAAAATTAGGACGTCATCTCAGCTACTTGTATTCTATGACCCAAATAGGCCTTAGAGGCCTGTATATAAAAGGATAGTAATTAAATTGTGGAAGACGGGAGTTAGAAGCCTAGTGGTTAACCAGGGAAGCCAGGGTTCAAATTCTGATGCTCCTTGTGCAAATTACTTCACTCTCAGTTACAGACAGCGGGCCAATGTAATAAAGTGTATTTGACAGAGCACACAGTTTAAGCTGCAGGTGTGCAAATATTTGTGTGCGCACAAACTTTACTGCTGATGCACCAAAGCATTTTACACATAGGTTAGCCCCCTCTCATGTAAATCCCATGTTAATAATGGAATTAGCTATTATTATCCCGAATGCAGAGGTGAGCTGGCTTAACTTGTGTTTTCTTAGTGCTGGAAATCAAAGTAAAGTTTCCAGGGTAGACACTGCATTTATACTGAAAACATTTTTTGTGCACATAAATTATATTTTGTGCATAGAAAACATACTGTGCATGTTTTCTGCATATACAAAAGGAAGGGAACATTTTCCTCTGGTTGGTGCTTTCTTTTCCTGCAGCATTGACTTTAGTTCCCTCCCATGTCTCTCCCCCCCCCCCCCCCCAATTTAAAATGTGTGCTCAGACTATGCAAAAGACTGAATTTAAACTCCCAATGCATTAGTATATCATTTGCTTGCTGTATCAGGAGTTGAAACTTTTTTTTTCACACAAGATAAGTTGTGCTGAATTTCAGCACTGTTTTACCATGCACCTTATATTGCATCGGGCCCTTTAGGACAAGGAAATGCCTACTATACCTGAATGTAACTCATCTTGAGCTACCATTGCAAAGTTGAGAATTAAGTAAAAAAAAACAGTGCAAAATGTTTCATGCACATGCTCTTTTTCCTAAATTAGAGTGATAGTCCCCTAATTATAAAAAAAAAGAGGGGGGCATCAGACTGTCCCTTTCGGTAATTTATTTTATTTGAAGCCACAGCTACCTTCCTTTTATTCCCTCCTCTGTATAGCACCTGCTATAAATATCCACTTGTTGAAAGAAGCTTAGGAATACAGCAAGGTGTTATAGCTAAAGAACACATCAGCTGGTTAATACTGTACTGCTACCCTACTTGAGGAAAGTCAAGATGCATTTTCTCACCTTTGATATTAACAAAGGCAGAAACAGGATTCCACGTTAGAATCATATGCTTTTCCCCAACACAGTTGCTAGCACAGTAGCAAGGCATAATGAACAAAAGGAATATAAAACCAAGATTACAGAGGGAAAGCACCAAGGAATCTTGCTTAGTGATTTTTTTCCAGAGGCAAGTATGCTTAAAAAGAACTATAGCAAAAATGCCCAATATTCTGAAGGGATTCCCCCCCCACCCCTTAACAGTTATCACTCGGGCTCCATTCCCAGCTCAAGTCCTGATGAGGGTTTTGGTAACCGCAGCAATAACTTTAAAGGAAAATCATCCTGTACCCTAGGATTGAGATTCTCAAATCAGTTGTGGGGACCCACCTAACTGGTCAGATTTTCAGGATATCCATAATGAATATGCATGAGGTAGATTTCCATGCATTGCCTCCAGTGTATGCAAATTCATCTCGAGCATAGTAGGGATATTCTAAAAAACTGACTGGTTAGGTGCATCCCAAGACTGAGCTGAGAACCCCTGCCCTAGGAGAGAATCTCAGCAGAGAAGGCTAAACTGCTTCATAATACTCTAAAAGCAACTTTTCTTTCTTTTGTTTTTGAATGGTTTATTTTGTTTAATCACCTTTCCCTCTCTAGGCCAATATGGACTGGTGGGACAGGAGAAGATTCTGCAGGAGCCATTCCTGGCTCCCAACAAACAGAGAAAGCAAATGTTGCTTACCTGTAACAGGTGTTCTCAAAGGACAGCAGGATGTTAGTCCTCACATATGGGTGACGTCAGTGGACGGAGCCCTGTTACAAAAAACGTTTCTGTCAACGTTTCTATAAAGCTTTGACTGACACTGGCACACTGAGTATGCTCAGCCTGCAATTATCCCTGTGACCACAGGTGTCTTCCTTCAGTCTCGTCTTATAGCAAAAAGCACAAGCGAAACCAAAATAATAAAACGTATGTAGACCCAACTCCGTGGGGTGGCAGGTGGGTTTCGTGAGGACTAATCCTGCTGTCCTGTGAGAACACCTGTTACAGGTAAGCAACATTTGCTTTCTCATAGGACAAGCAGGATGGTAGTCCTCACATATGGGTGAGTACAGAGCTGAGGATGCCCAAGAGTGCACCAAATGCACCCAAAAACGTGCAAAAGGCACAACGACGGGGGTGGAATTTGGTAAGGAGGGCATCCTGAAACCTTTAATGGGTTTGATGGAAGGATGTTGGGTAGTTAAACCGAAAAGATGAGCAGACTGACTGGCCAAACATGGAAGCATGCCGGCCAGTCTTACCTAAGCAATAATAGGCTGCGAAGGTATGGAGAGAGCTCCAGGTCGCAGCCTTACAAATATGTACAAGCGGCACCGGCCGAAGGTGAGCTATTGAGGCTGGTACGGCCCTAACAGAGTGTGGTTACACACGGTGTTGTAGTGAAATGTCTGCTTGTTGGTAGGAAAAAGATACAGTCAGTCAATTAGGAGGAAAAGGTCTGTTTGCCCAATGGAACTCACAGCTTGGCTTTTGCCACAGAAGGAAAGAGTTAAGTGTAATTCCTATGGAGTGTAGTGCGGTCTAGATAGAATGTAAGTGCACTTTTACAGTCCAAGGAGTGGAAAACCCTCTCACTCTGGTGAGAGAGAGGTGTTGGGAAAAAGTGGGCAGACTATATTCTGAGTAAGGTGAGATGCTGCTTCTACCTTAAGAAGGATATGAAGTTGAATACGTAAGACCACTCGGTCACGGAGGAACGCAGGGTCGGGTGAGTATGTAACAAGATGTGGAACTCACTGACCCTGTTGGCAGAAGTGATGACTACGAGGGAAAGAATTTCCCATGCCAGACTTAAGTGAGAGGAATGGGAAGGCTCGAACGGGGAACATATGAATCTTGTAAGCACTAAATATAGGCCCCATTCTGTAACCAGTAAAAATAGAGGTGGCTTAATCAGTGGATAACCCATGGTAAGCTGACTCAGAAGGGGTTGAACCATTAATCGGGTATCCCCACTCCCAAGTGGTACGCCAATTGGAACAGAGGTGTACCCATGTGGAGGATCTCTGGGGAGCAGAATCCGAGGGAGTAAGAGAAGAGAGTGGTGTAGAAAAAAAGGGGGTAATACCCTTTTGTATGCGCCATGTGGTAAATCATGCCATTTTGAATGGTAAGATTTATGTGTGGCAGGTTTTTGTGATGCTACCAGTACCTGAGAACATCAGTGAGTCCATGATATGAGACTGACCTGTGAGAAGGCGAATTGTTTATTGGTGTGATAGATTGAGAAGTATGGGAAAGCATACTGGTCTCGGCCAGGACGTGGGTCTGAGAAACAGTGAACCCCCATCCCGGTGCAGCATAATAAGAGTGCTGGCTATGAGAGGCATCGAGACACACACTTATAAGGCCTTTGTTGCAGCAAAGGCATCCATGGGAACGCATTTGAGACATGTGAAGGGAGTAGAATCTGTATCGTATGGTTCGATTCAGACGCAGAGAGCAAAGTCGGTTGACCTCAGCACTAGAAGATTTTTCTCGCTACACATGTAGTCCGAGACCATCCGAGAGGATGGAAACCTATATGGAGAAGGTCTGCTAGTGCGTTCAGTAAGTCTGTTAGATAAATGGCCCGGGGATGCATGGAGTGAGCAAGGGCCAAAGGTAGAGCTGCGCAGTTTCCTAGCAGAGCAGCTAAGACGTTTGTTGGAAATACCACATTGTCACTATGCTGTCTGTCTGTATGCACAAAGGTTTCCCTGTACATACTAGGATCAGTCCAGACCATAGGTTATGTCCCCCCTCCAGCAGATGGAGTCAGAGCAAAAACTGAGAGGGCGGTCCCTGATAACTGGTGCGCCCTCTGTAAACCTTCAGTATTTCTCTGACTCCAGCAGATGGCAGTTGCACCTTCGGTTCCCCAGTTCATTGAGAGGATAGTTTACAGAATTTCTTTATTCCTTGTTTTCCTCTAATTCTTTCCTTGGATGGATCATAGTTATAAAGTTTAAAAAAAAAAAAAAAAAAAGCCTGTGTTCAGCTTCTCTGGAGACCTGCAGGCAGAACTTTGTTTTCAGTGACAGATCTATCTTGTACATTCCGTCTTATGTTATTCTGTTGTTTTTGCCCTAGGGGTGAATGTTGGTGGTCCAACCTCTCCCCCACGACCCCCTGTTGCCCTGAGATGCCGTTTCTTCCTCAGGGCAGCCTAATAGTTTCAGAGACGCGCCATTCCTCTGACTGAACGGGAGAGCGGGTCGTTTCTGACAGCAGCGCTGAATTTCTGGTTCCTGTGAGGAGCTGGGTGCAGGGGGAGGGGTGGTCCAGTCCCTTCCCCATGGAGACCCCTGAGAAGTCTCATACCTCAGGGGTCTCATCAGAGAAGTAGAATCCCTCTGCCACTTTAACATCCTTGAGAAGCTCCCAGGATAGGACGACGTCTTTCCCTCTTCTACGAGGAGTGGATCAAAATCACCTCAGACCGGTGGGTCTTGGATATTCTACGGCACAGTTATGCTTTAGAATTTGCTCAACCTCTCAGGGACAGGTTTATCTTCTCTCCGTGCGGTCTCATCAAACAGTGTGCACTGCGACAAACACTGGATCGGCTCCTGGATTTGGGTGCCATTCTCCCGGTGCCGGTACCGGAACAAGGGTTCGGCCATTATTCCGTCTACTTCGCAGTCCCCAAGATGGTCAACAGGACTCTCAAGATACCACACTTCAGGATGGAAACCCTGCGCTCAGTGATTGCCGCGGTACACCAGGGAGAGTTCCTCATGTCCTTGGACTTGACGAAGGCTTATCTTCGTATCCCCATCCTGTAGTAGCATCAATGCTTCCTCCGCTTCAAGATTTTAGGGCATTTCCAGTTCCAGGCCCTGCCATTTGGCCTAGCGACCGCTCCTCGCACCTTCACCAAAGTTGTGGTGTGGCCCTACGGAGGGAAGGGATTCCAGTCCATCCCTATTTGGACTGGCTCATCCGGACGAAGTCCACGGATTTGTGCCAGCACTCAGTGGAAAGAATATTACTTCTCCAGTCGTTAGGCTAAATCTTCAATTTTGCCAAGAGCAGCCTCACTCCGGCGCAGTCACTCAACTTTTTGGGAGCTCATTTCGGCACCAAAGTGATGTTTGGATAGAGCCCAATCTCTCCTCTCTCAGGTTCAGTGCTTTCGGAACCTCCGACCTCCCACTGCTTGGGACTATCTCCAGGTGCTGGGCTCCATGGCCTCCACTATAGATGTAGTGTCTTGGGCTTTTCCCACATGCGTCCCTTACAAACAGCATTTCTCTCCCGTTGGAAGTCGGTGTTTCAGGAATTTCAGACTCTTCTGCCGCTTTCATCTCTAGCCTGACCTGGTGGCTCAACCTGGATCACTTGCTAAGAGTGGTGGACCTAGAGGTTCCGCAGTGGGTGATCATTACGACAGATGCCAGCCTCGCCGGCTGGGGGGCTGTGTACGGACGCCAATCGATGCAGGGGCAGTGGACGCCAGTTCAGTCAGCGTGGCCCATCTGGAGACAAGAGCAGTTCGTCTGGTGCTGAAGCGCTTTCTGCCTCTAGTCCAAGGCCGAGCAGTCTGAATCCTCTTCGACAACGCAACGACAGGGGCGTACATCAACCGTCAGGGAGGGACAAGGAGTCTCCATGTTGCTCAGGAGACAAATAAGCTAATGCAGTGGGCGGAACTCCATTTGTCCCATCTGGCAGTGTCTCACATTGCAGGCGTACACAATGTTCAAGCGGACATCTTAAGTCGCTAACACTTAGATCCTGGGGGAGAGAGAGCTGTCCCAGGAAGCAGTGTCACTCCTCTTCTCGCGATGGGGGACTCCCCATCTCAATCTGATGGCCACTCAAAGGAACGCAAAGGCTCCGCGCTTTTTCAGTCGCAGAAGAAGAGCAAGGCGCAGAGGGCGTCGATGCCTTAATCCTCCCGTGGCCACGGGACCTCCTGCTCTACATCTTTCCGCCTTGGCCCCTAGTGGGAAAGGTGCTCCAAAGAATACAATCACCAGGGGCCCATTATCCTGGTAGCTCCGGAATGGCCTCGACGGCCATGGTTTGCAGACTCGTCAACTCTAGCGGTGGACGGCCCGCTTCGACCGAGACATCTGCCGAACCTTCTCCGACAGGACCCAGTATTTTTCGACCAGGGAGATCGCTTCTGTCTAGCGGCCTGGCTTTTGAGCGGTGCCGGCTGAGAAGAGGAGGGTACCCAGAGGCTATCTCCACTCTTCTCAAGGCTAGGAAGTCTTCAACCTCCATGTCCTATGTCCGGGTCTGGAAAGTTTTCGAGTCTTGGTGCCAGTCCACACAACTTTCTCCACGTCATGTGACAATACCCCAGCTGTTATCTTTCTTGCAGCAAGGTCTGGAGATGGGATTAGCCTACAATTCCCTCAGAGTACAGGTGGCAGCCCTTGGTGCCCTCCATCATCAGGATGGAACTACTCTTTCATCGCACCCTGACATAGTCCGGTCCTTAAAGGGAGTAAAGCATGTGAAGCCACAGATACGCAATTTAGGTCCTTCGTGGAGCTTGAATTTGGTCTTTCGAATTCTAGGCGTTCCACTGTTTGAACCTCTGAAGAGAACTATCCTCAAGGACCTCACTCTCAGGACAGTATTCCTGGTGTCTATCTGTTCCGCTCGCAGAATTTTGGAGCAGGGTATCCTTGTGTACCGTACCATCTTTTCTACCAAAGGTGGGCTCGTTCTTTCATTTGAATCAGTTGGTGGAGCTGCCGTCCTTCCAGGACGAGGATTCCAGAGAGCTTAGATGCCTTGATGTCAAGTGCATCCTCCTTCGATGTCTGGAGGCTACCAATGCTTCCGTTTATCGGATCACCTCTTGTCCTCTGGAGTGGTCCCCAGAAGGGAAACCAGGCTTCTAAAACCACCATTGCCCACTGGCTAAAGGAAGCAATTTCTATGGCATACGTTGGCACTGGGCATCCACCGCCAGACGGTATAAAGGCTCATTCTCTCCGAGCTCAAGCAGCCTCCTGGGCAGAAAACCAAGCGGCCTCTCCGCAGGAGATTTGCAGAGGGGAGACACCGTGGTCACAGGGATAATTGCAGGCTGAGCATGCTCAGTGCACTCAGTGTGCCAGTGTCAGTCAAAGCTTTATAGAAACTTTGACAGAAACGTTTTCCGTAACAGGGCTCCGTCCACTGACGTCACCCATATGTGAGGATACCATCCTGCGTGTCCTGTGAGAAATACAGACCTAACTTGGTGATCATTCATTTAAAAAAAAAAAAAAAATCAAAAACTTGACATTTTACAACACAAGTGTTACACGCTTTTGCCATTCACCCGCATATAAGTGCAAGCATTCAAATAAAAAGAAACTAACAAGAGACCCCCCTTCCATTCTGGCCCCAGAAGGTAAAAAGGACATTGGTCATGGCTACACCTGCATTTTTCCCAGACCTCATACCACAAGTTCTGGATTTAATTTTTTTAAATTTCTACAGTATCAAAATTCTGGACCTTTTCCACCATTTCCCCCTCAGTTTTTCACTGCAACCCATTCCTGGGTTTTTTTCTTGGGTCAGCATAATCTCTATAAGGGTACAGCCTTCTCCAGATTACATTTAAACAGTATGAGGTCACTTCAACCCATATGCAATTCTCATCAACCAGCAAGTGGAGGCATTAGTGGCCTGCAAACATGATAAAAGGAGGAATTCAAACAAAAACAAATATTGATGTTAACAAGGAGCTGGAGCTGTCACTAAACATGGGTTAACATTTTGTAAACCATGCATGGAAAGAAGCAGCTCATGGTTTCTCTGTTTCCACAGATTCTGCTCTGCCACAGATATGAACAAGCCCTTCCAACAGATAGAGAGGTGGCCCTGAGGGAGATAAGGGAAATGGCTAGTAAGTTAAAGCAGTAAAACTACCTGATGTCTTCCAAATACCACCATGCTTGGTTGTCTTAGCTCTTTTCTCCTCCTCCATAGACATTTCATTTTTATATAAAATGTCTATTTCTTTAGAATAAAAGTCATGTGCTTCATTGTTATTCTTGCCACTGTAGTCAATGGTAACCATAAGTATCACTGCATACTATTATCAAAGACATTCTTTACAGTGCCAGCAGGAAGCTACAAAGACCAATTTCTCCCACAAAGAAATAAAATGTAGAATGAAATGGTGCCAATCCTGATAGTTTACTAAATGCTAAACCAAACAACTGCTTTAAAGGGTGTTTCTATACCATCAAGTACCTCCAAAGCCACAGCTTTGTGTGCAGAGAGTGGGAGGGGGCAGCCCTGGTATCTCATTCAGGGTAGGCTTTCTTATTCCCACACTTCAATAAAAAAACACCAGGATTTAATAGGGAATTTTGAGGCTATAATCAGTAACCTGCTTAACTTCTTTCCACTCTTGGAACTCTATTCCACGAGGGGGAGGTGCCTTATAGAGCTTCATTCAAATACCAAGTTCTAGCATAAGTGAACTAGCAGCTTCCTTCCATCCACTGCTATTTTATAGTGTCTGCTAGGCAGACAGTTGAAGTGACATGCTTTTGTCATGTGCGACCATGAATGCGCTTAAACCTCAGGGTACTAACTCTAAAGAGGCCTGAGTCACAAGTAGCTTCCAAGCCGTACGAGTAGGTAACATAGGCAGGGGGGATCTGACCTGCAAAGTAAGTAGCCCTATGCTCAATCATGTGTAAATGTAAGCATTATTTGGACTCAGTCAAGCAGTTCTTTGCCAATCAGAATAGTATGCTGAATTGGCTGACATGGGGAGGGAGCCACCTTAAGGATGCTCCCCTTTGTCATATGTGCACCAAAGAATGCTGAGAAGAATTTACATACAGCCACAGGTAGCTCAAGCCCCTGGCAACACAACTTTACTGAACTTCACTAAGCCCAGGAAGGGAAGTATTGGTTCCCACACTAGTGGGGTGAAAAGTGTCTGAGGTAGCAGTGGTTTTTACCTTTCCATTGCTTGGCAGAAGGGGGCTCTGATCCTTTGTTCTGGTGAATTTCCCTGTACTGCCTCCATTGTAGAAGCTTTTCCTAGTTCAGATATTTTTTCTGAATTCCTCTGAATGTCTTGGATTCCTTGCTGGCTAAACAAGAATCCTCCCACAGATCCATCGTTCTTTAAGGCTCTCCCCCACAGCACTGACACCAAGGCACAGGGCCACCCCTTTACCAGTACTCATCTTAAAACAACCAGCTCCACACTCCCATAAAGACAATCCACAGTAAGATTCATAACCAGCAGAAAATCCTGTTCCAGTAGCACTGCTTTCCTCCCTCTGCCCCACAGCAGGGTAACAGAGGGCATGGGGCACCAAACTGAGCAATACAACGCCTTTTGCCTGTTCTTCCCAGCATGGAGGATAGTCTCTCCTACGGAAGCACCTCCATTTTCACTTCCAGGTGAGGAAGGAATTGTCCATTTGCCACAGGTGCCTGCTTCCCCTTCATTCCTGATGGTGCACATATCCCTCATCTGCCCTGCTCTTTTCTTCCATGTCTCCTCCACCACCACCCCAAACCCCCCCCCCAATTCTTTCTTCAGCACCCACCAGAGGCTTGGATCTCATTGGTCCGGTCATTTCGGTTTTTGTTTTTTTTAATTAGCACCTAAATCTGAAAGTCTGAGGGGGGTGGGTTGTCTACCTGTAACAAAGCATGAATTGGAGTCTCCTGCCAGTAGCCTCTGCTCAAGTCACTACTTCAATATAGGCCAAAAACAGTGGGACAGCCATTCTCCTCCCTACTGCATACACAAACTTTTCTGCCAAACACATATCCTCCTCCCACCCCCCCAAAAAAAGCAAATCCCACCAATCTTATGCAAAATCCCAAAAAAACAATGTAAAAAAAATAAGAAAACAATGATGCAACAAATTCTAGGCCAGCTCTGGCCATCTCAGCTAAGTTGGGAAGAGTCTATGCCCTGCCCACCCCAGCCCTTTCCCCACCCCCACCTAAAGTCTACTGCTATACAAGCAGCGCAGCGAACCATCACCATTCTTTGTACACAGACAGAAAAAATATTTCCAACTGTGGCACGGGCATGTGTGTGTGTCAGCGTGTGCAAATGGGGCAAATGTTCAGGGGTCACACACTTCCACACTTTACAGATTCGATTCTCAATGTCTTTCACCATCCCCCCCACCCCCCTTTGTCTCTCTCTGATAATTTGGTTCGCAGAACCTGTGGATTTTGTACAGGTGAGATGTGGTTTCTCTAATTTTCCTTGGCCTTCAATTAATTCCAGATTTTAAGGAAGCTGTCCCAAGAACCAGTTGCTACAGCCATGCCGTCATCTGTCACTCCCAGGCAGCTCACCCTGTTGTCGTGGCCAGCAAGGACACCTATAACACAGATGAACATATATAAATTATTTTATAGCATTTAATACTTGTATTAGAGAACAAAATTAATAAACATTACTTTCAAAATTTAGATATAAATTACAGATTTTTCATGTAGTAATAAATCAAACCATAGAGCATTCTGATAGGATTACGACTTTCTTCTTGTGAAATGCAGACATGTTGGAAAATCCTGTAAGTAATAAACTCAACTAAATAGATGCATTACAATAATATGGGTTTAAATCAGAGGCTCCCCACTCGGGTGCCATGACAGAAGTGTAGATGTGCTGGCAAATTTTTCCACCTGTAAGCTACAGCCACTAGCAGCAAGAAGAGTTGAGGTGAGCAAGCAGTGCAAAGTCTTGTTTTCTATGTTTTACCCCAACTCCCTGCCCATTCTTCTCCAGCCAGTGGGGGGAGTCCGTGAGCAGTGCACCTTACCTACTGCCTCCTCTTTTGCCAGCTTCCTTCTCAATCAGAACGATGCAGCCTTTGCTGTAAATTTGCTTCACTATAATTTGCTGAGAAATTATGGAATAGTAAACCATATATGTAATTAAGTAAATTAAGTAGATACCCCCGAGGGAGTAACATAGTAACATCGGCAGAAAAAGACCAAAATGGTCCATCTAATCTGCCCAGGAAGCTTCCCAAGGTAGTAACTGCTGCTCCGTGCAGGATACCCCCATGTTTCTCTTAGATTTACAGATGAGTGGTGATTTAAGAAAGCTTGATGAGTTGTCAACTGTTTGGCAGTTAAGATTTAATGCTAAATAGTAGAGTCATGTATTTGAAGTGCAGAAATCCAATTCCTGTTCTCGAATCCTGGAGCCTTTGGACACAATATATCATGTCTGCCTTCTTGTTCAAGGAACAGTAGTGAGAAGGTTCTTCCAAATCTTATCTCTGTACTAGTTACAGATTGTGAACGCTGACGACATTCAATGCTTTGTCCCTGTATCATCTTCTTGATCATCCACTTTTCAGCTGGTGTTGCTATGTCTTTTGAGGGTTAAAACTTGGCTGTGTTACAAACCTTTGTTAGAAGTGAATAAAAATGAGGTAATGATATTGGAAAGGACCCCTCCTAGAGATAAGCCTTCTACTTTTACTCTGGAGAGCCATGAGATTCCAAATGTATCACAAGTAATGAGTGTTGGAGTTATTTTATACTCCAGACTATGCGACCACAAATAAATGCAGTTGTGAAGGCAACTTTCTTCAAACTTAGAAACCTTTCTATAACTCCCTGTATCTCTGGGTTCCTATGTTTACTTTGCAAGTGTTGCAAATTGCACAAAATGCAATTTCATAGGCCTGAATATTAAACATTATCACCCCAGTTCTGTACAATCTCCTCTAGCTTTGGGTTGTGGCATGAATTAAATATAAAGCAGCTATATTAATTGACAAGCTGTTTGAGAATATTTGATTTACCATGGATTAGTACATTACTGAGAATCTACAACATGCTGTGTTCGTTTTGTTCATCTCAATCCCAGTACTAGCGGTTCCCTTCATTAAAAAATGCACATTTGGATGAAACTTGGGAGAGGACATTTTGTCAGCAGGTCCAGCATACTGGAATAGTCTACCCAAGCAATTGAGGCTAACACTATGCAGCAAGAGTTTTAAGAAACTCCTGAAAACATACATACTTCAGCTGGCATTTAATTCTGATGAGGCTTAAACTCTGTAGACAATGGTTCTACAGAGCTGAATAAGGTGGCTACATTGCACATAAGATCATTTTCTAAGTCTCATTAGATAGTTTATATTTCATTTTGTGATATAATTTTGTGTTCGTATTTTTGTGAACCGTTTTGAGCTTAGTCTAAGCAGTCTATACATTTTTTAAATTCTCATCTGTGCTTCTTGAAAGATATCATGCAATAGGACTGCTATAATTTTCTTAGCAGCTCCACAAACTATAGGATATCCAACATCTTGTTCCTGGCCTCCTCTTCTTTCTGCAACGCGAACAGAGAGGCTTCTGCCACTCTTTGGATGAAGCCCAGCCAGTGCAGACTTTCTCCTTTCCTGCAGAGGAAAAGGGTCAGGAGATGTATCAATTCCTCCTGATCAGAAATCTCCAGATTCTACAGCCATACCCCAGGAGTATTCAAAGTCTGAGCTCAACTGGTAGGCCAGGGGCATGGACCTAGATCTAGCCTAGAGATATGCACTTGTCAGGATTTTTCCATCTCTGTGGTTCCCTCCCCCCGGCTAGGAATCACCATTAGCACAACTAGTAATCTCTCCAGGAACTGGCATTGCTGCCAATCCTCTAGGTAACTCGAGGGACATTGGCCTGTATAGACACCAATACCCTCAATGCTGGAGCACCAATGCTATGCATTGCTGTGTCCAAGGATTGCTGGGTCTTCCTGTCTAGCTCCTCCTCAAAGACTGCCAATGCCAACATGGCTTGGCAGGCAGGAAGAGTAACCTCATCTTCCTGGCATACTAGGCATATATTAGTAGAAACTGTTGCAATTCCCGGGATTGAAACAAGAATGAGCTCTCATGACCACGGGAACATCTGGGTGGATTTATGGCAGCTTCCAGAATGTCCCTGCTCCTAGCATCAGGCATTGAATGATACTAATGTCAATGCTTCTTGGCCTTCAACTGATGCACATCATTGGTATTCCTCAATGCTGGAACCAAAGAAGCTGAACTCTTCGCCTTCTTCAGATGGGAGGAGGCAGACAATAGTCTGCCCCCTTGGGTCTTCCTTGTGCTTGAAGTCAAAATGAATTTATTCACCTCCAGTGATCGGAGCAGCTCCAAGGTCCATTGACATTGATACCACCAGTGCTGAAGCACCAGACTTATGGATCCCAAAATGCTTTTCCATAAGGTCAAGCTGGTATTAATGCCCCCTAGAGGTCATGGTTGTAAAAAAAAAAAAAAAAAAAAAAGGGACACCCCTGGACACTATGATTAGACTACAGGTATCGGATGCATCTATCATGGGGATCTGTGGAAGGCACCTCTTGAAGCTACTAGTTCTCTTATCTATAAGGGTATTGAGTGGAAAAACAAGCACAGTGAAAGCAGACTTGATTACAAAACTACAACAGATGCCATCTTGATGCAATGGTGCCAGTACACACCACAGGTTGCTGAAAAAGGAAACTTAAAAGTCAACCAATAAGCCTACCTAGGTGGCCAAGAGGGACAGACAAACTGCAAGGCCTCACAAAACGAATCCTATGCATAAAGGAGTCGGAAGGATCCTTAATAGCAGGAGAGTGAAAAAAAAAAAAAGTGTGACTTGTAGGATCTATGGAAAACATGACTGAAGGGGACCCCAAGTGGATGCCTGGCAGTATGGCATACTCAAAGTTTAACAAACTTTGAAGTAAAAGTTCTGTAACTCAACAAAAAATAAAGGCAGGTAAAGATATACAAAATATGTAACAATCTAATCTTTACCTTATCAGTTATCCAAATTAATTTTTCCTATTGGCTGACTAATAAAGAAAGAGAAAAGCCTTAATCTACGAATGTGCAAATAGCTATGCATGGATTGGAAATACCATTAAATTATAAATCTCTAATCATTTCTTATAAAAATGATTTCCTTTAATATTAATTTTATCAATTTAATTTATATGCAATATCAAAATTTGTCTTTTATCAATTTAATACATGTATAATGAAGTCCCAAAATTTCTTGTCCAAAGTTTCTTTTATCTCACTTGAATTCCAATGTATTCAAAGACTTGATGGAATGACATTCAAACTAAACCACTGTCATTTCCAATAGTCCAAGAGTATAAAGATGATAAAAATTAATTTGTCTCAAGTTTAAATCGAAAAGTCTCCAAGGGATGTACATAGGCTTGTGAATGAGTATACCACTGAAAACCAGGTTTGTTAGAATTCTTAGCCACTGGCCTGTTCATATTTTTTCTGAAAATTGTCTTTGGCCAATTTAGAAGAACTCAATTGTGATTAACCATTTAATACTCACCTTAAATAAACCACCATTGATGCTGGCCAGTGTTTCGCATCTAAGCGATATCAGGGCTACAAATGAACAAAAATCATTGCAATGAAAACAACGTTAAAATAATCCTTAGAACTGGTAATAAATGACCGTATTTATTGCACTATAAGACGCACCTGACCATAAGACGCACCTAGGATTTAGAGGAGGAAAATAAGAAAAAAAAATATTCTGAACCAAATGGTGTGCTAAAATATTTAATAAAATATAACAGAATATTTCAACAATGTAAAGTGAACAGCAGTATTAAGATCCATCATCACTGTCATTAACAAATGAGGAGAGACTAACAATTCATGTACTCTTCTAGTTATCTGGGAACCCCAAGAACTCTTCATCACTAGTGTCAGAATTTAGGAAGCTCAGTTGCTCACAATCACTGGCATCACTTTCTTCGCTATCTTCATATATATCATATCATCTTCAGTGCCATCTAAGGCATTGCTAATGCCACATTTTTTGAATGACTGTACAATGGTTTCATCCTTCACTGACTGCCATGTTGTTTTCACCCATTCATAAACTTGAGTGATAGTGGGCCTCTTCATTCATCCAGTAGGTGTCAGATCATGATTACCAGCAGCCATTCATTTGTTCCACTCTTCTCGCATAAAGACTTTAAACGGTTTGTTGATGGAAATGTTGAGAGGTTGCAACTGGCTGGTAAGACCCCCAGGAATTACAGCAAGATGAGTCTTCACTTCTTTAAAGCGCTTTTTTGTGGTTTTGCTAATATGCGCTCTAAACTGGTCAATCACTAATAGGGCAGGTTTTTTCAGAAGCCCTCCAGGACGTTTGGACCACACTTTTTAACCCATACTCTCATTCCATTTTCGTCCATCCATCCTTTCTCATGAACATGCACAACTCCTTGTGGGATCACTTCTTTTGGCATGTTTTTCCTTTTGAAAATTAACATCGGTGGCAGTTTGGTGCCGTCTGCACAGCAGGACAACACAACCATGTAATGGGTTTTCTCATGTCCTAAGGTTTTCACGGTTATGGTTTTGGCACCTTTCAGATCAAGTCCTGTTAGATGGCACATCAAAGGTTAGTGGGACTTCATCCATATTCCCAATCTGGCCAATTTCAAAATCATTTTTCTTCCTAGCATCAATTACAAATTTGTGAAAAGACACAATCTTTGATTCGTATTCTTTTGGCATTTTTTGCGCAATTCTAGTTTTGGTGTGCATAGCAAGGCCTCTTCGCCTCATAAATCTGAAACACCACGATGGTGATCCAGTAAAATCCTGAATGCCTTTCTCTACAGCAATGCATTTGGCTTCATATATTATCATTTTTGTAGAGACTGAGAAGCCATTATTCCTGTGACGTGTGATCCATTCTTTCATGTCCATTTCTAACTGTGGCCACTTTGCAGCATGCCCATGAAAAATGTGCTTACTTTTATCTGCTTTTTGCAGCTGATCCTCCTGTTTTCTCCATTCCCTTATTTTTTCAATAAGGAGATGACCCAAAATGTTTCTCCGCTGCTCTGTTTCCATGTTCCTTAGCATATTTTACTACCTCCAGTTTAAAAGGAATTTTATATGCTTGCCTTTTCTGCTTTGACATCTTTGTACCATGAGACTGTGGTATTTTTCTGCAAGAAAACACAGTAATGAAAGAAAGATCAGCCCGGGGATTTTCTGCCCAAGCCGGCCCAGGAGATACCCCATGGTCTGCTGAGCTCGGCTCTGTCGTGGCCGCACTCGGCAGACCATGTGACCAGAGCGACCGGCCCACCGGGGGATGCCCAATCCCCCGATAGGCCAATCCGCCCCTGACTTTGTGTCTCTCACCCAATCCCCTTCTCCAATCCACCACACTTTGGAAGGATTACGGTATCTGTCTCAATCACAGGAGAGGAGATCCATGTCTGAAGAGCTGCTGGGATAATCAGTTTCCCACATTTACCGGTATTTCTGGAGAGCCAAAAGGAGGAAGAGGCAAAAGAGGTACCACAGGAACTGTCAGTGCTAATTTTTGTGTATTCTGGACTGTATTTCTGTTTTTCTGGAAGTTTTCAGAAAGAGATGTGTGTTCATTTTTTAAATTCTATCTTTTTTTTCAATAAAGTTTTGTGATTGGAATAAACCAGTGTGTGAGGAGTGTTATTTTGCTGGACTGTTTCTTGTGTCCCTAGAATCCTGGAGTGATAATTCTCTCACCCTCACAGAGAATTCTATCGGCGCCATACTGAGTTTTGTAGGGGCTCAGCAGCACCCAAAATTGTGCCCCTTTTCAAAGGGAAAGCCAAAAAAGGGGTTTACAAATAGCAAAATTGCTTACCTTGTAATAGGTGTTATCCCAGGACAGCAGGATGTAGTCCTCACATATGGGTGACGTCAGTAACGGAGCCCTAGTGCGGAAAAACTTCTGTCAAAGTTTCTAGAAACTTTTGACTGGCAGCCTGAGGCTACTGGGCATGCCCAGCATGCCATGATATTCTCTGCCACAGGGGTCTCACTTCCGTCTTGTATGTAGCAATAAGCAGGAGCAAAAATAAGAGTAGAAAAATAGGAAGGCCCAACTCCGCGGGGTGGCGGGTGGGTTCCGTGAGGACTACATCCTGCTGTCCTGGGATAACACCTATTACAAGGTAAGCAATTTTGCTTTATCCCAGGACAAGCAGGATGCTAGTCCTCACATATGGGTGATTGGCAAGCTAGAGGCTGAATCATTGTCCATGCAGGTAGCAGTGATGCTTTGTTGAGGAAATGATGCAGCCGAAGATCACAGCAGGTTGGTTGTAGAAGGAGTTGGGATTAAACTGGAAACAAGTTCTTTAAGACAGATTGCCCATAGGCTGAATCTTGTCGTCCTTCTTTGTCCAAACAGTAATGAGCTGCAAAGGTGTGAAGAGAACTCCATGTTGCTGCTTTACAAATGTCAAGAATTGGCACTGAACGATAGTGTGCTACTGAGGTTGACATTGCTCTTACTGAATGTGCCTTTACTCGCCCTTGGAGGGGAAGGCCTGCTGATTCATAGCAAAACTGTATACAATCTGCTAGCCAATTGGATAGAGTATGTTTACCCACTGCTTTACCTGGTTTGTTTGGATCATAAGATACAAAGAGCTGATTGGATTTTCTGTGAACTGCAGTTCGGTTTAAATAAAAAGATAGAGTACGTTTACAGTCCAAAGTATGCAAGGCTGCTTCTCCTTGGTGAGAGTGAGGTCTTGGAAAAAATGTGGGTAAAACTATGGATTGGTTGAAGTGGAATTCCGTGACCACTTTGGGAAGGAATTTTGGATGTGTACGGAGGACTACTTTGTCGAGGAAAAACCTTGTGTAGGGCGCGTACGTGACCAGAGCTTGTAATTCACTAACTCTTCTAGCCGATGTAATGGCTATGAGGAAGATAGTCTTCCATGTGAGAAATTTTATGTCACAGGAGGCAATAGGTTCGAAAGGAGAACGCATAAGTCTTAATACCAGATTCAAGTCCCATTCCACGACTGGTGGTCGAATTGGTGGCTTGAGTTGAGTTAAACCTCTCATAAATCGCTGACAAGAGGTTGTGTGGAAATTGGTGCATCTTCTACCTTATTATGGTAAGCTGAGATTGCACTTAAGTGAACTCTTACGGATGAAGTTTGAAGACCAGAGTCTGAAAGATGGTATAAGTAGTCTAGTAGTGAAGTAATGGTGCAAGTGAAAGGATCAATGTTGTTTTGCTTGCACCAGTAGGTGAATCTTTTCCATTTGGAAGCGTAATTCTTTCTTGTGGAAGGTTTACGTGAAGCTATGAGTACTTGAGATATATGGGATGAAAGATTGAGTGGTTGTAAGATCAAGCTTTCAACATCCATGCTGTCAAGGATAGGGACTGAAGGTTGGGATGTCGTAACCGACCCTGATCCTGAGTGATGAGAGTGGGAGCTATGCCCAGTCGAATTGGATCCCTGACTGAGAGATCCAACAGTGTGGGGAACCATACTTGTCGAGGCCAATACGGGGCTATGAGTATCATGGAACCTTTGTCCTGTTGTAGTTTCACAAGAGTTTTGGTTATGAGCTGTATTGGAGGATACGTGTATAGTAGGCCTGAGTTCCAAGGTAGAGCAAAGGCGTCCTTGGCTGGTTGGTTCTTTTGTATGTGGAGAGAACAGAACGTGTCCACTTTGTGATTGAGATGTGACGCAAAAAGGTCTATCGTTGGTTGTCCCCAACGTTGGAATATCCTGGACGCTACTGCAGGATCCAGGGACCATTCGTGTGGTTGGAATTGACGACTGAGTCGATCCGCCACTACGTTGTGTATGCCTGCCAGATAAGTGGCTCGTAGGAACATTGAGTGATTCAGGGCCCAGCCCCAAATTTGTGCAGCTTCCTGATACAGGAGATACGAGCCCGTACCTCCCTGTTTGTTGATGTACCACATGGCTACTGTATTGTCTGTTTGAATCAGAATACTCTTGTGTGAAAGACAGTCCTTGAACGCATGCAGTGCATAACGTATAGCTCGAAGTTCCAGAAAATTGATTTGATATGTTGCTTCGAGTTTTGTCCATGTTCCTTGAGTTTGGAGATTGTCTATGTGAGCTCCCTAACCCAAGGTGGATGCATCTGTAGTTAAAGTAATTTGTGGCACTGGTTGTTGGAAGGGTAAGCCCTTGCGCAAGTTGTCCGTGTTGATCCACCAATGGAGCGAAGAGCGCAGTTGGTGGGTTACCTGAATTGGAGAATGTAGTGGTTGAATGGCTTGGATCCATTGTGACCGTAATGTCCATTGGGTTACTCTCATGGCTAGTCTTGCCATAGGAGTTACATGAACTGTTGAGGCCATGTGTCCTAATAGAATTAGAATACTGTGAGCTGTTGTGTGCGTGCTTGAGAGCATCGAGCGTGCTAGGAAGGCTAATGTTTCTGCTCAATCCTTGGGTAGAAACGCCCTTGTAAGGATGGTGTTCAACTCTGCTCCTATGAATTGGAGCAAGTGGGACGGTATGAGGTGGGACTTTTGATAATTTATGAGAAATCCCATGGCGTGAAGTAGAGCAATGGTTTGATTGAGAGAAGTGATTGCTCCCTGTTGAGACTGACTTCTGATGAGCCAATCGTCTAGATATGGGAAGACATGTACACCTTATTTGTGCAAGTGTGCTGCTGCTTCTACTGCCAGACATTTTGTGAATACTCTGGGAGCAGAGGCAAGTCCGAATGGCAGAACTTTGTATTGAAAATGTTGATGACCCACCATGAAGCGCAGGTACTTGCGATGAGGAGGGAATATTGGAATGTGAGCATAAGCGTCTTGAAGATCCAGAGAACAAAGCCAATCTTCCTTTTGAAGGAGTGGAAGCATGGTACCTAGGGATACCATTCTGAATTTTTCCTTCTTCAGAAATTTGTTTAGATTTCGGAGGTCTAGGATGGGCCGTAGGCCTCCTGATTTCTTTGGAATGAGGAAATATCGGGAGTAGAATCCTCTGCCCCGCTGAGACTGGGGCACTGGTTCTATGGCCCTGGATTTCAGAAGGGTGGATAATTCTATTTGAAGTTGAGGAATGTGATTTCTGCTGGTAGGAATCAGAGGTGCTTGAAGCTCTGTAGGTATTGTTAGAAAGTTGAGCTTGTAGCCGTGGAGTATGATGGAAAGAACCCATAAATCTGTTGTTATGGTTTCCCATGTACTGTAGAATTGGGATAATCTTCCTCCCACAGGTAAGTGGGGTTGAGGATTCAGAGATTGGCTGGGTTCTCTGGAGGTATTTTCAAAAACCAGCTGTGGGACCTGTTTGAGCAGGGGGTGCAGGTCTGGTTGTTCTTTGTTGGCGAGGTTGTGGCCTGTTCTGAGATCTTGGTTGGCGAGGCCTTGTTGCCGGTGGATAGTATCTTTTAGGCCGGTAATAGGGCCTGCGAATATCCCTTCGCTGGGTACGACGTACAGCGTGGGTAGCGGTATCATGAGGTATGGAAGATAATTGCCTTAAGGTCTCCGTATGTTCTTTAAGTTGCGAGACTGCTTCCTGAACTTTAGTGCCAAACAAGTTATCCCCCATACAGGGAAGGTCTACTAATTTTTCTTGGACCTCTGCTCTGAGGTCTGATGCTTTTAACCAGGCCCATCTACGAGCACTTATGCCAGAAGCTGCTACTCTTGAGGCTGTCTCAAAAGAGTCGTAGGTGGCCCTTACTTCATGTTTGCCGGCCTCAAAAGCTTTTTGGATGAGATGTTGTGCTGGCTCTCTGAATTCTTGGGGCAAAGATGGTATGAATTCCTCCATCTGCTTCCAGAGGTTCCTTTGGTACTGCGTAATGTACAATTGGTAGGCTGCAATCTTAAAATTGAGGATTGCACCTTGAAAAACTTTTCTTCCCAATGTGTCCAGGAACCTGTTATCTTTCCCTGGAGGATTAGAGGAGTGCACTCTCGATCTTTTTGCTTTTTTCTGTGCTGATTCTACCACCACAGAAGAATGCAGTAGCTGGGATTTCTGGAATCCCGGTGCAGGCTGGACTAAATAGGTGGAGTCCATTCTTTTATTGATGGGAAGAACTGAACAGGGATGTTCCCACATTCTCTGTTGAAGTTGAAGTAGAATATCATGGACAGGTATTGCCATGACTTGCTTGGGGGGAATCTACGAATTGTAGTACCTCAAGAGTTTGGTGACGGAGATCCTGGTCAGATTGTAATTTGAATGGGATAGAGTCGGCCATCTCCTGGAGAAAAGAGGAGAAAGTAAGGTCTTCTGGTGGAGATTGCTTTCTTGGTTGAGGAGGAGACGGTTCAGACATAAAGGTTTCTGATGTGTCAGAACGTGAGTCACTCCAGGAGTCATATTCTGGAGTATGAGGACTTGGTTTTTTAGATGGATGTGGAGGAGGTACACCCGAAGGTCCTGGAATGGGATCTTGTGTAGAATCCTCCTCTTCCACCGGGTTTGAAGGTAGAGAATCCAGAAGATCTTGATATTTTTTCTAAAGTATCGAATATAATCTTGCTTCAGATGATGGTTCCTCTATAGAGGAAAAAGGCATCGTGGATTTAGTCTTTGTCATCGTTGGAATCGATGTTTTGTCTCTCGATGACTGCCCCATAACCATGGAGGGTGTATACGGCGATGCTTGTCGAAAATGAGCAGGAAGCATCGATGGTGTACTGGTTGAAAATGAGGGCATCGAGGTGAATGTCGTCATTCGCACTGGAGGAAGGAACGAGTCCGGAATCCGGATGGAGCCTTGCGGTGCTATGTTTGATGTAGACACGGCAGTGAGTGGAATAGATCCAGTCTGTGATGTTGAATAAACCTCCATTGTTGAAAGAATGGTTGGCATCGGGACGGTGCCCGGCATCGAGAGAGTTCCCGGCATCGGGTCGGTACCCGGCATCGGGAGAAGTCCCGGAATCGCTGGCAGCATCGATGGAAGAGACTTCGGTACTGATTGTACCGGCATCGGTGAAGTCGATGTTAAAGGAGATGTCACCGGCATCGGCTGAGGTGCCGGTAGTTGATCCTTAATCGCTTGTAAAACCGCCTCTTATGTAGGCTGCGATATCCTGTGGCATCGACGAAGGTGGTGCCACCGGTGGAAGTGTCGCCGGAGTAGGCCCTTCAGGCACCGAGGGTATAGTAATTTTAGGCCGTTTTGGGTACGGTTCTCCTCGGTCAAGTGCAGACGGTGAGGTCGGGGCGTGTTTGTGGCGATGCTTGTGTTTAGGCCGGACGTCTACTGCCGAGCGTATCGACGATGTCGACGGGGTAGGGGAGGATTTATCTCCGGAACCGTCATTTCGGCGTCTTTTTAACAGTACCTTTTTCGATACTCCAGATGGTGAAGATTTCGAAGAAGTTGCCGGAGAAGGAGTCAGTTGTAAGCTGAATAGCTGCTGGATCTTCTCCTGGCGGAGCTTACGGCCTTTTGGCGTCATTTCTTGACATTTCTCACACGATGAAATGTCATGTTTCTCTCCGAGACAGCGAACGCACTCTTTGTGCGGATCAGTAATCGACATTGTGCGGTTGCACTTTGGGCATTTTTTTGAACCCTGAGGACATCCTTTCTTCGAAGGCCGTCGATAACAGAAATTGAATTTTTTTTTTTTTTTTTTGAAATCGAAATAATTCACCAGCCGGTGATGAGAAAAAGTTTTGTTTGAGACCCCTAATGGAGAAGTATAGTATCACTGAGGTAACTCAGAGGGCTCCGATATCCGTGCTGCTGTCCAGCTGCGTGGAAAAACGAAGACTGAAGTGAGACCCCTGTGGCAGAGAATATCATGGCATGCTGGGCATGCCCAGTAGCCTCAGGCTACCAGTCAAAAGTTTCTAGAAACTTTGACAGAAGTTTTCCCGCACTAGGGCTCCGTTACTGACGTCACCCATATGTGAGGACTAGCATCCTGCTTGTCCTGGGATAAATACAGTATCTCCCTCTCTACCTCCCTTCCTCTGTATGAAAATCCCTCTCTCCCCTGCCAAGAATCTCCCTCTCTCTCATCTTCCATCCCCCCCCCAACCCCACCTTACCAGCAGTGGCTCCAGGCTTCTGTGGGGGGGGGGGAGGAGGCAGGATCTGAAGCCTTCCAGCAGTGGTGAAACCTCTACGGCAAGCATCAGCTCCGTTTTCGGGCGGGGGACGGACAGCAAGCTTTTTTTTTTTTTTTTTAATGCCCAATTTGATAGGCCGCGCTTCGCGTCCATCCCCCACCCAAAAAAAGAGCCGGTTTGCAGCGAAACGTGAGTTTTTTGTTTTTTTATTTTAATGTCCGGTTTGGTAGGCTGTGCCCGTCCACCGCCCGAAAACAGCTGGGTTGCGGCGAAACTGAGCGTTTTTTTTTTGGTTTTTTTTTATTTTTAATTTTAATTCCCGGTTTGGTAGGCTGCCCTCGCTGGAAAATGGAGCTGGTTTGCGGCGAAATGGTGAGCTTTTACTTTAATTCTCTAACCGCCGAGGGAGAGGTTTCTTGAGGTCTGTGACGCTACATTCGCTCCATAAGACGCACAGACATTTTTCCCCCCACTTTTGGGGGGAAAAAAAGTGCATCTTATGAAGCGAAAACTACGGTACATACTCACAGATTTTGATAAAGTCAGCTGTTTGAAAATGGAGCCTCTGTTCTCAGTTCAGCTTCACAAAAAATGGCCATGCAGTTCAAAACACACACTAATTAAAATTAATCTTATTAATTGAAAATGGAATCCATTGGTCTGCAATACGGAATCACATTTAATTCTTAAGTGTTTCAAAAGAACCAAAGTCTCTGTTGCAAAATATGTAAAGAACACCTCCTACATATTTATGTTCACTTTAGCTAAACTTGCAAAACACATTTGGTTCTTAGATTTTATAAAGGACCAAATGTTCTGTCAAATATGAAAATGAGAACTGTTTGTATTTTCTTAACCACTTTTATCAAAAAATGAAGACCATTCTATGGCTATATTTTATCCATAAGGTTGAACTGTATTGTAAGCGGAACATCCATGTCAAAATCTGATCTCTAGCGCCTTCTCTAATATCACATTTGATTTTATCAATAGCAAAATATAGCCATGGACAAACTTTGGACCAGAAATTTTGGGACTTTATTATACATGTATTAAGTCGATAAAGACATGTGATAATACATATAAATTAAATTGATAAAATTAATATTACATATAGGAAATAATTTTATATGAAATGATTAGTAATTGTATAAATGATGTTTTCAATTTATGTATAGCTATTTTAAAATTTGTGGATTAAGGCTTCTCTCTCTCTTTACTAGTCAGCCAATAGGAAAAATTAATTTGGATAACTGATAAGGTAAAGATTAGATTGTGTATTACATGTAAAAGTTCTATGCTGGGATTCATCTGATGTCATCCATTTGTGAAAACTGCCATCCTTCTCCTCAGAGAAAGGAAAATTGGTTCTTACCTGCTAATTTTCGTTCCTGTAATACCACAGATCAGTCCAGACCAGTGGGTTATGCATCCCTACCAGCAGATGGAGTCAGAGAGCAAACCTTTGGGCACTGCTACATATCCGAGTGTGCCACCTGCAGTCCTTCAGTATTGGCCTGTACCCAAGCCTACATCAACTAACCGAACTAACGGGCGAAGAGGGTTGGAACCTAAACAAAGCAGGCAACCCATTCGCTCATAACCAAACACACCAGAAGTAGACCACCTTTGAACCTGCTCCTTCAAGAGCATCTGCAATAGGAAGATTTAATTCAGCAAAATCAATCTAGCGTAAAGCAGTCTTTTGGAATCTGAAAAGGGGTGGGCCTCTGGACTGATCTGTAGTATTACAGGAATGAAAATGAGCAGGTAAGAACCAATTTTCTTTTCCTGAATACACCCAGATCAGTCCAGACCAGTGGGATGTACCCAAGCAACCCTACACTGGGCGGGAACCCAAAAGACCCGCGCGCAGTACACTCACCAAAGGACGATTCATCTTGCGCCCTAACGTCCAAACGATAATGCTTGGTGAAAGTGTGAAGGGAGGACCAAACCGCTGCACTGCAGATTTCCTGAGGCGAAAGAAGCTGACACTCAGCCCAGGAGGTAGCTTGGGCCCTAGTAGAATGAGCCCTCAGACCCAAGGGCGTCTGATGCCCTTGGACAACATAGACCGAGCAGATAGCCTCCTTAATCCAGCGCAAAATTGTAGCCTTAGAAGCCTTGTCACCTTCTAAGGTCCGCCAAATAAGACAAACAGATGATCTGAACACCGGAAATCATTGGCAACCTCCAAATAGCGCAAGAGAACTTGACGCACATCCAAAAGATGAAGATCTTTCTCCTGAGGGGAATCCCGGGACCACTGCGGGAACCCTGGCAGGTCCACCGCTTGATTGACATGAAAGGCAGACACCACCACCCAGGAGGTACAGGGGTAGGTACTGCTGAATTTCCCTCTCCCATGGATGACCCAATCCCGGGGGTACTCAGATCCGGGGTACGTCCAGTTAAAAGGCTGTAGCTAACCCATTCTCTAAATGGGAGAAGCCAGGCTTAACAAAGTCCGGGGTGGCCAACACTCCCAGGGCTTCCTCACAGTGCTGACATAAGCAAGAATCTAGGTCAAACTGTGCAGCCCTAATATGACAAGCAGTACAGAGAGAAAAAGGCGCTTATGTTTCTTGGCTGCCGGAGCCATTGGTGGTGGTAACTCTGTATTCTGTAGGTTCATGCTTAAAATTTTATGTGCACAGAGTTTGGGCACTTAGGTGGGATGCGGCGAGGCACACGCTGTATTCTGCATTTAGTAGGTTGTGCGCACAGCGCATACCGATGTTCTATGAAGGGCAATAGGGCAGCACAAAGACGCACGCAAGATGGCACCGCCGCGGCCTACCACGTGGTGTGCCGACCAAGCCTAAAGTGGGGTATAGCCCACCGGGGAGGGGGGCTGCCCACTTCCCCTTACCCCGAGATTGGGGATGATGTCGGTATGGTGCGCCAAGCAAGGAGACCAGAGGAAGTCTCACCGAAACCCCTCTAAATGTCTCTAAATCGGGAGGTACATTTTTTTTTTTAACTTAACTGGGCTCAGCACTTATTGGCTGAGTACAGAGACTGTCTCCGGCTGCGGGGGGAGAGGGCTTTGGCCGTCACCACTGCACTTTGCTTCCTACACCCTCTGCCTTTCAGCTGCTTAAGCAGCAAAGTCCACACCGGATACCGGACCAAAGCACACCTCTGAGGGATCTCGGAAATTGCCTCAGGAATTCTTAAATGGGGGAGGGACCTTTAAGTATCACCGCAGGAGATCGGGTCTCAATTTTTTCCTCCAATTTAAATGTAGAATTTCTCCTTCTAAAAAGTACAGCAATCCCCATAGGGAGAGGTACATCCACCATCTGCTGGAGAAATACTGAACGGCTTAGGTCACTGCAGGGGTGTATCTAGGATGACATCAGCTTTGAAACCTGATTCAGCCTCCATCTGTTGGCAGGGAAGCATAACCCATTGATCCTGAGTCCATCTGGCTACATGCTAGGAAATTTCAAGTGATTGAGTACAATGAGAGCTGGAGGGTGGGGTGGGTATGGTAGGACGGGGCAGGACCTCGAACAACAATCAAATCTACACCACTTGCTGCAGGCATTTCAGTATCCAGCAGGCATAAGCGCCATCAATTTTAGCACCCAAGGAGCCCCTTCAATCATGGATCCCCAGCTATCAAAAACAAATAAACCTTCACCCCAAAAGGTACAAGACATTTTCCTAGCTAATAGACAACCTAACCTCAGTCACAAATGCAGGCCATGAGTATAAATAGTAAGGTGCAAACAGCTAGACTGGAAACCACTAAAAGCTAGACTCAAATGCAGTGCAATAAATCGAAAACAAATCACCATTCCTCATAAAACAAAGTCAAGAAATATAAATCAATCAATCACAACATTGAGAAAACCATATTAATAAAAAGCATATTTCAAACATGACAAATAGAACACCACCTAATAATTACGAATAAGGATTAAAAAAAACAAAACAAAAAACTGTACACTTTTCCCCAAAATCAAATATTTCAAAAGAACAGACATATCAAACACCCAATAAATTCTCCCCCTCTCCATACCTGGAAAAAGCAAGTTTGCTTACGGTGTTTTTCGTAGATAGCAGGATGAATTAGCCATGCTTTCTGAGCACGTCCCTCTGGCTGGGGGGAGCTTGACAAAGATGACAGAGCTTTGCATCCTCTCTCGTGCTGCGCCATTTTCTCCTCAGTCTATTCCAAAGCATGTCCGCGAAGTGTGAAGAAGAGATTGTCTGGGGTCAGCATGGCTAATTCATCCTATCTACAGAAAACACCGTTTATGGTAAGCAAACTTGCTTTTTTCCCCTGCAGATAAGCAGGCTGAATTAGCCATGCTATCTGGGAGTCCCCAGCTGAAGTTTGTAAGCACAGTAAGAGTCCTTGCCGGAACGTGGCGCAGTTCCCAAGGATGAGTGAAACATGCAGCACTCAACCTGGTCCAGAGTAGCGGACAGTCTTCTTACTTGGTCCCTAACTGGAGAATTGATCTGCCCCTCACTGCCGCTGCTTGCTGGTCAAGACAGTAATTGGAAGTGAAAGTATGGAGCGAGAACACATAGCGGCTTTGCATATGTTTATTATTGGAACCCCTCATAGATGGGCTACTGACACTGCCAACATTCTTACTTGATGGGCCTTTGGTGAATTGATCAGTCTCTGATCTTTTACTGTAACAGAACTGAATGCATTGCGAAATCCAAGTTGAGAGAGTCCTCTTGGAGACCGGCAGACCCGGGGCATTCGGGTTGAATAAAACGAATAGCTGTGAGGCTCTAGCCTCAGAGTGCGTTTGAGATGAGTGGGTTCGGGGGATAAGCATAGAGAAGTGCGTCTTGCGCTAGCCGTCTCTGGTTGGGGTATACTGAGCAGAACGTCTGTACCTTTTTGTGCTCCTTAGTGAAAAGATCTACACATGGGAGGCCCCAAGTCTGGAAGAGAGACTCCACCACATACTGGCGAAGCTCCCATTCGTGTGGATGGAAGATCCTGCTTAGCTTGTCCACTCTGGAGTTCTCTATCCCGGGTAGGTAAGTTGCTGAAGGATGATGGAGCGCTCCTCCCCCCCTTCTAGGATGCGTACTGTTTCCCTGCACAACATCCAGGAACCGGACCCTCCTTCCTTGTTTATGTAGAACATCGCAACCTGCTTGTCCGTGTGAACTCTTTGAACGTGTGTATGGCATTTCTGATCGCTCAGAGCTCTAGGAGGTTTATCTGCTGGAGACTCTCCCAGCGAGACCAGAGTCCTTGTGTTCATATGTGATCCAAATGGGCTCCCTTACTCCTTGCTTGAGGCATCCGTGGTGAGGATCAACTGATGAGTTGGGGGGTGAAGCAGCACCCCAATGTAGAGAGCTGAGGGGCGTAAACACCAGTCCAGGTCCGCTGTCATGCTTCGGGTTAGACATACTCGCCAGGACAGCAGATGTGAGAATGCCCTTCCCTGAGCTGTACTTATGCGGGCACCAATAAACTGTAAGTTCTGCATTGATCGGAGACTGGACTTTCCTAACTGATAATCAAGCCAAGTCCCTCTAGGCACTGGATTGTAGTCTGTAGGTTGCTCTGAAGGGTGGCAGGCCGTGCTGCCACTAGCAACCAGTCAAGGTATGGGAACAACTGGATTCCCTATTTCCTGAGGTGGGCCAATACTACCCCAAAGCATTTGGTGAAGACACTCGGGGCAGACAAGAGACTGAAGGGGAGTACTTTGTAGTCATAGTGGCATTTATTGACCTGAAAGCACAGGTACCGCCAAGAGGAACAGTGCATAGGAATGTGAGTGGGTGCATGCTTGAGATCCAGCAAGCACATCCAATTGTTGAGCTATAGGAAAGGAAGGATGGGCTTGAGATGTCATCTTGAACTTCTCTTCTTCAGGAATATTTTGAGAGCTCTTAAGTCCAAGATTGGGCGGAGTCCTCCCGATTTCTTGGGATCTGTTTTGAGAGCTGGCTTCTATAAATTGCACCAGTTGTGCCCTTTCGAATCACTTTTACAGCCTAGTGACTTTCGAACTGTAGTTCAATTATTGATTATGCAACTCCTCGATTATTGCAATGGACTGTATCTAGGCTTGCTACTTACCACTATTACATCAATACAGCTGCTACAGAATGCTGCTGCCCAGCTGATTTTGGTGTGTTTGATTAGGGAGCACATTACTCCCAATATTGTTCCAACTTCACTGACTCCCTAAATAGCTAAGGATTAGATATAATACTGTGCTACTGATATTTAATTTGTTTGCCCTAAATTCTTTTCCTTGGATTAGGAATTTAAGATTTACTGTTCCACAAAAACTTTGTGCTCCTCACAGAAATCCCTACTAGAGGTATCTTTATTGCACCAAGCATGTTTTGTAAGACTCAGCAGCATACATTCTCAATAGCTGCTCTGAATTTGTGGAACAGTACTTCACATGACCTAAGATCCATATCTTGCACGAAAACATTTGTCAGTTAGACTTTCCTATTTATAGAAGCATACCTGCTAAACGTTGCATACCCACAAGGAGTATCTCAGAAAGAATTTCTTTATTGTGCTTTGTTTACTTTGTTTTTATCTTATATTTAAAGATGCTTTTATATTGTGTGATTATTGTATTTTGTTTGTTCTCTTGTAAACTGCCTAGGGCTATCACATAGGTGGCATAGAAATAAAGAAACCTAAACCTAGTTCATAATCACATGGTAATTGTTCAAATTATTTCAAAGCTTGGTGGCAACACATGAGGGGTGGGGGGAGTTGGCAACTGGACTACGTATGGGATCCTATCCATCCAGGAAGAAGGAGAACCAAGGAAGAACCAAATAAAAACTGAGTGGATAAGAAGTGATATCCTATGGCTGGTAGCTGGGATATATCATGCTTCTATGGCCGGTACTGATATATATATTTGGCAGTGTAGTCAGAATGACTAGGCAGACTGGATGGGCCAATTATCTTTTTCCACTATCATCTACTACGTTCTATACTTTTTAATAGTACATCATTCAGTTTCCAGCCTTTCTTTGTATGGGGAGATCCAAATCAACATTCAGTAGAAGCATGGTCTGCTAGTAATATAAACCCAATTCTATGGCTTGTTACAGCAGACAGGTGTGTCACACTGATATTTACCAGTGGATTTGTGTGGCTCTGGAATACAGTATTGAATTCACATCCCATACTACCATGTTTCCCCGAAAATAAGACAGTGTCTTATATTAATTTTTGCTACCAAAGATGCACTAGGCCTTATTTTCAGGGGATGTCTTATTTTTCCATGAAGAAGAATTCACATATATTGTTGAACAAAAAAATGAACATTTATCATATTCTGAATAGTTGTCTGGTTATGCTGGTTTGTGATGACAACTAACTGTGAATCCTGCAGGGTAAAAAAATCACAGCTGCATGCTCTGGTGTTCTGTGCGACGGGCATGCTCCCAAATAAAAACTTTGCTAGGTCTTACTTTCGGGGGAGGTCTTATTTTCAGGGAAACAGGGTACCTAGTATGTATGTCTTCCACTGCATCAAACAGTTTTTCAAAATACAATATAGTTTTGCTACTAGGGATATAAACAAAGAATATGAGAACATACGAATTTGCTGTACTGGGTCAGACCAAGGGTCCATCAAGCCCAGTATCCCTGTTTCCAACAGTGGCCAATCCAGGTCACAAGTATTTGGCAAGATCCCAAACAGTAAACAGATCCCATGCTGCTACTGCACAGTGATCCCATGCTGCTACTGCACAGTGATAACAGTTCATGGGCTTCTCCCTCCAGGAGCTTGTCCAAACCTTTTACAATCCTAGAGGCGCAGTCCATATGTATTCCACGCATTAAGAAAGGTGGAAGGAAGGCAAAACGATTTACCGTCATGGTTAAAAGGTGAGGTGAAAGAGGCTATTTTAGCCAAAAAAACATCCTTCAAAAATTGGAAGAAGGATCCATCTGAAGAAAATAGGATAAAACATAAGCATTGTCAAGTTAAGTGTAAAACATTGATAAGACAGGCGAAGAGAGAATTTGAAATGAAGTTGGCCATAGAGGCAAAACCCATAACAAAAACCTTTTTAAATATATCCAAAGCAAGAAACCTGTGAGGGAGTTGGTTGGACCATTAGATGACCGAAGGGTTAAAGGGGCTCTTAGGGAAGATAAGGCCATTGCAGAAAAACTAAATGAATTCTTTGCTTCTGTGTTTACTAATGAGGATGTTAGGGAGATACCAGTTCCGGAGATGGTTTTCAGGGATGATGAGAGTCAGACGAACTGAATGAAATCACTGTGAACCTGGAAGATGTTTTTGACACTAAATTGTTACTGTTCTATGATGGCACATGGTTAATTTGTAATCTATACCACTCATATTTTTCATTAACGTGCCTTTTTGTAAACCGTTGTGATGTTATCTAACTCAACGATGGTATAGAACAGTTTTTAAATAAATAAATAAAGATGTAGTAGGCCAGATTGACAAACTAAAGAGTAGCAAATCACCTGGACCGGATGGTATGCATCCTAGGGTACTGAAGGAACTCAAAAATGAAATTTCTGATCTATTAGTTTAAATTTGTAACCTATCATTAAAATCATCCATTGTATCTGAAGACTGGAGGGTGGCCAATGTAACCCCAAGATTTAAAAAAGGCTCCAGGGGCAATCCGGGTAACTATAGACTAGTGAGCTTAACTTCAGTGCCGGGAAAAATAGTGGAAACTATTCTCAAGATCAAAATTGTAGAGCATATAGAAAGATTTGATTTAATGGAACACAGTCAACACGGATTTACCCAAGGGAAGTCTTGCATAACAAATCTGCTTCTTTTTTTTTTGAAGGGGTTAATAAACATGTGGATAGAGGTGAACCAGTAGATATAGTGTATTTGAATTTTCAGAAGGCGTTTGACAAAAGTCCCTCATGAGAGGCTTCTACGAAAACTAAAAAAGTCATCGGATAGGAGGCGATGTCCTTTTGTGGATTACAAACTGGTTAAAAGACAGGAAACAGAGAGTAGGATTAAATGGTCAATTTTCTCAGTGGAAAAGGGTAAACAGTGGAGTGCCTCAGGGATCTGTACTTGGACCGGTGCTTAGCCGGAAAGGAATACGACGAGTGAGGTTATCAAATTTGCGGATGATACAAAATTATTCAGAGTAGTTAAATCACAAGCAGACTGTGATACATTACAGGAGGACCTTGCAAGACTGGAAGATTGGGCATCCAAATGGCAGATGAAATTTAATGTGGACAAGTGCAAGGTGTTGTATATAGGGAAAAATAACCCTTGCTGTAGTTACACGATGTTAGGTTCTATATTAGGAGCTACCACCCAAGAAAAAGATCTAGCATCATAGTGGATAATACTTTAAAATCGGCTCAGTGTTTTTTTGACTGCTGCAGCACAAACAGAATGTTAGGAATTATTAGGAAGGGAATGGTTAATAAAACGGAAAATGTCATAATGCCTCTATATCGCTCCATGGTGAGACCACACCTTAAATACTGTATACAATTCTGGTCGCCACATCTCAAAAAAGATATAGTTGCGATGGAGAAGGTTCAGAGAAGGGCAACCAAAATGATAAAGGGGATGGAACAGCTCCCCTATGAGGAAAGGCTGAAGAAGTTAGGGCTGTTCACAGCTTGGAGAAGAGACGGCTGAGGGGGATATGATAGAGGTCTTTAAGATCATTTTATTTATTTAGTGCTTTTTTATACAGACATTCATGATACAGATCATATCATATCGGTTTACAAGGAACAAGGGGGAAATAACGTTAACATTAACAAAGATAGCGAAAAGTTACAATAAAATAAGGGTACTCGAACTGGGAAGAAGAGGAGCCAGAGGCAGAGGTAACTCGGAACTAAACAATATCAAGTCATGTACAATATCGGAATTGGGGTGCATCGACTAGAGGGCCTTGGAGTGTTACTGTAGCTGGCCAAGTCTTGAGTTTTTTTTCTGAGAGGTCTTGAACGAGTAGATGTGACTCAGTTATTTACACTTTCGAATAATAGAAGGACTAGGGGGCATTCCATGAAGTTAGCAAGTAGCACATTTAAGACTAATCGGAGAAAATTCTTTTTCACTCAACGCACAATAAAGCTCTGGAATTTGTTGCTAGAGGATGTGGTTAGTGCAGTTAGTGTAGCTGGGTTCAAAAAAGGTTTGGATAAGTTATTGGAGGAGAAGTCCATTAATGGCTATTAATCAAGTTTACTTAGGGAATAGCCACTGCTATTAATTGCACCAGTAGCATGGGATCTTCTTACTGTTTGGATAATTGCCAGGTTCTTGTGGCCTGGTTTGACCTCTGTTGGAAACAGGATGCTGGGCTTGATGGACCCTTGGTCTGACCCAGCATGGCAGTTTCTTATGTTCTTTTTCAAATCCAGCAATGCTAACCACTTTAATCACATCCTCTGACAACAAATTTCAGACATTAATTGTGCACTGAATGAAAAAGAATTTTCTTTGATTTGTTTTGAATATACTACCTCCTAAATTCATGGAGTGTCCTCTAGTCTTTGTATTTTCAGAAAGAGTAAATAACTAATTTAACATTTATCCATTCTATTCCACTCATGATTTTATAGACCTCTATCATATCTCCCCTCAGCCATCTATTCCCCAAGCTGAACAGCCCTAACCTCTTTAACCTTTCCTCATAGGGGAGCCATTCCATCCCCCTTTATCATTTTGGTCACCTTTCTTTGTATCTCTATACCTTTTCCAATGCAACTATATCTCCAGGCCATGTACACTGTGGGGTAGATTTTATAAATCTACGCGTGCGTACTTTTGTTCGCGCACCAGGCCACGTGTATCTTGTAAAATCCGGGGTCGGCGCGCACAAGGGGATGCACATTTGTGCAACTTGCGCGCGCCGAGCCCTGTGCGCGCTGTCCGTTCCCTCTGAGGCTACTCCGAAATCGGAGCAGCTCGGAGGGAACTTTTCTTCCACCCACCCCACACCTTCCCCTCCCTTCCCCTACCTAACCCACCCCCCGGCCCTATCTAAACCTTCCCCCTACCTTTGTTGGGAAAGTTACGCCTGCCAGAGGCAAGTGTAACTCTGCGCGCGCCAGCAGGCTGCTGGCGCACCATCACCCGACCCAGAGGCCTCGACCACGCCCACGGGCTGGCACCACGCCCCCGAAACACCCCAAAATTCGCGCCGTGTCTCCCGGGGCTTGCGTGCGCCGCCGAGCCTATGCAAAATAGGCTCGGCACGCGCAGGGGCGTTTTAAAAGGGTTACGCGCACCTTATGCGCGCAACCCTTTTAAAATCCGGCCCTGTGCACATATATTGTGCCAGACAAATAGCTGCCACGGAATAAAACGGACACTCGCAGAGTAAGCATCCGTTTTGATAAACGCACACAGCCATGTCTCCTGTGCGCCCGATGCCAAGGATGCACTAGGGACACACAATTTATCCCTAGTACATCCATTTTAGTGCGATGGCTTATTTACATATTGCATCGGGCAAATAAGAGAGATGAATGTGCGCGCGTTAAAAAAAACAAAACACATGCTCCCAGTTTGGATGCACATTTTTTACAAGCACTTTATTGCATCGGCCTGCTAAAATCTGAATACAGCAACAGCAGCTAAAGAAATACCTCAGGGAAAGAAACAGCAACACACAGACACAGGACAGCTAAAGAAAGAGGGCGAGTAGCGCTCTCCGAGGTGGCTAGTTATTGTGCCCCTCAAAAAGTGATGAAAACCAGCAGCAAAACAGTTTTTATGGTAGTTATAGGCCCAGTGATGGATTTAGGATTCTGCTGCCCCTAGGCACTGTTGGTGCTGTCACTCACCTGCCCCACCCCAGAAAAGGGACAACAGAGCAGAAATTCTAGGGCACAGCCTTCTTTGTTCTGCTCATATCTGGTCCAAACTCACCTCCTCCTCTCATGTCCCTGAATGACAGGAAGAGAGGGGCTGAATTAGGGAGCAGATAGGAGCTGTGTGCTTTGGTCAAACTCAGTGCTCCTGTTCTCTGCAGAGAATAGGAGAGAAGGGCTGGA
This sequence comes from Rhinatrema bivittatum, assembly GCF_901001135.1. Classification (NCBI taxonomy): domain Eukaryota; kingdom Metazoa; phylum Chordata; class Amphibia; order Gymnophiona; family Rhinatrematidae; genus Rhinatrema; species Rhinatrema bivittatum. The sequence continues at coordinate 21,528,220 of NC_042630.1, forward strand.
ATATGGAGTAGAGCAGCTTTTCTTTGCTCTGTCCTTTCAAGTCTCACCCCACCCCTCCACTACTGGGCTAGATCAGGAAGCAGAGGGCTGTTCTCTGCTGAGTGAGATTTAGCACAACTGGGAGACAGCAAATCACAGCTGGCTGCTGCCCCCCAGATTTTTGCTGCCCTAGAATAGGCCTAGTGTGCCTATTGGCAAATCCAGGCTTACATAGGCCACTGGCCTTCAATTACTCTATATAGCTTCTCTTTTACCAGGAAGCAGCGCTTTGTCTGTGGGAACCCAAGTAACTTCTGTTTGTCTGTGAAACATGATAATAGCCAGCTCTTACCTGCACGGTCGCCCTTCATGGAGTCCCAGATATTGCAGTTAAAATCATCGTAGCCAGCCAGCAGTAAGCGGCCACTTTTTGAGAATGCCACTGAGGTAATGCCACAGATAATGTTATCATGCGAGTACATCATGAGCTCCTGATCTGCCCGCAGGTCAAAGAGTCGGCAAGTAGCATCATCTGAGCCTGTCGTGAAGGCATTTCCATTGGGGAAAAACTAAATAAAAGAAAAGAGAATGATACAGTTAGACCAATGCAGTTTATCCGGGATACCAATGGGCAACCCTCCCCCACAACACACACTGCTTCACCATGGTACAGACAGAGCACAGGAAGCTCACACTGCCACTGCCCTCACGTGTACACACACACATACACACAGCCTTACTGCAGAACATGTACAGCACAGGCAGCAATACTGGAAGCTACAAACTCAAAATGCTCCACCACATAAACAGGCACAGCATGGGCAGCAGCCCCTGATGCTACTTACACAAACAGCATTGATATCAGACTCATGGCCAGTGAAAGTCTGCCGACACATGCTGTCCCTGATGTCCCAGAGTTTGATGGATGCATCACATGCACCCGATACAAAGGTCCTCATATCTGGAGCGAGGGAGAGGCTCATAACATCACCACTGTGACCCGTGAACGTGGTAGTCTGCTGTCCAGTTTCAATATCCCATAAAGCACTGTGTAGCAAAAAAAGAAGTCAGACTTGCCACAAAAACAGAGTTGCTTACCTATCACAGGTGTTTTCTGAAGATAGAGGAATCACTAGTCACATATGGGTGTTATGGTTATTGTTTGGCATAGATCAAACTTTTCCCAGAGCTTTCTAGGTTTAAAAAAAAACAAAACACACTTCTGGTCATGTCTGAAAGTTCCCATGCTCTTCTATCTCCGCAGCATGCTTTAGTTTAATTAAGGGAGGAATGAGGACATTTTTGATTAGCAATTCCCCTGTTTTCAGAGAACACCTATTGCAGGCAAGAAACTTTATTTTCTCTGAACACAAGCGGAATCACCACTCACACATATGGAGGAATTCCTAGCCAAGGGGATCCTCAATAAAGAAGGGAAATGACAAACAAAACTCTGCTAAAAGAGTTTTAATACAAGGATAACCCAAAATTATAGAAATGTCCCTTAACATCCAATGAGACCTTGCCCAAACCTGCAATTGAACAACTTCCAAACACCCCCCCCCCTCCCCCAAACTCTTTTTTTCTTGCTCTGGAGTCACTGGAACACAAAAAAGCCAGTCAGGCATAACTGGGGGGAAAATTATACTATCATAACCTTCAATGTAGGCATTTGCAATACATAAAATATCCAAACAATATTCAATAATTAAATCATGGATCATAATATATTTCCCCATTATTGATTTACCACAGAGTAAGGGGGAAGAGACATAAATTAAGCAAGAATTTAATAGAACACCGGGACATAATAGGTTAGCTTATCTATAAATCTAAAATAGCGATCATCATAGATTATCTGCCCTGTAATAATAGGGATCGGAATCATCCCTTGACAGGAGGCTAAAGGTATAGCTTCTCCACAGCTACACCTAACAGCAGCAACAGAAAAACCTATACCAGTAGCTCAGTCACAAGACCTTAAACCCTAGGGTGAGCTGGAAATGTTTCTTTTGTTGAAAAAAATTTGTTTCCTTGGTTCCTGATTTTGGCATCTCCTAAAAGAGGAGGGTGGATCAGAGATAGAATTAGAGAGTTTGAAGCACTATGCGGTGGTCTTTTAAAAATCCAGTGACTCTGTGCACACGTTTCCAAAGAGCCTTTCCTGCACATCAAGTAAGCCATGAGTCTGCACTCATCTATTATCATCGCAAAGGCTCTTGATGCTGTTTCAAGAATACAGGTTGAACAGACAATTTCTCAGACTCAACCTTCTCCCAATAGTGAATGAAATTCACTTTGATCCCCCTGAGGGTGGAAGCCATGTCTGTGCCATCTCCAAGACAGAATACAAATATTGGACCAAGTAGGTCTGGGTAGGAAGTTATGCGATGGGGGGAGTGTCTTCCAATCAAATCAATTGGTTATGGCTTTAGCTATTATCTGCACAAATTATGAATAGGAAAGATTCTCAGGTGGAAACCCATTCCTTGCCTGAAAAGGATATTACAAAAGGTGGTCAGAGGAGTAATCCCCTTATGAATGAAACTCCTCCAACTTGTAGGAACCCCACCCCCCAAGACATTTCTGACTCATTCTTAGTAAAAACAGGAGGTGTTATCCAAGTGTGAGTCGGCCTATGGATTGACTGTCTCTCAACCCTGAAGGATTAGCAAAGCTTACCTCTCAAAGCCCATTTAGCTCTGACTCAATGCATTTGACTCTGAACCAGATTCTCAGTGCTGAAGGGAAGGTTGCAGTAAGTGGTTCACTTGATGCTCCAAGTGGGGTAGATCTAATTGATATCTGACGCTTTGCATATGCTGAACAACTCTCTCTGCTATTCTCCAATCAAGATCCTCCTTGAAGATTTCCAAACCAAAAGATATGAGAAGCCTCAGTAGGTGGCTTGATATCTTCAAAAGACTCTTCAGGTATGCCAAAAGCCTGAAGCTAGACCTCTTGAGCCCACCGTGGGAGTTGCCCTGGATGAGAGGCAAACATAACCTCCAGATATAGCTACTTTGGGGGTTGGAATATATACCCCATGATCCCCTAACTCTCAGAGCCATGCAAAGGGGGATTAGTACCATTGCTCATGTCTCATCTTGCTAAATTTGATTGCCCTGGATGACATCCTCGAGTAAGTGGTAGAATGAGTCAAATCATTATCCTTACCCAAGCACTTGAAATGGATAGTGTGATGATCTGTTATGGACATCCTTCTGTCTACCCTTTTGGACAATATCTGAAAATGCCAACCACCTTTTACATAAATCTCACTCTGGTTATTTATGAACTGCAACCGCACATAGAAAAAAATAGTATGATAAGGGTTATTTATCAAAACTGGCTCCTAATCATATCAGTGCCTTTGTTTCACCATCAAACCTTCCTTATTTAATACAGTCCATTATCTTTTTTATGATTTTAATTTAATTACAAGTAAAAATACTTAGCTTATCAAATCCAGCTGCAGCAAAAAGTTCATCCCAACATGTTTCAAAGATGCATCTTCTTCAGGGGCAATGTTATACAATTAATGCTGCTGTGCTCAAACAGTGGCACAGGACATGGCTCCACACTGCAACCATGGCTTTTTTTTTTTTTTTAAACCTCAGCATGACCTGGAACCAGGCCCCGAAGCTGACCTGTGCGGCCTTCGTGGGCTTCAGACCTTTCGAGTAGGTCCGTGTCCCCCCCCCCCCCCCCCCCGTACAAGAATTGCACACAGGGACAGGGAGTCCAGGTAGGCAGACCACGTGCCACAGGTTTTAGAAGCCTCCACCAGAGATTTTTCAGCCATTTGCGTTCTGCTGCGAATCCCTGGGGAACCGCCCGAGTCAGGCCCGAAATGCAATCCAACAAAAATAGTCCAGTCCCTTCAAGCAGTCGCACGGGAAGGCAGCCAGCAGAGAAGGAAGCCTGAAGAAAAAAACAAAACCAAAATGGTCGCCACCGCTAAAATTAGCTCAGCCCTGCTGAGCAAGCACGAGGATCGAGGCCCTGATTCCCTGCTGGGGCAGGGCAGGACCCACAGCCCTGAACCCGCTGCCTGATCCCTGCCCTGGAGCCCTCTGATGCTCGAGGAGCTGCCGGGCACCCGGCAGAGCTGCTGACAAGAAGCAGGGAAAATTTATTTATTTTTTTTAAATAAAACTTAGCCAAACTAAAAAAAAAAAAAAAAAAAAACTTTCTCCAAAGGGACTACACTTTCCTGGGTCAGCAGACACTCCAAGGGAGGCTTCGGGACCGCTGAGGGAGCCAGTCCCCTGGCTAAATTGGGGGTCCCAGGGTCCTCGGGCTAGTACTGCCAGGGGTATCCAACCCCCCTGTTCACTAGGCTCTACCTGAGGGATGCCAACATGGAACCTGGCACCTCGGGGAGCAAACACCTCCAGAACTCAGCCAAGAGCTGCAGGTATGCACCACCACCATCTGCTGGAGACAGAGAAATACTGAGGAGCTGCAGGTGGCACACTTGGTATATAGCAGTGCCTCGAAGCTTTGTTCTCTGCCTCCATCTGCTGGTGGGAGTGCATAACCCACTGATCTGGGCATGTTCAGGAAATACAATTATATTAAAAACATAAAAAGATAGTAGACTGTATTAAATGATAAAAAGACACCAAGATATTGTAGTGATTTAAGCCAGAGGTGAGTCTCTGTGCTGTAAAACTTTGGGTGTTTTCCTTAAGGTGTGAAGGTTACTTTGCAGGAAGTAAAAGGAAACTACATTTCCCAGATGCCCTGGTAGTCAGCCCCAGAAAGGGTTGGGGGCAGGGAAACAAAGAGGCAGTGTCTTCCTAGGGAGGGGTAGTCTATCTCACATAAAGAGAGCAGCCCTCCAGAAAGGGGCAGGCAATTCAGGAGAGCTCAATGGAAGGCGAGGAAGATGGAGAGGCTGAGGCAGAAGAACAGTGCCCAGGCACACCTTTATTCTAAAGCTAAGTCAGCTCTAAGATATCTCTTTCCCTTTTCATTTCTGTGCAGCAGTTTGTTGAATAAGAGTCTCTAGCACTGTTATGGGTTAATTAGAGTGGCTAGGTCTATTACTGAAGAAGCAAAGGTAGAACGTTTTATTTAAAAGTTGAGAGCACTAATTTTTGTGATTGGGAACCAAGTAGGAATTACTATGAAGAAAAGGAAATGTTTTGGGGGTTAACAACACTATGAGCTAGTAGCTGTGTAAAAAGGGTTGTTGTATTAAACTATGGCAGCTGTTGAGAATGTAGAGATTACTTACCTGATAATCTCGTTTTCCTTAGTGTATGCAGATGGACTCAAAACAAATGGGTATAGTGTGCTCGTGCTAGCAGTTGGAGACGGATCTGACGTCAGCACGGGTACATATACCCCCACAGGAAGTGCCGCAAATCAGTAATCTTCCTTGCAAAAGCTGTAGCTGACCAATCAATTAAATGAACAGGATTACCCTGACCGATTTATAGTAGCTGGAGACCGCCAGTGATCACAACCGGAAGGCGTCGACACCCGGCAGGGTAGATGGCCTATTATAAGAAAACATGGCTTACCGTGAGTCGGTGAATCCCCATGTATGCCGGCAGCCGGGCGCAATGCTGAATCCATCTGCATACACTAAGGAAAACGAGATTATCAGGTAAGTAATCTCTACATTTCCTAGCATGTAGCAGATGGACTCTAAACAAATGGGATGTACAAAAGCTACTCCCGGACTGGGCGGGAGGCTGCCCGAGGACAGTGTAGGATTGCCCTCGCAAATGCTGTGTCCTCTCTGGCCTGGACGTCCAGACGGTAGAATCTGGAGAAGGTATGGAGGGAGGACCATGTCGCTGCTTTACATATCTCTGCAGGCGACAGCAGCTTAGCTTCTGCCCAAGAGGCCGATTGTGCTCTGGTAGAATGAGCCTTGACCTGTAGAGGTGGTGGTTTTCCCGCCTCTATGTAGGCTGCCTTGATCACTTCTTTAATCCAGCGGGCGATGGTTGGCCGTGAGGCTGCTTCCCCTAGCTTCTTCCCGCTGTGCAGGACGAACAGGTGGTCCGTCTTTCGTACTGCTTCTGACATTTCCAGGTATCTGGACAGCAGTCTGCCGATGTCGAGATGGCGTAGCATTCGACCTTCCTCAGACTTCTTCAAACCTTCCGTGGTAGGCAAGGATATGGTTTGGTTGAGGTGAAAGTGTGAGACCACTTTGGGTAAAAAGGATGGAACTGTACGAAGATGGATAGCCTCTGGAGTGATTCTGAGAAATGGATCACGACAGGATAGTGCTTGTAGCTTGTAGCTCTGAGATGCGGCTTGCTGAACACACAGCCAGCAAGAACACCATCTTCAAGGTTAATAAACGGAGGGACAGGCCTCGAAGGGGCCTGAAGGCTGATCCCGCCAAAAATTCCATTCCAGATCGATTAGCTGCTGTGCTGCCTGTAAGAGGGGAAAATGGTGAGCCGGTTGGCGCAGGCCCTCTAACAGGGGGTTCATTTTAGGGCCCCCTGGGGTATCCTGGCCCGGAATGGCCAGCTCCGATAGGCATTGCGAGACCAGGCCTGAAAGATCCTCTTTCTGAAAGAAGCGCCTCATAGTCCGATATGGCTCTATCTCCGAGGGAAGTTCACCCTCCTCGGGGGGCTCCTCACTATCCTGGGAGCAATCCGAATCCCCATAATTGGGGCTGTCGGTAGGCGAGTGGCCGTGCCTAGGTCTCGAGGGGCCAGGTACCGGATCCACCGGAACAGAAAGATCCATTCAAGGAGCAGACTGCATCTGGACAAAGGTGTGAATCCCCTTGAATAATTCCACCCAGGAAAGTGAAGCCGGATCTGGCCGTATGGGCACCAGGTCTCTCGGGTTTCCTGGTTGCTCGCCACGGCCCGCTAAGTCCGGTGTGCTCCCTGAGGAACGCTGGGCTGGGGCCGGTCCTGTCCTAGAACTCCCATGGCCTCCTCACATTGGGCACATAGTGAGTCTGCTCCCTCGCTCTGTGTAGCTCTGAAGTTGCATGCTGAGCAGAGGCTTAGAGCTTTCATGCCAGATTCTGGAGGTGCCGGCCCTGCGGCCGCATGGGCTTTCTTATGCTCCATTCGCCTGAAATCCGGTGTCACCCAATAAGTGCGCCTAACAAGAGCACTTAACAGCATGCGCCTATCCACGGGTGTCTCATAAACGTGCGCCTATACACGGGCGGCTCATAAACGTGCGCCTATACACGGGCGGCTCATAAACGTGCGCCTATCGCGTGCGCTAACAACGTGCGCCTATTGCGTGCGCTTAGCTTAGTAACGAGCGCTCAGCGGCGAAGTTGAGTAGGCAGGCAAAATGGCAACCTCCTTGGCGTGCTGCCCCGTAGGCAGGCCCAGCGAATCCACACTTCCTCGGAGACCAAGTAAAGATATACGCCTTACCTTGTCTTCGGCGCTTCCTGGTTGCAACCCGGGCGGTCTCCGGCTGCAGGGGGAGTGTACCTTCAACCGCTGCGCATAAGGAAGTGCGCCCGCTGCCTCTAGTCTCGCTCGGGGGCCAAGCCGCGCCCGAGCCCTTCTCACTTGGGGGCCAAGTCCATGCTGGGACCGAGGCTGCCTCTAGGCCGCGCCCGAACTCGTCTCGCTCGGGGGCCAAGCCGCGCCCGAGCCCTTCTCACTCGGGGGCTAGGTCCCTGCCGCGAACCGGCCACCGGACCGAGGCACTTGCATCCGAGGGACCACGGAAGTCAGCTCCTGTGGGTGAGGGCCTCACCACAGGAGTGCAGGGCTTGTCTTCAATAGGTTTCTTCTAGGAATTTAGTCGTTAGAATTTGGAAACACGCTCAGCGAGCGTGAGGTAGCTCCAAACTGCTTTGGAGATGGAAATTACTGATTTGCGGCACTTCCTGTGGGGGTATATGTACCCGTGCTGACGTCAGATCCGTCTCCAACTGCTAGCACGAGCACACTATACCCATTTGTTTTGAGTCAATCTGCTACATGCTAGGAAACTGTAATTAGGGCCATGTAGCTGGCCTAGGGAGCCCTTCTTTTAATGGGGTTTTTCCAGTACTACTTTATATCTGGGAGAATTAGGAGTTACTGTTGTATTAAACCAGCTTTGCCTATATGTATGTTGAAGGAAAGCATAGTAGAGCATAGAGAAAGAAGCTTGTTTTATTTTAACAAATCACTGGTTTAAAAGGATAGGAAACCCACGTTCACATTGATTGGGTAGAAATGCATTTCAGGCAATACTTTTATGTTGTGTGTGACTTCTCTTCTGTGAAGTTTGTTTCAATAAACTCCAGAGCACTATATGAAGCTACTGCCTGGGTGTAATACCTTATTTTAAGTTATGGTAAAAGGGTGCCATGCCTGGAAGGTGACTCTTACTTTTAGTATGGAATGAGTACAGACCTGTCTCAATCGCCTAGCTTTATGAGGGCCTTCCCATATAAGTAACTTTAACCAATAGCCTCCTTGCCTAAAGGTTACACTGTCAGTATTACTCACAGGAGAAACTTCAGTGTTGACTCTGCTACAAAGGAATCTGCTGCAGCAGTCCTTGAGAATAAGCTTCTAAGCCTGAAGTCACCCCAAAGGACCTGCCACTAGGGGCGCCACACCCACCACAATATATTATGATTGGGAGGCAGTTTTGATAAATACCCCTTATTGTACCATTTTTTTTCTATGTGCAGTTGTGGTTCATGAATTATGAGTGAAATTTCTGGATGTGTTTAGCAAGTTCACTTTGGGTTTGGAGGTATGTGTTTGCTGTTTTGACCACCTTTTTCAGACAGCACTTCTGGTGATGCTATGCATTTGACTGGATGTTTGTGAGGTGATTCCAAGAGAATCCTTAATTATCTACCATCTCTTTGTGTTTCTACTTTTTTTAACACTTTTCTTCTCTGTGATTAATTTCCCTCTCCTGTGGACGTGTTTGTACAAGAGGGAGAAATGACCTCCAAGCCATCCTGCACTCCATGTGAGATGAGAAAAGCAATGGATAACAAGATGGCAATGGATCAGGACAAGGCTGCGGCCAACAGGGTAGAAGTAATGATGTCGAATGAGATGATTCTTAAGACTACAAAGAGGGTCTTGATGGCATTAGAGGACTGCTTAAGTAAACTGCAGTCCACTATGGACAAGATTAGAGAGAGTTTTCAGATACATGCTCAGAAATGTCTTCCACCAAGCAAAGAATCACATCACAAGAGTATCCTTTGTGACTGTATGTGCTTGAACTTGTCTTTCATAAATAATGGCATTGCTGATATTCCTATGTGTATGTAACGCTGCAGTATGGCCCGAGTCTATGGAGAGTACATTCAGTTCCCTGGCTGATGGCAATGTCCCAGCTAAAGTGACAAATGGGATGCACATATTTCACATCTGCATCTCTCAAACCTATCTATGATTTCTGTTTTATTTATTTATTTATTTTGGTTTTTTTTATATACCGGTCTTCTTGCATTAGATGCAAATCAAATCGGTTTACATTGAACAATTAAACTTGCTTGAAAGCATTACATGTAACAGAGAACAACTAACATGAAACCTGTAGGAACAATAATAAAGCATAGAGTTTGAATTATTCATCTTAACCAGATGCCTTGCCGAAAACCAACGAGGAATTAAAAAATTAAATAACAGATGGATGTATCGAGAGAAATAGGGCTTGGGAGTAATGAGAGGATAATTATAAGGGAGGAAGTGGGGATGAGAGGGAAGGGGAAAAAGAAGGATAGAGGGACCAGAAAAAGGTGGAAAAAAAGGAGGGATTAGAGGGAGGAATAATACAAAAGGAACAAACAAATCAAATTTGCCATGGTAAGTCTACTGTAAGTAATCAGGGAAATGCTAGATTAAATAGCCAAGTTTTCAGTTTTTTCTTGAAGGATTGATGGCAGGGATCCTGTCTAAGGTCTGGTGGAAGTGAGTTCCAATGAGAAGGACCTGCCGTGGAAAGAGCCCTATTTCTTAGTGGAGTTTTGGCTTGAGGGACAAAAAGGGAGCCTTGATAGGCTTTTCTTATTGGTCTCTTTGATTTGTTGGTGTGGAACTGAAAGGTAAGATCAATTGGAGCTAAGTTGTTTAAGGATTTGTGTATGATGGTCATGGCTTTGTAGAGGACTCTGTATTTAATCGGAAGCCAGTGAAGCTTGTAGAGAATGGGTGTAATGTGGTCTCTCTTATTCGAATTGGTCAGGATCCTGGCTGCTGAATTTAGTAACATTTGTAGAGGCTTGATGGAGTTGGCTGGAAGACCAAGTAGCAATGCGTTACAATAGTCAACTTTGGAGAGGATGATTGATTGAAGGACAAGGTGGAAATCGTGTGAGTGCAAAAGGGGTTTTAGCCTTTTCAGAACTTGTAATTTGAAAAAGCATTCTTTAGTTGTGTTATTTACAAATCTTTTGAGGTTTAGATGATTGTCCAAAAGCACGCCTAGATCTCTTACGTGAGAAGTGTTTTTGAGGTTGTCCAGGATAGTTGCAAGAGGATTAGGATTGGAGGAAATGTCTTTTTGTGATTGATCAATTATAATGTTGGATGTCTCTCTAGGAATGAAGTTGTCATCCTGGGAGATGAGGTATTCCGTTTTTTGCTTGTTGATGACAAGGTTAAGTTTGGTAAGGAGTGAGCTGATTTCCTGAAAGCAATATTCCCAGAAAATTAAAGTGTTTTGAAGGGACTTCCTTATAGGGATTAGAATTTGAATGTCATCTGCATATATAAAATGTTTGATTTTCAGCTTAGAAAGCAGGAAGCAGAGGGGTAGAAGATAAATGTTGAAAAGGGTTGGGGAGAGGGAGGAACCTTGTGGAACTCCTAGGTTTGAATTATTTGGCTTAGATTCTTTGTTATTAATTTTTACCTTGAATGATCTGTTGCTGAGAAATGAACAAAACCAATCTATGGCAGTGCCTGAAATACCAATGTCGGCTAGTCGGTCCAGAAGGATTGAATGAATGACCATTTCAAAGGCCGCCGAGAGGTCAAGGAGAATGAGCAGGTGAGATAGCCTTTTTTCTGAACTAAGGAAGACTGAATCCAAGAGAGAGATCAGAAGGGATTCTGTTTTAAGGGATTTCCAAAAACCATATTGAGATGGAGCCAGAATCTTGAAATCTTCCAAGTAGTCTGTAAGCTGTTTATTGACTATTTTCTCCATGATCTTAGCAATGAAGGGTAGGTTAGCAATGGGGCGAAAATTAGCTGGTTCATCTGTTGAAAGATTAGGTTTTTTTCGGAGAGGTTTCAAGATGGCTTGCTTGAGAGAATCTGGAACTTTACCTTGAGTTAATGAACAGTTAATGATTTCTGCGATTGGTTTCGCAATGGTGTTTGGTATTGACATGAGAAGGTTTGAAGGGATGGTATCTAAAGGATGTGAAGAGGGTTTGAGGTAGGATAATCCATTCAACTAAGGGAAACAGGATACTGTTCTTCTTGCATGGGGAGGGGGAACAGAATGGTGCATTATGATCTGCTTTTTTGATAAAATGTTTTCTCTTTGTTGAGTATCGCTTATGCTATGAAGATGGACATTGATTGTTATTTCAGTAAAGCATTAGCTGGGGATTCTCACATGGGTCTGCCCTCTGAAGCACACATTTCTGAATGTGTGGGAATGGGAGTGCATGATCAAAGGATAGTAGTCCCTTGAGGATGGTCTTCGGGTTTCAGGAATGCTTCATGTGATTGAGGGTATGAATAATGGATGTGTGATGGGGGGAAAGCATTAAGGGGATTAAGCAATGGTTGAGATAGGATAGCGCTCTATTAGCGGGGTTTCTTTTGTGTATTTGGTTGCTGTGTGTAGAGAGGAAAGTCTGGTGGAGGTGTTTCAATTACCTAGGCTGGGGGGCACTGGGAGGAGGTGTGCAGATGGATTGCTCATCTGGACTCCAGGAATATGTTGGACCAGATAAGTTGCATCTGTCCTCTTATTTACTGGCTGAACAGCACAACAGCTCCCAGAGACGACGTTGCAGATCCACTAGCACTTCCTTTGGAGCATCAACAAATTTGAGAACTTCCAATGTTTTATGGCGTGTTTCCTCCTCTGTAATCAGATCAAAGTGAATTGTCTCTGACATCTCCCTAACAAAATTAGCAAAAGATCTTCTGGGGGAGATTTTCTTCTTTCTTCCGGAGGAGATGGTTCTGATAAGATGTCCTCCATGGATTTGTCTGTGTCAACATCTTTCCATGTGTCAGAAAAGGTCTCTAGTCAAGATCCTGAAGGAGGGAAGAAGGTTGGTATGGTAGGACGTGTTGGCACCGATGGATCTTTCGATGGCCTCGATGGAAGATGCGTTGGCACCGACGCGAGTTTCGGCAGCACCGGAGGCATCAATGGAAAACTAGGTCCTCTCGGTCCAGAGAGCCCTGATGGACCAGGCATCGATTCCAGCATCGATGAAAGGGGACTGGAGTCCGTGCCTTCGTCTGAGGAGCCCGGAATGGGAATCGGGGCTTTCAGAGGCTTTGCGGGTTGCTTTGGCATCAGTGGCCCAGGTTGTGTTGGAAGGGCACCGATGAGTGTATCCAGTCTGGTCAGCAACGGTGCAAATATCAATGGCTCCGGTGTCTGTGCCGGCATCAATGGCTGTAGATCTCGGAGAGCATCGAGCACTGCCTGGCGGATAAAACAGTCCAGTTCCTCCCTGAAAGCTAGTGTAGATATCACAGCTACAGGGGGTGGCAGGCTAGGCGCTACTGGCACCTCCACAGGGACTTGTGGGGGCTCAGTACCCGGCAAGATGTCTGTTGGGATCGCCTTGGTTTTTCGGGTGTTCAGGGTGTTAAGGACTCCTCTACCCGTGTCTTCTTCGCAAGCGGCTCCATAGCCATCGAGGCTGATGCAGTGTCTGTGCCAGCAGCGGGAATAGGCTCGCGTCGGTGCCGGTGCTTCCCTCGGTGCTCGGTCCGGTCTTTCTCCAGCACAGAGGTAGATGATATACCTTAGACTGAGTCGGTGACGGACGGTCACCGCTGCCCTGGTGCTCCCAGCGAGGTTTGATGACTAATTTCTTCGATGCTCATGCCAGTGGGTGGACATTGATGGAGTCAACTTAATTTTAAACTCTCGTCACACCCCTTCTCCCTTGATCCTTCTCCCCCCTGCCCTCCCTCCTCTACGCTGCTGCTTTCCCCCTCCCTTCTTTCGCTCGTCAATCTTTAATCCTCCTTATGTACAATCCTGAGTTCTCCACGTTAATTGTTATTTTCTGCGATTGAAATCGTGTTATTCGTTCTAGTTTACTTATTAATATATTTATAGTTTGTACCAATTTGTCTCAATTTATGATGTTAAAAATTTGTTTCATGTAATTGTTATCCTACATTATTTAAATCACCCTGTTCCATGTAAACCGAAACAATGTGCAAACGGTTATCAGTATATAAAAGCCTTTAAATAAATAAAATAAATAAACAGGGTCTCCATCTTGTCGAGGCGAGCCTGCCTACCCTTTGGAGACTTCTGGGCACAACTTGGGCAGTGAGAAACATCTGTGATGAGCCGAGGCACAGCACACAGGCATCATGTGGGTCGGTAATCGACATGGTACGGGAGCACTCCAGACATTTTCTGAAACCTGTTGCCATAATGGCAGAGATTGAGGCCCAAAAACGGTCGATGGCCTGCAGACACCAAAAAAAGGTGGGAGCGGGAACTGACCAGGGACAATGAACTTTACTCACCGAGCGATGAAAAACACTATCGCGATGGGAGACCCCTATTAGGGAACATTTTAATGAAGTAATCTTCAAGTTTTTTCCGTGAGGAAAATTGTGAGAGAAATTCTCACAGAGCTCCTAACCGCGAGGCAAACTGCAGCACAGAAAAAAAAGTGACTGAAGGGATACCCCTGTGGCTACAGGGATTATGGCATGCTGGGCATGCTCAGTGTGCCAGTCAAAAGTTCTAGAAACTTTGACAGAAAAGCTTTTTGTGACAGGGCTCCGTCCAGTGACGTCACCCACATGTGAGGACTACCATCCTGCTTGTCCTGGGAGAAAAAGCAGCATTTTAGCATTTATTAAAAATGTATATTCCGCACTTTTCACATAGGTTCGAGGCAGATTATATAATAAGTAAACCAAAAAATAAATAATAGAGAACAAGACGAAGTTACCGTGGGATGCTGAAATGTTTAAGTTGTCTAATCTAACAACTCTTCGGAAGCAGCACCATGTTAAAAATATAAGTTTGGAGTCTAAAAAAAAAAAACAGATGGATCAGGCCCTTTTAATTGGCTCCTGCATCAAAGGGTGTTGAATTATCTTTAGTATTAAACTACCAGTTCTATAAATTTAGCAATAAGGCTGGCGGATTGTTGGCTCCCTTGCCAAGAGGAATTAAAGGTAAAACTATTATTACTGGTCTTAAGGATAGGCAGGGGAACAAATGTCATGATACCATGGCTATTCTGATCTATTTGAGTATTATAGTCACCTATATGGGAAACAAGTTCGTGATGATGCTACCCAGGAAGTATTTTTTCTACAGGGTTACCATTACCCAGATTTATTCTAGACCAAGCAGCACAAAACGGCGACAACGGAGCGAACACCCGGTCGGAAGGTACTTTAACCCCAAGGCAAGTTTTTAAAAGGATTTACAAATTTTTGAAATTTTTGTTTTACCTGGAAGAAGTCAGGCTGGCTGAGGGTGAGAGAGCCGAGACCCGAGACCCCCGGCATCACCCTGAGCCACGGCAGAAGTAGGGTCCCCAACCCTCTGCTCTGCAGCCTCGATTACCAGGGGGGATGGTCCCACCAGGACCTGACAACCTCCTGGGAGGCTAGACGCTGCCTTCGCTACTTGCCTTCTGCTTTGAACTTTTTTTTTTTTTTTTTTTAATTTAAAGGAACCCTACCAAGTTCCCCACACAAGCCAAAAACCAGTACTAAGCTATACCAAGTAGAACCAAACTACCCCTAACTTAGCACCCCTAAGAGACACTAGGCTTTGTACCTCCACCATCTGCTGGAGACAGAAGAATACTGGCAGACACTAGGTGGCACCTCAGGGGTATAGAACAGAGTCCGCAAAGTCTTGTTCTGTCTCCATCTGCTGGTGGGGAGGCAAAACCCAGCTGTCCTGGACTGATCCGGGTACGTACAGGGAACAGCCTATTATGGATGTAAAGGTTTATGAGGTTATTGATCAGTTGAAGTTATGGAAAGCCCCTAGAATTAATGGATTAGGGCCTGAATTTTATAAAATCTTAAAATTTCAAATTATTAGCCTTATAAGGGACATATTTCTGTTTTGCAAACAGATTCTTGTAATGAACCAAGAGGTTATTGTGGTTTTCCTCAAAAAGGAGAAAGATTTGAAGCTCCCCTCTATACATCAGCTTATATCTTTATTAAACATGATCATTAAGATCCTTGCAGCTATTTGAGCATTTTGAATTAATGCTGTTGCCACTCATCTGGGTGGCACCAGACCAAACTGGATTTATAGGGGTTTGGCATGATGTTACTAACATATGAAAAGTACTTTCCATGCTCCGCCCCTCATAAGCAAAATGTAGGGAGGGAGGATTTTAAGCCTTGATGCAGAGAAGGCATTTGGTAAAGTGCTATGGAAATATTTTTTCTGGGTATTGTGGGTCCTATTTATGATTGGATAAAAATGTTATTATAAACCCCCGGCCATATTATTAATTAATAGTCAGATGTCTTCTGCCTTTGACCTTAGGGGAACGAGGCAGGGATGCCCTTTGTCCTTCGCTTTCGTTCATTTGGTCCTTGGAGCCCCCTACAATCAAACTACGTGGTGAGGCTCAAATACAAGGTATTCAGATGGGCATTTGTCTTAAAACTGTGTTTGCTGATGAAATTCTTTTGTTTATTGGTAATAAGGCATTTCTTGAGTTAGTGTTGCATCTCTTTTCTCAAACTCAATCCTTTGCAAGGTTACCTTTTTGGGTTTGTTTGTTTTTTTGGTTTTTTTTTAGAAATCTGAGGCAGTGCCTCTCTATTCCTCATTAAAACAGAGTTGGATGGACCCCTTTCCTTTTATGAGAACCAAATAAAATACTTGAGGGTTTGGGTCCCCTGTAAATTGGAGTTATATTATAGGGTAAATTTTAGGGAAGTTATTAGTAGTATTGCGGCACAGCTGATGACCTGATATGCATTACCTTTGCCTTTCTGAGGCAGGTGTGAATTATTTAAAAAGGTCCTTCTGAAATTTATATAAATTTGCACATGTTCCCCTGCTGGCTTAAGCAATCAGATCTGAGGCTTCTTAGATCAGCTGTGCTCAGATTTATTTGGAAAGAACAGAGGCCATGTATCAATATTAACAAATTGATGTAGCTTGTTAATTGCGTTTTGTAGGAGAATGGATAACTGGATAGTTTAAATCTAATGCTTCGAACTTAGCTGAGAATATGCTCTTCCCAAATTCTCCTTTAAGTTTGACCCATGGAGCCAGCTTTAGCTATTAGCACCACCTTGCTACGCCCTATTATCTTGGCTTGGAGATTTTTCCATAAAATTTGGGGTTTGGACCCATACTGCTCTTTATTTTTTTTTTTTATTTTTTTTTTTTACAGGGAACAGTGCATTTCTGCTGGGACTGAGCAATAAAGTTTTCTTTAAATGGCAGGCCATGGTATGTACACTTTGAAACATTTAATGGATGTAGACAGGAGAAGTCTCCTAAGTTTTGCACAATTGCAAGAATTTGCTCTCATATGGAGTAAATTTTTAAATGCTGACACGCGTAAAAAACAGGAGATAGACGCTTGGCCGGGCCACAAGCGCATCACGGGCATTTTCAAAGAGCCAGTTTAAAAAAAGGGGTGGGGCAGGGTATGGGCCAGCGCCATTAGGCACTATCCCAGTGAAGCGCGTGCTGGCAGCCGGCCCGTTTTAGGAAGTTCCCTCTCAGTCCACTCCTTTATTGGGGTGGACTGGGAGGGAACCAGGGAAAGATCCAGACCATCACCACACGCATTTTATAAAATGTCCCCCTTGCGCGCGCCTATATAAAATCGGGCGCACATGTGCGCGCAGGTAGCCAATTTTATAACGTGCACATTGGCGGACTGGATCTTTCCCCAGTTCCCTCCCAGTCAACCCCAATAAAGGACATCTCTCTCAGGGCTCTAAGCATTTCATTAAGCTAGGTCATCTTCTTTCTCATAAGTATATACTACAGATGTGGGAGGACATTGAATCGCTAGCCTTTTCTCTTTGGCACGGCAAGATGATTGGTTTATTACAAATGGAATGAAGAGATGTCTATCTTCTCACTAAGGAATATGCTTATTCTTGGAATTTATTTTACACTACACTCCCTTCTGATAAGCAGCAACAGCTTGATGCTATTGGTTGTTCTAAGATTGAAGCCATCGGATTTGTCGAGCATCTGTTTTTAAGGGATGGCACAGAATATGGGGGATTTAGGGTGTGATGGTATGTTGTATTTTTTGTTAAGATAAAATGGCATGATACATGATGGTTTGTATCCTGTTTATTCTCAGACTTCTTTATAAATAACCCTACTGTTGATGTTCTTATTCTACTGTGTATGTCATCTATTATGCTAATAAAAAGGACTACAAAAAATTCTGAGAAAGACAGACAACCCAATAAAGTAAAACTGCAACTGAGAGGTCTAACTGAAGCTGGGAGCCAAAGTAGGTCTGCTGATAGTATGGGGGGGAAAAAAAAAGAAGAAATATCAAAATGCCAAAAAACCTGCGTGAGAACTATCAATGTCACAAAATAAATTTCAGAGGCATACTGAAGTATACAAAACAGCCAAATCTGTAAAAATAGCTAACAGAATAGCTGCTGCTCATATGGAAAAAGGTCTTCTATGCAGGCTTAAAAGCATAGCAACTGGCATGCATATCCAGAAGTGTTTCTAACATTATCTAAGAAGCTCTAGAAATAATTCAATCAACAGCAAGTAATATTACCACCCATGTATGCAAATGGCAATTTCACTGTCTTCAGAGAGAATTCTTGGTGCTTTTCAATTCTAAGTATACATAACCTTTGCCCTCTAATATGCTCCTTAAAGTATTACTCCTTGCACAGTCATTGATGTCATTCTCTATATGCATTTTAGCATGTCACTGCCTATTAATACTTTACGAGTCTGCAGTGTAGATGCCAGGCATAGTCTACTAGTAGAGGTAACAGCAATTAAAAACATGAAAGCATTTAAACATGCTTAGCACAGATGCACAGTGCAGTGGTAAGGACAGGTGAGAAGTAACAAAAAACGAGAAAGGGAGCTTAGAATTTGCTCAATCATATTTATTTATTTATTTAAGGTTTTTATATACCAGCATTCATGAAGCGATCACATCATGCTGGTTTACAAATAAACAGGGGTGAAATAAATACATCAAAACAGAAATAACGTGTCGAAGAAAGCAGTTACAATTAACAAGGACTATTGAACTGGGATCAGAGGAAATAAAGATAGTTTAGCAGAGACTAAATTATATACAAGGAGATGAGGTACAGCTGATGTGTTGGATATGTTGATGGCGAGATGCATTAATTTAAGTCCGGGAAAGCTTGCATAAACAGCCAAGTCTTGAGTCTTTTTCTAAAGGTTAGGAGGCAAGGCTCCTGTCTGAGATCGGAAGGGATGGAGTTCCATAACGGTGGGCCAGCTGTGGAGAGGGCTTGATCTCTTAAGGTAATGTGACTAGTAGTTTTAGTAGGGGGTACATGGAGGGATCCTCTGTATGCGTCTCTGGTAGGTCTTGTGGAGTTGTGTAAGCGGAGAGGAAATTATAGGTCAATTGTGGTGTGTTGATGGATGATTTTGTATATCAAGGAGATGATATATGAAACTTTTGAGGGCCGAAGAGTAAAATCAAGTACAGAAAATGGCGATATGGCTGCCATTAGATTTCCAAAGCAACTGGGGTAACCTGGGGTAAGCCATCATTACAGCAAACACAAGGTGACTGGATGTTTTGGAATGTCACCATACAAGTTTTGGTAGCTGTTTAGATTACTACAAAGCCTAATGATAAGATATGGGAAGGAGCCTGGGTAATGAATTAAGGATGGGATCTGTAAGAAGCAAACAGGATGACAAGGCCTTTAGCTTAGCAGTAGAGGTGTTAGCCAGCACCATAAAGGAAAATTGGATCTTACCTGCTAATTTTTGTTCCTGTAGTACCAAGGATCAGTCCAGACCGCTGGTTGTGTCTCCCTTCCAACAGATAGAGTCAGAGAAAAAACTGAAAGGCACCCCCCTCTTACACTGGTGTGCCACCTGCGATCCTTCAGTATAATCCATACCATAGCAGAATGAAAAATATCATAGCCTTTAACATAAGAACCAATGGCTATATCAAACCACTTAAGAAAAAAGGAAACTGCATAATATGGAACTTATGTACATGGAGGGAGCATGTCTATAGGTAACCTGAATGCTATCTCGTTGAGAATATTCTGCAAAAGGAAAATGATACCAAGCGGACTCTCCAGACTTCAAGAGCGGGCGTCTGGACTGATTCTTGGTACTACAGGAATGAAACTTAGCAGGTAAGAACCAATTTTCCTTTCCCTGTATGTACCAGGATCAGTCCAGACCGCTGGGATGTACCCAAGCTACCCTAAATGTGGTGGGACCCCGAGAGTCCTGCTCTGAGAACACTGCTGCCGAAGCATAAGAACATAAGAAAATGCCATACTGGGTCAGACCAAGGGTCCATCAAGCCCAGCATCCTGTTTCCAACAGTGGCCAATCCAGGCCATAAGAACCTGGCAAGTACCCAAAAACTAAGTCTATTCCATGTTACCATTGCTAATGGCAGTGGCTATTCTCTAAGTGAACTTAATAGCAGGTAATGGACTTCTCCTCCAAGAACTTATCCAATCCTTTTTTAAACACAGCTATACTAACTGCACTAACCTCATTTTCTGGCAACAAATTCCAGAGTTTAACTGTGCGTTAAGTAAAAAAGAACTTTCTCCGATTAGTTTTAAATGTGCCCCATGCTAACTTCATGGAGTGCTCCCTAGTGTTTCTACTATCCGAAAGAGTAAATAACCAATTCACATCTACCCGTTCTAGACCTCTCATGATTTTAAACATCTCTATCATATCCCCCCCTCAGCCGTCTCTTCTCCAAGCTGAAAAGTCCTAACCTCTTTAGTCTTTCCTCATAGGGGAGCTATTCCATTCCCCTTATCATTTTGGTAGCCCTTCTCTGTACCTTCTCCATCGCAATTATATCTTTTTTGAGATGCGGCGACCAGAATTGTACACAGTATTCAAGGTGCGGTCTTCACCATGGAGCGATACAGACGCATTATGACATTTTCCATTTTATTCACCATTCCCTTTCTAATAATTCCCAACATTCTGTTTGCTTTTTTGACTGCCGCAGCACACTGAACAAACGATTTCAATGTGTTACCCACTATGACACCTAGATCTCTTTCTTGGTTTGTAGAACCTAATATGGAACCCAACATTGTGTAATTATAGCACGGGTTATTTTTCCCTATATGCATCACCTTGCACTTGTCCACATTAAATTTCATCTGCCATTTGGATGCCCAATTTTCCAGTCTCACAAGGTCTTCCTGCAATTTATCACAATCTGCTTGTGATTTAACTTCTCTGAACAATTTTGTGTCATCTGCAAATTTGATTATCTCACTCGTCATATTTCTTTCCAGATCATTTATTTATTTATTTAGCACTTTTATATACCGATTTTCCAGTAACAGAATTACTAATCAAGTCTGTTTACATTCTAAACAATAACCATGACAAGAAGTTGTCTTACAAAAAACAGGATGATCGAACTTGGATAAAAATAACTGGGAGTAACAACATAAAATAAAATAGTTATGGAGCCTAATGTAGGCTGGAGTTAAGACCAGATGTTAAGAGAAGGACAAGGTTTTTAAGATTTGACTGCATAGAGATAAAAATAGCACGTTCTCTTGGGGGGGGTTACCAATGAAAGGGATCATTGGTTGGAATTCTAATAAGATACTGAAGTTATGAGAATGCTTGGTTGAACAACCAGGTCTTGAGTCTTTTTTTAAATGTGATTGGGCATTGTACTAGTCTGAGGTCTGATGGAAGAGAGTTCCAAAGTTTAGGCCCGGCAGTGGAGAAAACTCTTTTACTTAATGCTGTCTTGATCGGTGGGGCCTGTAGATCGGTAGATTTAGATTGGTGTAGCCTGTAGATTGGTGGGGCCTGTAGATTTATAAATATATTGAAAAGTAAGGATCCCAATACAGATCCCTGAGGCACTCCACTGTCCACTCCCTTCCACTGAGAAAATTGTCCATTTAATCCTACTTTGTTTCCTGTCTTTTAGCCAGTTTGCAATCCACGAAAGGACATTGCCACCTATCCCATGACTTTTTACTTTTCCTAGAAGCCTCTCATGAGGAACTTTGTCAAACGCCTTCTGAAAATCCAAGTATACTACATCTACCGGTTCACCTTTATCCACATGTTTATTAACTCCTTCGAAAAAGGAAAGCAGATTTGTGAGGCAAGACTTGCCCTGGGTAAAGCCATGCTGACTTTGTTCCATTAAACCATGTCTTTCTATATGTTCTGTGATTTTGATGTTTAGAACACTTTCCACTATTTTTCCTGGCACTGAAGTCAGGCTAACTGGTCTGTAGTTTCCCGGATCACCCCTGGAGCCCTTTTTAAATATTGGGGTTACATTTGCTATCCTCCAGTCTTCAGGTACAATGGATGATTTTAATGATAGGTTACAAATTTTTTACTAATAGGTCTGAAATTTCATTTTTTAGTTCCTTCAGAACTCTGGGGTGGATACCATCCGGTCCAGGTGATTTACTACTCTTCAGTTTGTCAATCAGGCCTACCACATCTTCTAGGTTCACCGTGATTTGATTCAGTCCATCTGAATCATTACCCATGAAAACCTTCTCCATTACGAGTAGCTCCCCAACATCCTCTTCAGTAAACACCGAAGCAAAGAAATCATTTAATCTTTCCACGATGGCCTTATCTTCTCTAAGTGCCCCTTTAACCCCTCGATCATCTAACGGTCCAACTGACTCCCTCACAGGCTTTCTGCTTCGGATATATTTTAAAAAGTTTTTACTGTGAGTTTTTGCCTCCACAGCCAACTTCTTTTCAAATTCTCTCTTAGCCTGTCTTATCAATGTCTTACATTTAACTTGCCAACGTTTATGCTTTATCCTATTTTCTTCTGTTGGATCCTTCTTCCAATTTTTGAATGAAGATCTTTTGGCTAAAATAGCTTCTTTCACCTCCCCTTTTAACCATGACGGTAATCATTTTGCCTTCTTTCCACCTTTCTTAATGTGTGGAATACATCTGGACTGTGCTTCTAGAATGGTTTTGTTTTGGGGGTTTTTGGGGTTTTTTTGGTTGGTTTTTTTTTTTTTTTTTAACAATGACCACGCCTCTTGGACATTTTTTTACTTTTGTAGTTGCTCCTTTCAGTTTTTTTCTAACAATTTTTCTCATTTTATCAAAGTTTCCCTTTTGAAAGTTTAGCACGAGAGCCTTGGATTTGCACACTGTTCCTCTTCCAGTCATTAAATCAAATCTGATCATATTATGATCACTATTGTCAAGCGGCCCCACCACCATTACCTCTCTCACCAAGTCCTGTGCTCCACTGAGAACTAGATCCAAAATTGCTCCCTCTCTCATTGGTTCCTGAACCAATTGCTCCATAAAGCAGTCGACATCCGGGTCCCGGATGTCCAAACAGTAATGCCTCGCAAAGGTATGTAAAGATTTCCAGGTAGCTGCCCTACAAATCTCATTTCTGCCCAAGACGCCGCCTGAGACCTGACTGAATGCGCCCTTAGACCATACGGTACTGAACGCCCAAGCCCAATGTAAGTCGAGGATATGGCATCCTTCAACCACCTGGCAATGGTAGCCTTAGAAGCTTTCTGTCCCTTCTTAGGACCACACCGTAAGACAAACAGGTGATCAGACAATCAAAAAGCATTGGTAACCTCCAGATAGCGAAGTAGAATCCGCTTCACAGCCAACCTATGTTATTCGCGAACTTGAGTCGAATCGCGATCCACATGAGTAAACGCATGTAACTCCACTGTCTGATTTAAATGAAACCCCGAGACTACCTTCAGCAGAAAGGAGGGTACTGTTCGAAGGGAAATTCCCGAGTCCGAAATCCGAAGAAAAGGCTTCAGACAGGACAACACCTGAAGCTCCGATATGCGTCTAGCCGACGTGATAGCCACCAAGAAAATCGCCTTGAGAGTCAGGTCTTTCAAGGTAGCCCACTTGATAGGCTCGAAGGGAAGACCGCACAAGCCTCGGAGAACCAGGTTCAAATTCCACAAAGGACAGACCTTTCTAACCGGAGGATGCAGATGCTTTGCACCCTTCAAAAAGCGTGACACATCCGGATGAGTTGCGAGGGAGACTCCATCAATCTTTCCCCACAAACACCCAATGGCCGCCACCTGCACCCGAAGAGAACTGCACGCTAACCCTTTCTTCAGTCCCTCCTGCAAGAATGCCAGAATATATACAACGGAAGCACGCCGCGGGGACACATTAACCCCGCTACATCAGGTGTTGAAGACCTTCCAGACTCGAATATAAGCAAGAGAAGTGGATTTCTTGCGTGCCTGCAGAAGGGTTGAAATAACTGTATCAGGGTAGCCTCTTTTCCTCAACTGTCACCTCTCATAAGCAAGGCTGCTAGACAAAAGTGATCCACTCGATTGAAAAATACTGGACCTTGCCGAAGAAGATTCGGTAGATGGAGTCGAAGTGGGCAGTCAACCGCCAGAGTGACCAGATCCATGAACCACAGGCACTGCGGCCATTCCGGCGCTACGAGGATAACTGTCCCCGAGTGCATCTCTATGCGCCTTAGAACCTTTCCCACCAAGGGCCAGGGAGGTAACACATAAAGCAGGATTTTGCGAGGCCACTGGAGGACGACAGTATCTACCCCTTCCGACCCGTGTTCCCATCGGCGACTGAAAAACTGAGCCACCTTTGCATTTCTCTGGGTCGCCATCAAGTCCAGGCGAGGCACGCCCCACCGATGAGCCAGGAGGCCCATGGCTTCCTCTGACAACTCCCACTCTCCGGGATCCAGACGCTGACTACTGAGAAAATCCGCCTGCACATTGTCAACTCCGGCTATATGAGAAGCCGCCAGACGGACTAAATGGCGCTCCGCCCACACCATCAGACGGTCGGCCTCTGCGGCTACTGGACGACTCTTGGTACCTCCCTGATGATTGATGTAAGCCACCGCAGTCGCATTGTCTGACAACACCCGTACCGACAGACGGCGAACCAAAGGAAGAAAACGATGCAACGCCAGATGCACCGCCCTGGTTTCCAAGCGATTGATGGACCATTTCGCCTGTTGCCTCGTCCAACTGCCCTGCGCCACCTGGGATTGACAAACCACTCCCCCACTGGAGAGGCTGGCATCAGTCGTCACTATCACCCATTGAGGTTCATCCAGGTCCATACCGTGCTGTAGGTGGGCCGGAATCAACCACCACTGGAAACTGGACCGGGCAGGTTCCAAGAGCGACAATCTGATCTGGAACTCTTCCATCTTTGGATCCCAACGAGAAGCAACGCCCTAGGTTCCAGAGTAGATGCCATAGAACCAAGCACTTGCAAGTAATCCCACACTCGGGGTAACGGTAGGGACAACAGCCGATGAACCTGTGCCACAAGCTTGGTGGCCCGCTCCTCTGTGAGGAAAAGAAAATTATTCCTTACCTGCTAATTTTCGTTCCTGTAGTACCATGGATCAGTCCAGACAGTGGGTTATATCCCCCGACCAGCAGATGGAGTCAGAACAGAGTTTGAGAGCGTCAGCATATAGAGTACTGCACCCTCTGCTGGAGCTCAGTATTACGCATAGCAAAGCCCAAAAGCAAAACACAACATTTTGGATCCAGAACCGTTCCCAAAAAGGAACAGAAAAAGATATAAGTAAACAAACGGTCAACGGGACCAGCAACAGTCAACTTGTGAGGAGCTGTGAACAGTAACAATAATCAGAGACAAACAGAATGAAAGATACCTGGAAGAATCCGAGCAGGACCTAATGAAACCCCTAGTGGCGGGCGTCTGGACTGATCCATGGTACTACAGGAACGAAAATTAGCAGGTAAGGAATAATTTTCTTTTCCCTGTACGTACCTGGATCAGTCCAGACAGTGGGATGTACCCAAGCTTCCCTAAACCGGGTGGGGTCCTGAGAGACATGCTCTGAGAACTTGATCGCCAAAAGAACCCGTGCACTGAGGCGCCAGGTGTAGTCTGTAATGTCTGGAAAAAGTGTGCAATGACTTCCATGTGGCCGCACGGCAGATTTCCTGGGAGGAACCGGAGCGAGATTCCGCCCAGGACGCCGCTTGGGATCGCGTGGAATGAGCCGAGACGCTGCGAGAAGGCACCCGCCCCGCCGCAATGTAAGCCGATGAGATGGCGTCCTTTATCCAGCGAGCAATAGTCGTCTTGGATGCCTGAGAACCTCTCCTCGGTCCTGACCAGAGGACAAACAAATGATCGGATACCCGGAAGTCATTGGTAACCTCCAGGTAACGGAGCAGTACACGCTTGACATCCAGGAGCCGGAGAGACCGGGGTTCCTCTGGAGCAAACGCTGGAAGCTCCACCGTTTGATTGACGTGGAAGGCCGAGACCACCTTTGGTAGGAAGGATGGCACCATACGAAGGGAAACCCCGGAGTCGGAGAAACGCAGATAAGGGTCCCGGCAGGACAAGGCTTGAAGTTCTGAGATCCGGCAAGCAGAAGAGGTGGCTACCAGGAAAACAGTCTTGAGGGTCAGGTCCTTGAGGGAGGACCCCCTCAGGGGTTCAAAAGGAGGGCCCGACAGCGTTCGCAGCACCAAGTTGAGGCTCCAAGAAGGGAAAAGATCCCTGACCGGTGGCCGTAGGTGTTTGGCACCCTTCAGAAAACGTGCGATATCCGGCTGAAGGGGTAGAGAGCAGTCCTTCTGTACCAAGACATTCAAGGCCGCCACCTGAACCCGGAGCGAATTATAGGCGAGACCCTTATCCAGACCATCCTGTAGAAAATGAAGGATCAGCGGGACAGTCGCCTCCATGGTTTGGACTCCGCAGTCGGAGCACCATGCTTCGAAGACCTTCCAAACTCGAACGTAAGCGACGGAGGTCGAAGGCTTGCGGGAACGAAGCATCGTTGAGATCACTGTCTCCGGATAGCCTCTGTGGCGGAGACGGCGCCGTTCAAAAGCCAGGCCGCAAGACAGAAGAGTTCTGCCTGCTCGAAAAATACCGGACCCTGGCGCAGAAGATGAGGAAGATGGGACAGGCGAAGTGGGCCGTCCACCGTCATCTGAAGTAGATCTGCGAACCATGGCCGACGGGGCCATTCCGGGGCGACGAGAATTACAGTCCCTCGATGTTCCAACCTGCGGAGAACCTTGCCGACCAGAGGCCAAGGAGGAAACACATAGAGCAGTTGATCCGACGGCCACAGAAGGGCGAGGGCATCCACCCCCTCTGCGCCGCGCTCTCTTCTGCGGCTGAAGAAGCGTGGAGCCTTGGCGTTGAGAAAGGTCGCCATTAGATCGAGGCGTGGAGTCCCCCAACGACGGATGATGAGATGCATTGCCTCGGAGAGAGCCCACTCGCCGGGGTCTAGCTGTTGACGACTCAGGAAGTCCGCCTGAACGTTGTCCACCCCGGCGATGTGAGAGGCCGCTATCCGGACAAGATTGCTCTCCGCCCACTCCATCAGGGGAGTAGACTCGAGGGAGACATGCTTGCTTCTTGTCCCCCCTTGGCGATTGATGTAGGCCACGGTGGTGGCATTGTCCGAGAGGATCCTCACCTCTCTGTCGCACCAGGGGAAGAAAACGCTGGAGGGCGAAACGCACGGCTCTCGTTTCTAGGCGATTGATCAGCCACTTTGCCTCCTCTGGCGTCCAAGTCCCTTGAGTGGCGCTTCTTTCGCAGACGGCGCCCCATCCCGCGAGGCTGGCATCGGTGGTCACCACCACCCAATTGGGAACCTTGAGCGAGACTCCCCGAGCCAGATGCGAGGGGACAAGCCACCAATCCAGGCTTTTCCTGGCTAATGGTGGAAGCGGCAGGATCACCTGATACTCCTGGGAGACTGGTTTCCAGCGGGATAGTAGGGACGCCTGCAGTGGACGCAGGTGTGCAAACGCCCAGGGTACCATGTCGATGGTGGAGGCCATTACTCCCAGGAGCTGCAGATAATTCCAGGCAGTTGGTTCTTCCAGAGCCGAAAACCGAGACACGTGCTCTCTCAGGGCTTGCGCCTTGTCCTGGCGCAGGAACACCATACCCCGCCGGGTATCGAAGCTCGCTCCTAAGAAATCCAGGTGTTGCGAGGGCACAAGGGAACTCTTTGGAAGGTTCACCACCCAGCCCAGAGAGCGTAGGAATTGTACTACTCTGGCCACTGAGGTCTGACCATGTGAGAAGGACTTCGCTCGAATCAGCCAGTCGTCTAGGTACGGATGTACTAGGATACCCTCCTTGCGGAGGGCCGCCGCCTCCACTACCATGATCTTTGTGAAGGTCCGAGGTGCGGTCGCCAAACCGAAGGGAAGCGCCTTGAACTGAAAGTGTTGACCGAGAATCTTGAAGCGAAGATACCGCCGGTGAGCCGGCAGGATGGGAATGTGCAAGTACGCTTCCGAGAGGTCCAGTGAAGCGAGGAATTCTCCCTTGTCCACTGCGGCAATCACTGATCGAAGAGTCTCCATGCGGAACCGGGTGACCCTGAGGGCCTTGTTTACCTCCTTCAAGTCCAGGTTGGGGCGAAAGGAACCGTCCTTTTTGGGAACGATGAAGTAAATGGAATAGTGGCCCAAGCCCACCTCGAAGGGGACAGGAACGATGGCCCCTATTTCCTGCAGCCGGTCTAGAGTTTGTTGAACCGCTATCCTCTTGAGATCCGAACCGCAGGGGGAGAAGATGAACCGGTCCCTCGGGGGGCGGACAAATTCCAAGGCGTAACAGTCTCTTATGGTGTCCAGCACCCACTGGTCCGTGGAGATAACTGCCCACTCCTCGTAGAAGTCCATGAGGCGGCCTCCGATCCGGGGAGGTGAGAAGTGGGCTCCTTTGGCATCATTGGGATGACTTTGTGGGCGGAATTCCCTGCCCTGGACCCTCTCTCGCGGGCCTCCGCCCACAAAAGGAACGAGACCAAGGCTGGGATCTTGTCTGCTGCGTCCGGGAAGCGGACTGTCGGTAAGACCTATAACGTCGCTGTGCCCTGGCCCTGGTTCTACCGAAAGAAAATGATCTGAAGGAACGCTGTCTATCCTTCGGCAGCCGATGCACCGAATTTTCCCCCAGTGACTTGATGATCTGATCCAGGTCCTCTCCAAATAAGAACTTCCCCCGAAAGGGGAGAGAGCCAAGGCTCGACTTGGAGGAAGCATCCGCTGCCCAGTTGCGAAGCCACAAGAGCCGTCGGGCTGCTACAACCGAAACCATGGACCGCGCCATTACGCGAAAGAGATCATACGGGGCGTCCGCCCAGTATGCTATGGCAGATTCCAGCCGGTCCGCCTGGGCGGCCTCTTCGGGGGGCAATTCCTGAGAGGTGAGAAGCTGCTGTACCCAGAGTAAGCTGGCCCTGTGCGCGAGCGAACTGCACATCACGGCCCGCATACCTAGGGCAGAGACTTCGAAGACCCACTTGAGAAAGGTCTCTAGTTTACGGTCCTGCGTATCCCGCAGGGCCGTTCCCCCCGTGACCGGGATGGTTGTCCTCTTGGTCACTGCCGACACCGCTGAATCCACCTTGGGCACCTTGATAAGATCCAAAAAATCCTCTGGGAGCGGGTATAGCTTTTCCATGGCGCGTGTGACTTTCAAGGACGCCTCGGGAGTGTCCCACTCCCTGGTGAGAAGCTGTAGGAAGGACTCATGGATAGGGAAAGCCCTTGCCCTAGGACGGAGGGCGGCACGTACTGGATCCCCTTTGCGAGACGAGGTGGCGACGGCAGGAGCCACAGGGATCGGCGGATCTGGAGGTGGGTCGAGGTCCAGCTCCTGAATAATATGGTGGATGAGTTCATCCAGCTCTTCTTTTTGAAAAATCCGTAGGGCTCGAGGGTCGTCCCCCTCCGTATGTCCATCCGGATGCGCCTCCGGGGGTTCCGGGGAGACGTCTCTCACCGGCGAAGCCACCCCCGTGGTACGCCGGGGTGGCACGGAGAGGGACCCGGCAGGGATCCAGGCGTAACGGACGAGGTGGTGAGACCAACGGCAAGTTTAGGAACCTTGGGGGGAGGGGCCCCCAGGGGATTAGACGCCTGCGCTCCCATACCCTGCAAATAGGCCATGTGCATTGCCAGAATAAAGTCAGGTGAGAAAACCGGAGAGCTGATTGGAATCCCTGGGGGGGGGAACCGTCCTGGGAGCCCCGGTCGGGCAAACCTCCAGCCAGGGGCAAAGCCTGTTGAGAGCCAGTGCAACCAATCCTGTCTGCATCTGGGAGCGAGTCCGTCTCACGCTGACCCCCTAAAATGGCCGCCGTTCCCGCCAAAGGCGGCGTCATGGCCGCATCACCCGGGCTGAGGAGGAGGCAGGTCCGAAATCGCACCGGAGGACTGCAGGGTGCCTTCCCCGTCGGGGAAGCACCGCTCACAAAGCCCCTCCCTCAGAAATTGATTCCCCGGCTCGCCACAGGCCTCACACCTCGAGGACCACGGCATGTCAGCACCGGGAAAAAGAAAAGCCTCGGGGGGGGGGGCCAAAGACGAGCTAGTGCCGCGGGGGGGCCTGGAAATGGCCCTAACAACCCGCCGAAGGGGTCCAGTATCTGCGGGGGAAACCCCCGTTTCAGTTGAGCACACACCCACGGGCGGAGCTTGCGAACCGTGGGACCCGCAACGACGCGTGGAGCGGCCGGAACCACCGGCATCCACGGGGCACTACCAAAAAGAAGCAAACCTGTGGAGAAAGAAACTCAAAAAACTTCCACTTACCCCAACGGAAGAGGAAAGGAGTACAGAATAGAGAAGGCAAAGCCACAGACACACGCCTCCTCAAAAATTGAAAACTTTTTTTTTTTTTTTTAAACTTTAAGGATCCAAAATGAAGAGAAACATAAGACAGGGAAATACTGTGGAGAAAAAGAAAGAAATAACTAAAAATGAAGAAACCCTGTCAATCTAGGGGAGCTAGTGGATCCCCCCACTCGCATCTGCTGGAGTCAAAAGAATACTGAGCTCCAGCAGAGGGTGCACTACTCTATATGCTGACGCTCTCAAACTCTGTTCTGACTTCATCTGCTGGTCGGGGGATATAACCCACTGTCTGGACTGATCCAGGTACGTACAGGGAAGAGCTTGCCTATTGTGGTATCGAACTCAGCCTCGAGGAAGTTCAGAACCTGGGACGGAATCAACTGACTCTTGGCTTAATTGACAATCCATCCGAGAGATTGTAGCCGGCGGAGCACTGACTGAACCACCACTTTGCACAGGTCCTCAGACTTCGCCCGGATCAGCCAATCGTCCAGATAGGGATGGACCAAAATACCCTCCTTCCGAGGCGCCGCCACTACAACCACCATCACCTTGGTGAATACGCAGGGAGCCGTCGCCAATACAAACGGGAGGGCCTGGAACTGGTAATGCTTGCCTAAAATCATGAACCTGAGGTACCAGAGATACCGCTCGTTGATCCCTACGTGAAGGTATGCCTCTGTCAAGTCTAAAGACGACAAACATATGCCCGTGTGGACGGCTGCAATGACCGAATGGAGAGTTTCCATACAAAAACGAGGCAACCGGAGTGCCTTGTTCACTTTCTTGAAATCCAAAATTGGGCAGAAAGAGCCCTCCTTCTTGGGGACCACGAAATATATGCAATATCTGCCGGTTCCAATCTCCTCCGGAGGGACCGGGACAATGGCCCCCAGAGCTTCCAGCCGATGCAGAGTCTGAGTTACCACCGCTCGCTTCGCATGAGACCCGCAGAGAGACATCAAAAACAGGTCCTGCAGCGGGTAAGCAAAATCCAAAGTGTAACCGTGTTCAATGTTGCCTAGCACCCACTGGTACGATGTAATCTTGACCCATTCCTCGAGAAAGAGAGAGAGGGAGCCGCCTATCACCGGGACCAAGAAATGGGCCAGCACACCTTCATTGTGAGGACTTATCCCCGGAAGATCCCTGAGGACCCCCGTCCCGGGGAGGCCTGCGGCCTCGAAAGGAAGAAGGCCAAACCTGCTATCTCTGCGCCTACCAGGATGTATAGGAAGAAGAGAAGGCCCCGCCCTGACGAAACCAGCACTGGCCCCTGAACCTAGGGCAAGCCGAACCAAAGGTCCTAGGAGTTCTAGGCTTGTCCTCTGGTAAAGCAAATGTTGCTTACCTGATGTAACAGGTGTTCTCACAGGACAGCAGGATGTTAGTCCTCACAAATGGGTGACATCGAGGATGGAGCCCACCACGGAAAACTTCTGTCAAAGTTTAAACAGAACTTTGACTGGCCCCTACTGGGCATGCCCAGCAAGGCACTGACCCTGCAGCCAGCAGGGGTCTCCCTTCAGTCTGATGTTCAAAGCTACAGGCAGTGCCTAGAAAGTAAAAACAAAACAAACCCAACACCGCGGGGTGGCGGGCGGGTTTCGTGAGGACTAACATCCTGCTGTCCTGTGAGAACACCTGTTACATCAGGTAAGCAACATTTGCTTTCTCACAGGACAAGCAGGATGGTTGTCCTCACAAATGGGTGAGTACCGAGCTGAGGATGTCCTGACTTGCACCAAATGCACCCAACGACGTGCAACAGGCACTACAACTGGGGTGGAATTTGGTAAAGGGCATCCGCACCCTACCGGGAAGGTGGAAGGGTGTTGGTACATCACGTTGGAAAAAGGTTACGCAAGACAGATTGGCCGAAGATGGAGTCCTGTCTTCCAGCTTTGTCCAAACAATAGTGGGCTGCAAAGGTATGGAGAGAACTCCAGGTTGCAGCCTTGCAGATGTCAGGAAGCGGCACCGATCGAAGGTGTGCCACTGACGTAGCCATGGCCCTCACAGAGTGTGCTTTGACACGGTCTTGAAAAGGGATGCCCGCTTGCTCATAGCAGAAAGCAATGCAGTCCGCCAACCAGGAGGAAAGAGCCTGCTTACCCACAGGTTGTCCTAACTTGTTAGGATGGAAAGAGACGAATAATTGAGTGCTCTTCCTGTGAGAAACTGTACGGTCTAGGTAAAAGGCTAGAGCCCGTTTACAGTCTAGGGTATGCAGGGTCTGTTCTCCAGAGTTGGAGTGGGGCCTGGGAAAAAAGATAGGTAGTATGATGGATTGATTAATATGAAACTCAGAAACTACCTTAGGTAAAAATTTAGGGTGAGTGCGGAGTACCGCCCGGTCCTGCAGGAGCTTAGTGTAAGGCGGATAGGTAACTAGGGCCTGTAATTCACTAACCCTGCGAGCTGAAGTGATAGCCAAAAGGAATAACACTTTCCATGTGAGATACTTTAACTCACAGGAGTGCAGAGGTTCGAAAGGAGGTTTCATTAGACGACCAAGAACCAGATTAAGGTCCCAGGATGGGGCCGGAGGCCGTAAGGGTGGCTTCAGATGGAGCAAGCCTTTAAGAAAACGTGTTACTAGGGGTTGTACTGAAATAGGGACACCCTGTACACCTTTATGGAAGGCGGCTACCGCACTGACATGCATCCTAATGGAAGAGGTTTTAAGACCTGATTCAGAGAGATGCCATAAATAGTCCAAGAATTTGGAGATTGGACAGGAAAGGGGATCAAGGGACTGAGAAGTGCACCATGATGTGTACCTTTTCCATTTGTATGAGTAAGACTTTCTTGTGGAAGGCTTTCGTGAAGCTATCAGGACTCGAGAAACGGAATCTGAAAGGTTGAAAGGCTGAAGGACTAACCTTTCAACATCCATGCCGTCAGGGACAAGGCTTGGAGGTTGGGATGGAGGAGGCATCCGTCGCTTTGAGTGAGCAGATGCGGGTCCTTTCCCAGAGGAATGTGCCTGCGGATGGAGAGATCCTGGAGTATTGGAAACCATACTTGGCGTGGCCAGTAAGGTGCTATCAGGATCATGGTTCCTCCGTCCTGGCGTAGCTTCACGAGAGTCTTTGACACAAGAGGAAGTGGAGGGAATGCGTAGAGCAGACCGGTTGTCCACTTGAGGGAGAATGCATCCCTCGGCCGAGAGTGCTGGCTCCGAATGAGAGAGCAGTAATCGTCCACTTTGTGGTTCTGAGGGGACGCAAAGAGGTCTATGCGGGGAGAACCCCACTTGTGAAACAGAGAGGTCGCTATCAGAGGATCGAGTGACCACTCGTGCGGTCGGAAGACACGGCTCAGCCGGTCTGCCAATACATTGTCTACTCCCGGCAGGTAAGTGGCCCTGAGGTACATGGAGTGGGAGAGGGCTTCCGCCCAGATCTGCGCAGCTTCCTGACACAGAAGGAAGGAGTCTGTGCCTCCCTGCTTGTTTATGTACCACATGGCCACTTGGTTGTCCGTCTGGATTAAGATTATCTGATGAAAGAGATGATCTTTGAAAGTGCGGAGCGCATAGCGGATTGCTCGAAGTTCCAGGAAATTGATCTGGTGTTCGGCTTCCTCGTTGGACCATAACCCTTGGGTTTGAAAGTTGTCCACATGGGCTCCCCAACCGATGTGAGAAGCGTCGGTGGTTAGAATTACTTGCGGATCCGGTGGAAGAAAGGGTAAGCCCTGAAGGAGGTTGACCTGAGTCGTCCACCAGGTTAAGGATAGGCGCAGCGCTTGTGTGACTGTGACTATGGAGGACAGAGGCTGAAAAGCTTGAATCCATTGGTGTCGTAGAGTCCATTGTGTTACTCTCATGGCTAGTCGGGTCATGGGAGTGACTTGAACCGAGGATGCCATGTGTCCTAGGAGAATGAGGAACTGGCGAGCCGTGGCCGTATCTTGAGACTGGAGCTGGTGAGCTAGGGACATGAGAGTTTGGACCCGTTGAAGCGGAAGGTAGGCCTTTGCCTGTAAGGTGTCCAAGTCTGCCCCAATGAAAGATAAGGTTTGAGATGGGACGAAGCAAGATTTCTCGTAATTGACAAGAAACCCTAAGGAAAGGAGTGTGTTGATTGTCAATTGTAGGGAGGACCGGGCAATCTGAGGGGTGGAGGCCCTGATTAGCCAATCGTCCAGATAGGGGTATACGTGGACACCTTCCTTCCTGAGGAATGCTGCTACAACTACGAGGCATTTGGTGAAGACTCGTGGAGCAGATGCCAGACCGAAAGGTAGTACTCGGTATTGATAATGGTCGCGGCCTACTAGAAACCGCAGATATTTGCGATGGGATTGTGTTATCGCAATATGGGTATAAGCTTCCTTGAGGTCGAGGGAGCATAGCCAATCCCCTCTTTGCAGCAGAGGGAGTAACGTGCCCAGGGTTACCATCTTGAACTTTTCTTTTTGAAGGTACTTGTTGAGGGCCCGAAGGTCCAAAATTGGACGTAGCCCTCCTGACTTTTTTGGAATTAGGAAGTACCTGGAGTAAAATCCCTTGCCTCGTTGAGAGGGAGGGACAGGTTCTATAGCATTTGATTGCAAAAGAAGGGATACTTCCTGTTGTAATTGAGTCAAGTGGCTGGATAGACTCCATGCTTGAAGAGGCGGGGAGTCTGTCGGAAGAGTTATGAAATTGAGGTGGTAACCCTGTGCGATAATTGCCAGCACCCACTGGTCTGAGGTAATCCGTATCCAATGCTGCAAAAAGTGGCACAGACGACCCCCTACAGGGATGTGGGGGAGTGGGATATGGCATGTGCTCCGTATCGGGAAGTCAAAGGCCTGCCGCAGGCCCGGGAGGTGGGGCTACAGCAGGTCTTTGTTTCCGAGGTTGGCGTAGCTGAGGTCTGGTGGAGGATCGAGCCGGACGAGGCCTAGTCGACGGAGGGTAATAACGACGTGGCCGAAAGAATGACTTTTTAGAGTCCTTCTTAGGTGGTGGTTTGGAGGATACCTCAGATGGAACAGACGAAAGTTGTTTCAACGTCTCGTGGTGATCCTTCAATTCCGCCACAATCTGTTGAATCTGTTCTCCGAACAGATTGTCCCCCAAGCAGGGTAAATCGGCTAGACGATCCTGGACCTCTGGGCGAAGGTTGGATGATTTTAACCAAGCCCAACGTCTGGCTGAGATGGCAGTAGCTGAGACTTTCGTGGAAGCATCGAAGATATCGTAGGCCGTTCTGATCTCGTGCTTCCCAGCTTCAAATCCTTTGTGAAGGAGGGCTTGAAGCTGTGGCTGGTATTGGTCCGGTAATGTGTCAGCGTAGTCCTGCATCTGTTTAAGGATAGCTCTGTTGTATTGAGTCATATAAAGTTGGTATGAAGCTATGCGAGATATCAACATAGCCCCATGATACACTTTCCTGCCCACACTATCAAGGAATTTGTTGTCCTTGATAGGGGGAGTGGAAGAGTGTGGTTTTAGGCGCTTGGCCTTCTTTTGCGCAGACTCAACTACAACAGAGCGATGATCCAGTTGAGACTTCTGAAATCCTGGTGCTGACTGAATGAGGTATGTTGAGTCAGCTTTTTTATTAACTGGTGACACAGATGAAGGTGATTCCCAGTTTTTCTTTAAAAGATCCAGAAATACCTGGTGAATGGGGATGGAAGCGATGATTTTTGGGGCATCCAGAAATTGGAGCAGCTCCATCATTTGGTGCCTGTCATCGGTCTCAGATTGCAGCTGAAAAGGCACAATTTCTGACATCTCCTTTACAAAATTTATAAAGGAGAGATCTTCAGGAGGAGATCGTTTTCTACTCTCTGTAGGAGATGGTGGGGATGGTAAATCTGTATCTGAAGATGTATCATCACCCCAGGTATCATAAGGATCATGTAGGGCTTGCAGTCCTGAAGGACCTGGTAGAGGATCCAAAGGCATCGATGGAATCGGTGCTGCAAGCGGAACTGTGAACGGCATCGAGGGCTTCGGGGGTACCGATGGAATCGGTGCCGATCTTGGAATCGATGGAGCCGAAGGATAAATCGGTGGAAAGGTATGTGAAGGCACCGATGGAACGACACCGGACGGGGGAATCCGGAACGGTGTTTCTCCTGTCGATGAATGTCCTTCCGGAGATGATGGTGTAGTCGGTGCTACTGGAATCACCGATGGAAGGGCGCGCATGAGTGCCTCCATACGATTTAGTATCGGTGCCAACGCTTCCACTAGAGGCTCGGTGGTCGGTTCCCTCCTCGGTGGCAGAGTCGGTGCTGAGGTCGGTGCCTGAGGCGGTGCCGGAATCGGTGCCGGAGGCGGTGCCGGTGGAGGCTGGAATCTTCGCATCGCATTCTCGATGGCCTCCTGGACCAGCCGGTCCAGTTCTGCCCGGAGACCAGGGGTAACCATACCCGGCTCGACGGGAGAGGGAGGCTGAGGCAGGGCCGGAAGTACCACCGTAACCGGTGGGATCACGGCCCCCGCACCCCGGGAGGGTGAGGGTTTCCTCGGTGCCTGCGAACGAGACGTGGACGGTGCCAGGTCTGACCGAGGCTTTTTCGTCGGTGGCTCGGCCTGTTCAGAGGTCGATGGTTGTGGATCCTCGACGGGCCGAGACTTGTGCCGTCGATGGCGATGCTTATCCTTCCGATCTCCTCGCCCATCCGGGGAGGGGACAGGAGTCGACGGCCGAGAAGTCATCGGTGGAGGACGGTCACCGGAGGGTTGACGATGGTGGTGCAACTTCGACGGTGCCGGTTCCGATGACGTCGATGCTATCGATGGCGTTGGGGTGGGTGCATGGAAGAGGAGCCCCATCTTCTCCATCCTGGCTTTACGACCCTTAGGTGTCATTAGGGCACATTTAGTGCAAGTCAGGACATCATGCTCACTTCCCAAACATAGAACACAGACCCGATGGGGATCTGTGATTGACATAGTCCGGGTGCAATCCGGACAACGACGGAACCCCGTCGCCATGGCCTAGGGCCAAATTTAGCCGCGGGATTGGTAAGTGCCAACAGGCCTCTAGGGCCAAAATCGACGGCAGTCGATGAAAATCGGCAAAAAACTTACCGGCTTTCGCGGAGGTGACAAAAATTTGTCGAAGGGAGACCCCTGAGGGGCAAATTTTCTTCGGAAAGAAAAAAAACCGAATTCCTGTCAGGAACGTGGTAAGAGAGCTCCTTTCACCGCGTGGCAACTGCTGCGCGGAAAAAAGAAGACTGAAGGGAGACCCCTGCTGGCTGCAGGGTCAGTGCCTTGCTGGGCATGCCCAGTAGGGGCCAGTCAAAGTTCTGTTTAAACTTTGACAGAAGTTTTCCGTGGTGGGCTCCATCCTCGATGTCACCCATTTGTGAGGACAACCATCCTGCTTGTCCTGTGAGAACTTTTACACCTTGTTTTCGCCTAGGGACTTAATAAGGGCTTCCAGATCATCTCCAAACAAGAATTCACCCTTAAATAGTAGATTGCCCAACTGAGTCTTGGAGGAAACATGGGCCGACCAGTTGCGTAGCCACAGAAGCCTTCTGGCCGAAACCGCAGAAGCCATATTGCGCGAAGACGCCAGCAGAAGATCATACAAGGCATCCGCTGTATAAGCTACCGCTGCCTTCATACTATCAGCTAGTTCAGCTTCCACCAGAGGCAACTGCTGCATGGTAAGCATCTGTTGCACCCATCTAAGGGTCACCCGTTGCATGAGGCTACAGCACACCGCCGCCCGAATGCATAAGGCCGAGACCTCAAAGATGCACTTGAGAAGGACCTCCGGTTTCCGATCCTGAAGATCCTTAAGGGCGGTCGCCCCTGCCACCGGGATGGTCGTCAGTTTGGTGACAGCCGAGACTGCCGCGTCCACTTTGGGCACCTTAAGGACTGCTAAGGCATTGTCTGGCAAAGGGTAGAGCTTTTCCATAGCACGTTCCACCCGGAGGCTGGCCTCGGGAGTCTCCCATTCCCATGTCACCAGCTGCATCAACATCGGATGAAACGGAGAAGCCTTCGGAGGAGCTTTAAGTCCCGAGAGGACCGAGTCCCCTTTGGAGACCTCCGCGCTAGATTGCGGTGCCTCAATATCCAGCTCCTCCAGCATTATGGGAATCAGATGCTCCAGCTCTTCCTTCTGAAACAGCCTAAGAATCCTGGGATCATCCCCCTCCACTGGGACGGACTCATCAACGTCCCCGTCTCCATTCCCAAGGAGAAGGTCCTGCGACCCAGGACCCGGTGGATTTGGAGCTGAAGACCCCAAGGGATTAATGGCTGTCCGGCTTGACTGCCCCCTAGAGAAAGTCAATCCCCCTGATGGCCTGGGGATCTTGGCTGGTGGAGGTGCCGCCTCCTGCAATTCAGCTTCCGCTTCTAAAAAGGCTTTGTGCATTAGAAGCACAAACTTAGAAGAAAAGGACTGCTGTCTCTTTAAGGCCCCCCCCCCGGGGGAGGGGCCGTATCGGGAGGAGGCAGGCTCTAGGTCGGCAGGCCACACAGGGCTCAAATTAGGAGGCGAAAGAGTAGGAGGGATCTCCCCTCCCCCTGTAGCCAGGTCCTCTTCATCCCCTCATGGGGAAGGCAAAATGGCTGACGTTCCCGCGTTAAATGGGGACAGCCCTAGCACGGCGGGAGTGCAATCCTGCATCCGCCCCTCGCAAACATGCTGACAGGCTTCCCCTGGCACTCCTCGATGGTCCACCACCAGGGAGACATTTGACGCAGAGGCCATCGCGGGAGAGCCGCCAGACCGGCTCCCCGCAAGCGGTGCACAAGGCACCCCGTGGCATGCCACAAGGTAAGGGTCAGCAATCCGGCGCCAAAAACGCCCTCCGGAGCCCCTGGAACCTGCACGGCAAGAATTGAAACCTCTGAAGGTTTTTTTGTTTTTGTTTTTTTTTGTCAACCAGGGGAAAACCGTCCCTGGGACCACTAGCACTGCGGACATCTCAGGGTGAAGGGAGGAAAGGGACCGGCCCATCGGTGAATCTCCCCACTTACCAGTCGGTGGGGCTCCAGGAATGAAGCTATCGGGGCGTCCCACCCCAGCCGAGCCTCTACCAAGGTGACTTGTGAGAATCCACTTATCAAACTCCAGCAAAGAACAAAAGTAACTAACTTTTTTTTTTTTTTAATTAGCTTGATGTAGCCAAAGAACCTTCTGAAATAACAAGCTTTCTGGTAAATTTTAAAATCAACAAACAACCCCTTTTTTTTTTTCAGGATCAGGACCGCAGGTTCTGTCACCATCATCATCTTTCAGTTTTTTCTCTGACTCCATCTGCTGGAAGGGAGACACAACCAGCAGTCTGGACTGATCCTGGTACGTACAGGGAACAGAATTTAAACGTGCTTGTGACAGATTCAGAGGGCAGTGATAGGAATAGAGTTGAGATATCGAGAAAAAGACATAAGGCAGAGGGGAGCTGGTGTTCATTTAAGTATGGGAATTTGTGTGTTCTTCTACTCAATGTGGTAGAGAATTAGAGACAAGAACACTTGGGCAGACTAGATGAGTTAATTGGTTATCTGCTGTCATCTTCTATGTTAGCCAAGTATAGTATTAGGGACTAACAGCACTGTGAATCAGAGAAGTGCTTTATCAAAGCTTTAAAGCTGTGAGACACAAAACCATAAGGTCCAGTAACTCACACAGAGGGTGTGTGTTGCATGCTATAACAATTAGAATTCCTTCATGCTCCTACAATGGGATCTATGTGTTTTTTGGCATCATCAGCTCATTTCAAATTACAAGCTCTGGGAGAGCTGATTGGGTTTGCTTACCATGTTGTGTCTCCGGAACTGGTAATAATCTGATTGTCGTCCAAAAAACGGCAGCAGGAAAGGTAACCTAGAACAAAAAGGCAACAACTCTTTTACAGTTCATGTACCTGCCACCCAGTGACTAGAAATTGCTGCCCAGCATCTGCACCATCTCTATCAGTGCTCAAAACCCATCCAGCGCTAACAGAGAATGGGGAGAAATGTAGGAAAAGAAAATCACACATAAAACCTCTCAGCCTGTGTATAGCTGTAACTCACAGCTCACAGTTGCTCAACCTGTGGTTCACATGCTTCTTCATATGCTCACTCCCTGCACAGATAAATTTATAATAGGAAGCATAGGTAGCATTCTAAAGATGTAAAAACAGAGGAAAAGTGTTTTTGTGAGGTTGAGGGGTTTTAGAGTCAGTGATGTGGTAATGGAAATTGTCTCATCTGTCAATTCTGATTATATTAGCTCAGGAAAACCAGATAGTGATAAGCTCATTACCAACTCTTGTTTCTCACTGAATTTAGAGCTCCCCCTTCTGAATCTGGTTTTAGAATGTTTCAGATGAGACAAAATTCTCAAAGCATAAATAGATTAGATTATGCATGCCACATATAAATTCCTGCCAACATTGGAAGAAATTCTTAATGATCCTACAAACAGGATAGATTCATCCAAACTGGAGTGGAGAATGAAAAATTGACAAAACTGTCACCAAGTTATTCTGACCAATCTACACATTAGAAATATACCTAAATTATACTTTAACTATCAGGAAACAAAGCAGCTTGTACCACCTTATTCACTGAACGATGGAAAAACACTATCTCGATGGGAGACCCCTATGAGGGAATGTTTTTTGAAGTAAAATATTAATTTTTTCCGAAAGGAATTGTGTGAAAAATTCTCTGAGCTCCTAACCGCGAGGCAAGCTGCAGCGCGGGGGAAAAAAAAAAAAAAGAGACTGAAGGGAGACCCCTGTGGCTGCAGGGATCATGGCATGCTGGGCATGCTCAATGTGCCAGTCAAAAGTTCTAGAAACTGACAGAAAAGTTTTCCATGATAGGGCTCCATCCAGTGACGTCACCCACATGTGAGATTACCATCCTGCTTGTCCTGGGAGAAAAGAGCAGAATGTTTTGACCTTGGAATTAATAGATAAGAACATGCCATACTGGGTCAGTATCCTGTCTCCAACCCAGCATCCTGTCTCCAACAGTGGTCAATCCAGGCCATAAGAACCTGGCAAGTACCCAAAAACTAAGTCTATCCCATGTTACTGTTGCTAGTAATAGCAGTGGCTATTTTCTAAGTCAACTTAATTAATAGCAGATAATGGACTTCTCCTCCAAGAACTTATCCAATCCTTTTTTTAAACCCAGCTACACTAACTGCACTAACCACATCCCCTGGCAACAAATTCCAGAGTTTAATTGTGCGCTGAGTGAAAAAGAACTTACTCCGATTAGTTTTAATTGTGCTACATATTAACTTCATGGAGTGCCCCCTAGTCCTTCTGTTATCCGAAAGAGTAAATAACCGATTCACATTTACCTATTCTAGACCTCTCATGACTTTAAACACCTCACTTCTATGCTGAACATCTAGAAATGCTTCTTTCTTAGAAACTTTCTGCTCTGAATTGGAGTGGATGGCCCTAAGTTGAATCATGCTGTCAAGGCACTGATGTTAGTACTATGGTAGTGATCTGAAAGACTAGTTCTATTGACACCAAAGTCAATGCCAACATGCTCGTTTGCTGACATTTCGCTTGTTTGAGGTGCCAAGAAAAATCCTTCAGAGATTCTTTTATCCACCTCCTGCTCAAAGGTTGCCAAACCAAAACTGAAAAGGTCACTAGTATTATCATGAGCTACAAAAGAGTGAGCAGAGGCACAGGGAACTATAGTAAACTCCCAGGACACATGACTCAAGAGTCAGGTATTAAAACTGAAGCACAGGGAAATTGATTTACCCAATGTTACACAAAACATAGGCAGAGTTGGGAATTAGAATGAGACGGATATACTAATGGCTTTGGTATAAATTCTTGGAGATTGTTGCAGTGGCATCATCAGTGAGAGGCTGAGCTCATCTCCCTGCTCTTGAACTTTTAACTGATGGGGAATGAATTGGTAGTACCTCCCCATGCCCTAACTCTATACAGAGTAATCTCTGCTCCTGAGTTGCTTATTAGGTCTCAACTGCAAGAATATTTAACAACCTCTTGATGCCAAAGGATCGACAGCAGTTGGTACAGCTCCTGGACCCTTCAGTATCAATGCCTTTGGTGCTCTAGGATTTGAGATGAAACTGAAAACATCAAGCAACTTCAATCCTGAAAACTTGAAGGTTCTGTGTTACATCTTTGAGTAGACGTCACACTTATGGACATTGTGCTCTCAGACCAGATATCATATGCAATCGTTATAATAGTTACAGACATCTTCCAATTGCAAGCTGGACATCATTTGAAATCGCTGGCTTTCTTCTGACATTGTGATAAAAATAGAAGCAGCAAAATCAAAGGACAAAATAACAGCAAACTAAGGTAGCTGAAGAGGTCTCACCAGAAGAAAAACCCAAATAAGTAGTATCTGTCATTGAAAAATAATATAAACTTAAAGGCCAAAACTTCTGTCTACAGAGTACATACGAGGCATGAGAGATGAAAGAGGATGCTTGAATCACAAGAGAGATTCTTTCCACCACAGTATTTAGAGAAATGTGTCTAATAAGGTCCATGGATAAAACAAGAATGAAGGGGCCTTACATTGTGGCAGTGCAGCTTCGTCATAAAAAGCTTTCTAAGAAATGTTCTTTGTCAATGCCATCAGATAAAATAACCCATTTGTGTGGCTGACTCATCATGCTTGTCTATGGAAAAACTGCACACATCTTAGCTAAACATCACAAAGTAATCATTAATAAATGTGCCATTCCCCACAGCCCTAACACTTGGAGTTTACCTGTGTGTCCTGGCAGTTCTCGGCTCACTCGCACATTGCCTTCACGGGTTTTCAAGCTGTAAATGGAGCAGATATTGTCCAGCCCACCACAGGCCACATAGTTTCCAGAGGGAGCATAAGCACAGGTCATAACCCAGGATGATCGGAGGGGGATAGCATGAACCTGCCCCACGGAGAGAGTGCAAAGAAAATGTTACCAAAGAAGGACAGCATGTCTATCACCTAAACGTCCTGCTAGGCTGTTCAGTTAGAAGGACCTTCAGCAGCCTTGCAGCTATGACATGCATAAAGACACACAACAGCATTTAGCTCTCCCAAGAGAAAGGGAGCAAAATTAGTACTATCATGAGCTACAAAGGAGAGAGCAGAGGCACAGGAAACTATAGTAAACTCCCAGGACACATGACATCAAGAGTCAGGTATTAAAACTGAAGCACAGGGAAATAAACTTATTTGCCCAAGGTTACACAAAACATAGGCAGAGTTGGGAATTGAATGAGAACTTTGGCTTACCTCAGTCAATTCTTGTTCTCCTAGTTCTGGAACTTTTGGGTATTCTCGGTCCTAATACAGGCAGCAGACTGATGAGATCTCACAAGATCATGAGACTTGATTCTCTATCCCATGATTCCCCAGATGAAACATTTCCACAGCATAAAAGTGAAAAACTGAGCAGAAGACAACATTGCAGCAAGAAAAATATATAAGGAAGGCTGTGTGGGAAACCAAGTGGTGTTTCCCAGGCTGGAGGCACAAAGCCATACAGACTCCAGCCTTTTCTATTGCAATTTTCACTTTATTTAGCAAACACAGCACAACACTGGACTGCCTACTTAGCAGAATTCAGTTACACACAAAGGGTTGTAGCCTGCTTTCCCTCTGGACAGTGTACACTCACTCCCTCTTGTTTGGACAAGACAAATTTATAGGAGCTGCCTCTCCTGGAGACGCAGGGGTCTCCTGAACCCAGCTGGGCTTGCATTATGTTCCCCAGCAGTTTCCACCCTCAGGCCTCTTCCCTTCCCTGCAGGGTCCTGCCTACAGAATTCTCTCCCTCTGTGGGATTTAAGGTGGATCACGTCTCTAGCCTGGTTCTGCACATACAAGGGGGAAAACCGGATCAGTCTGTTACAGGCTGTTCCAGACTGCTATACAGAATTGGCTAGTAACAGAATTTGTTTCAAATTTTTTTGTTCTTTGAGTTCTAAAATTCCCTTTAAGTGAGGATGTTAAAGAAGTGATCTTCCTTTGAAAAAATGTTCACCTACCAAGGTGACATTTATTTAACAAACTCAATCAGTTTACTTAAAGGGAATTTCAGAACTTTACAAGAACAAAATATATTTGAAATTAAGGACGATCACACACTTTGAAACAACTATTACTACTACTAACATTTGCTGTAGCACAACATAACATATGCAGTACAAACACACAAAAAAAAGGAAGTTTCTGCTCAAGAGATTACAATCTAATAAAACAAACAAAGGACAAGAGACTAGGGGCATTTCTTAAGGTAAGACAATGATTAAAAAGTAAAGAAAAAAAAAGTTAATGAGGCTAAAAGATAATTCCTAATATTTAAAAGCAGCCTCACAAAGTTGGTTCTTTAGATAGGATTTAAACATGACGAGAGAGGGAGCATAACACACAAGTTCAGGAAGACTATTCCAAGCATATGGTGCAGCCAGGTGGAAAGCACGGAATCAGGAATTGGTGGTAGAGGAGAAGGGTACATATAGGAGTGACTTCTTTGATGAATGGAATGCACGAGGAGGGGTGTAAAGAGAGATGAGAAAGGAGAGGTAGTGTGGTGCTGCAGTGTGAAGGTATTTGTAGGTGAGAAAGAGGAGCTTGAATGTATGTGAGAGCGGATAAGGGAGCCACTGCAGTGACTTCAGAAGAGGGGTTATGTGAGTGTAGCGACTGGT
The DNA here is from genome assembly GCF_901001135.1 of Rhinatrema bivittatum. Lineage (NCBI taxonomy): Eukaryota > Metazoa > Chordata > Amphibia > Gymnophiona > Rhinatrematidae > Rhinatrema > Rhinatrema bivittatum. Next base: position 21,572,850 of record NC_042630.1, read on the forward strand.
GAAAGATGAGTCGCACAGCTGAATTTAGGACAGACTGCAGTAGAGAGAAATGGAATAAAAGGACATTGGCTTTCTCACTCACTATCATAGGCCATCTGAAGTGTAAGGTTTGACTATAACAGCCACTTTTGTTAACCCCACCCACTCTTTCCCATAACTGAGCTACAATGGCATAAGTACATAACCTCAAGCCTTGCTGACTCTATATGATTTAAACCTGCTTTAACTGCATTGTTTCTTCACAGATCTGAAGGCAGCTTAGTTCTTGAAAGCTTATCACAGAGAGACTGGGTTAGTCCAATAAAATCACCTATAACTTGTTTGTTGACTCTTATTTCTACATATTCAAGTGGACTAAGAGAACCCAATACTTTTGTCTTGCATGTCCACACTAGTTATTAGCAAGCATTTTGAAAGAGTAATGGGTAGATGATAATATTTTTAAACCATGTCTTGAAAAGCATTTCATATATCATTCCTAAAGAAAATTATGTGATTTCAAATTTTCCAAAAATTACAATTTATCCACTTCTGTCCTTAGGGGGAAAAAATGGAAACATTTTCCCCCCAATTTTTCTATTTTTTTCCTGGCTTTCAAATCTCTAGTACTGGAATCTCCCTAATCTCTCTCCATTTGCTGCAAGCACCTGATCATTACTCTAGATGAGTATACAAATAGGATTAACATTAACAGTGGTATCACCAGCACTCTTTAAAAATGATTCCATCCTGCAATCAACTGCATCCTTCAGGGCAAAGATGCTTTCTGTCACCTTCTGACAATCCAGCCCCATGATAGTTTGATCTATGCTAGATCAGAGGTCCCAGGTCATACTTTCCTGAAGCAGCCTTAGCAGTTTATGTACGACTAAGAATATAAAAGCTCTTGTCAATATAATTTCATTCTGAAGGAAAAAAAAAGTGACAAACACCATGAATAGGAAGCATCCTATTATCTTTAAATTGCTCCCAATAAGTAATTAACATGTTCTTCTTTTTTGGCCTATTAAACTCCAAGAAAATGGCAATATGTTCCATTAAAATACTCATGTCTCACAACCCAGACTCATGAACTTCTTATACCATCCAGTCTCAGAGTCTGAAAACAAGGAACACTACACCAGAGAAAGCTCCATCTATCTCCTACTCCCCTTCTCTATCTAGGTCAAGGGGCAGCATCAAGAAAAGAAACACCAAGTTCAGGAATCTGAAAGGGAGGAACCAGGTGGCAGCAGAACAAGAGGTTATAGTAGTGGGGTAGATGCATTAGCAATGTTCTTGCTGCTAGTCACTGAGATAGGCACCCAGACAGGTCCTAGAGGAAAGCAACTCTAGATTTACTGCAAACACCTTATTTAGTCAGTTGAGCATAAAAGAAATAAAATCAGAAGGGCATATTCTCAGAGTCTTGAAAATGATCCAAAGGAGTGTTATTCACAGACAAAGCCACAGACAGTGTAGGCATGCTGTTGTACTGTGGGTGCAAACATTACAGGCAGGCTGAAGCAGCCGCTAAGGGCTTGTATAAGGCTTGTAGCCTGGACAACGTCTCCACACTGAATCATATAGGATGAGCCAATAATTTTCTTCTGTGATGGAGAGCAACCCAGGGCCTGGATATCACAGAGCAATCCAAAACCAGCAGTTTGTTTATTCTTCTGGCTGCAGTTTCAAAGTGTCAGATCAAAAAGGGCTATAAATGAAAAAATCTCAGAGAAAATCCCTTTAAGTTTCTCTCCTCCCCATAAAATAAATCACAGTTGAAAGAACTACTAGCTATGGCGAACCAGCAGACCCATAATTGAAAAACTCTGCATCAACATAGCCAAGATGGTATCCACAGTCATTTTAATTTCAGATTAGCTGTACTCCTGCACAAGAGTCCAGTCACAGCTCCTCACAGCACTGGTTCACAATATGATAACACTAGAGCCCAGTCTTCCCACACTTGCTGCTGACAGCTCAAACCCAACAAAGTCAGGAATAAGCAGAAGAAAAAACCTGTTTTTGCAGAGCAAGAGAGAAATTATGTGTGCAAAAATGCTGCACATCTCCAACCTGCTGGAGGCTGATGATGTACTGAGGAATCATGGGAGACAAACCACCAGAATTCATGGTGCTGCTGCAGGAAATCTCATGAGATTTGAGTTTTTAATATGTCTGCCACCTGCAGAGAGAAATAAAATACCCAAGAATTTCAGATTGGTGAGAACACTAAGAACTAGGTGTAAGTGAGGAATAATTACACACAAAAAGAAAAACCAAATATATCTGAGGTTGAAATGCTAGTGGCAAAACTGGGATTAGAAGCCAGGTGTCCATCCACCTCCTCCTCCTCCCACTCTTTCCTTATGCCCCATAACTGGCATCTTTGACAAAAGCAATCAGCCAGATTTCTATAGTGGACATTGTCAATGAACACAGGGCCATGCCCAACCTAACCCTTGAACCTGGCTAGGGTTGGAAACAAGGGAGAGAAAGAGCAGGTACATCCATGACACAAATATTGGCTTATTTATCAGCGTTCATTGCACTCAGAGACCCATCATCTGTCCCTTCCTTGGAGTTAAGGGATGGGAGGTAGACTGAGTACACACATGCCTCCACACATTCCTTACTAAAAGGAATTTGAAATCTTACCTTATTTGTGGTATAACTGTCCCAGATTATCAACTTTCCATCCTGAGATGCACTCACCAATAATCTGAGGAATGGAACAGAAAAAAAGAACCAAACAGCTTTCCAACAAATGACAAAGACCAAATTAAATAGATTTTTTTTTCTTTTTCTTTTTTTTTTTTTTTTTTTGAAGAGGGGTTGGGGGCAGAAAAATGCTAAAACTATTGGAAGATAAAAGCAAGTTTGCTTACCGAAAACTGTGATAGCAGGATGAATTAGCCATGCTGTCTGGGAAGCGTCACAATCCCGAGTAGGCGGAGTTTCCCCTAGCTGATCACAGAGTTTTTGACTCTGTGCGTCTGCGTGGTAGTGTACCCGCACGGTTCCCTCACCTCTTCAGTTTCTTTGTAGCCAAGTGAGAAGTAAGTCAAGAAGGTATGTCTGTCTCTATGTGACTGCTAGGGAGGAGGGAGGGAACACATGGCTAATTCATCCTATCGACGGAAACACTGTTTACAGTAAGCAAACTTGCTTTTTCCCCGTCGATAGCAGGGCTGAATTAGCCGTGCTGTCTGGGAGTCCCAAGCTCCCGGGTTGTGTCCTTGTATATTCATTGTTTGCAGGTTTGGACATCAACCCCTGAAGTGGTAGACAGTCTCATGTTCTTTTTAGTGATAAGACTGCTGTGCCTAGTGCTGTATCAGAGGTCGTTTGCTGTTGGAGGCAATAATGCAATGTGAAGGTATGAATGGACGACCATGTTGCCACTTTGCAGATATCAATTAAGGGAACTTTGTTCAAGTGGGCAACTGATGCTGCGGTGGCACGGATCTGGTGCGCTTGAGGCTTTGTGAGTAGTTTAATGGAGCATTTGTTGTAGCAAAAAAGTATGCATTTTGATAACCAACTGGCTATGGTCCTTTTTGAGACTGGTTGTCCAGGATCATTCGGGTTAAAGGAAAGAAACAGTTGAGATGGTCTCAAAGTTGACTGAGTCCTTTTCTTATAGTAAGCTAAGGCTCTTTTACAGTCCAACATGTGTAAAAGTTTTTCACACTTGTTATTATGTGGTTTTGGCATAAAAATAGGTAGAGTTATGGTTTGATTAAGATGAAAAAATGTTACCATCTTAGGCAGAAAGGAAGGGTGAGGACAAAGTGTCACCTTGACATGGTAGAATTCTAGATAAGGGGAGTAGTGAACCAAGGCTTGTAGTTCGCTGACTCTCCTTGCAGAAGTTATGGCAATAAGAAAAACTGTCTTCCATGTCATATATTTAATGTGGCTAGAGTCTAATGGTTCAAAAGGTGGAAGCATTAGTTGTTCAAGTACTACATTTAAATCCCATGGAATTGGAGGTTTGGTCACCGGTAGGCGAAGTCGTATCATTCCTTTCATGAATCTAGAAATCAACGGATGGTTAGACATTGGAAGGTTATTAAAAGGTTCATGAAAAGCTGCTATAGCACTGATATGGACTCGTACCGAAGTAGTGGCTAATCCTGCTTCATAGAGTGTGTGCAGATATTGTAGTAATTGAGTGGCAGTGGATGAGAAAGTGTTTATGTTCTTTGGAGTACACCAGTCCAAGTATCGCTGCCACTTTCCTTTTAGTTACGTCTGGTTGAAGGTTTACGTGACGCAATAAGAATATCCTCTAGTTGAGAAGATAAACCTAAAGGAGTTAGTATTTGCCTTTCAATCTCCACGCTGTGAGATGAAGGGATTGGTTCAAGGGGTGAAGTTGTGGAAGATTTTGTAGCGTTATTGGTGGATGAATGGGAAGTTTCATGAGGTACGCGTACCAGGGCTGTCTCGGCCACGCCGGGGCTATTATAATCATATCTGATACGTCTTGGATGCATTTCTGAATCGTTCGAGATATGAGTGGAATGGGTGGATAGGCATTCATCAAGCCTGGTGTCCATGGAATGAGAAAAGCATCGGGAGCAATCCTTTGATTGCTGGGGTAAATTGAGCAAAAGGTTTGGACTTGTCTGTTTGCTTCCGTGGCAAAGAGGTCTATTATGGAAAACCCCCACTGTTTGAAGATGTTTTGTGCCACTTCTGGATTCAAAGTCCATTTGTGTGGATGAAAAATCCGACTGAGATGGTCTGCTGTTACATTGTCCAAACCTGGAAGATAAGTTGCTTGAATTGATACTTGGGCTTTTATTGTCCAATGTAGAATTTGTATTGCTTCCTGACAGAGTCCAGGAACCGGACCCTCCTTCCTTGTTTATGTAAAACATGGCTACCTGGTTGTCTGTATATACCATGAGGCTTAATCCTCTTATCTGATCCAAGAACGTTTGAAGTGCCATCCAAATGGCTCGTAGTTCTAGGAGATTGATCTGATATGTAGATTCCTGAGGGGTCCACAGACCCTGCTGAGTTTTCAGTTCACCCAGATGTGCCCCCCAACCCTTGATGAAGGCATCTGTGGTCAGAGTTATCTGATGAGGTGGTAAACAGAATGGAGCTCCCAAGGAAAGGTTTTTGGGAAGGAGACACCGTCGAATGTCCTCTTTCATTGCATTTGTAATCTGAATTCTGGTGCTGAGTGGTTGTATGAATTGAGACCACTGAGGCTTTATTTATTTAGAATTTTTATATACCGACATTCTTGATAAAAATATCAAATCATATCGGTTTCCATTGAAAAAGAACAGTCGCAGCTATGGCGTTACATTGAAACAAGTCGACAAATCGTTAAATAACAGGTGAATATAGAAAATAATAATTATAGATAAGCAATTATAAATAAAACCATTATAGTTAAAATTTGATTATAAATAAACAGGTCGTCAAAAACGAATGACAAATATAATGGGGCAGCAAAAACAGTGGAAAACAAGCGATACATAAAGAAAGGCGACTGATATATATTGCTGTGAGTAAGCGGAATAGAATGGGCATGGTGGGGCCCAGGGGAATCGGGTGGCCATGAGGAAGGAGAGGGTTGAGAAGCTCTGGCTGAAAGGTGGATTGAGAAGATCTGGTTGAAGGATGGGGGAAAGGAAAAGCGAGGAGGGGGAGGGATGAGTGGCATTGAATCAGGATCGGGGGATATGCTAGAGAGGTTGAGTCTCTCTACGGTTCAGTTAAGTCCATTGACCATTAAACCCCATTGTAAGCGGCACATGTGAAGTCTGGTGTGAGGAACCACATAGATCGCTGCTGCCATATGACCCAGAAATTGGAGAACCTGGCGTGCAGATGTCCGGTTTCTGTGAAGCAGGTTGTGTGCCAATGATTGTATGTTCTGCATCCTGTCTGGAGGAAGGTATGCTCTCTGTTCCACGTATTTATGAGAGCGCCTCTGAACTGAAGCAGTTGAATAGGTTGTAGGTGAGACTTCTCGAAATTGATAAGAAATCCCAACCTCTGAAGGCATTCGATCTGCATAATGTATGAGCTCTCAGTGTAAACTGATCCGATGCTACTATTAACCAGTCGTCCAGATAAGGAAACATCTGGATCGAAAGTTTCCTTAGGTGAGCCACCACCACTGCTAGACATTTGGTGAAGACTCTTGGGGCTGAAGATAGGCCAAATGGGAGAACCTTGTATTGGTAATGTATATTCCGAACTTTGAAACATAGGTAACGCCAAGAAGACAGGTGAATTGGTATATGGGAATATGCATCCTTCAGGTCGATGGAACATAGCCAATCGTTGTGCTGAAGCAACGGTAGGATATTTTTGAGAGAAGTCATTTTGAATTTCTCTCTCTGTATGTGTTTGAGTAGTCAGAGATCTAGAATGGGTCGTAGGCCTCCTGACTTCTTTGGAATGAGGAAATATTGGGAATAAAACCCTTGGTGATGTTGATGAAGAGGGATAATCTGTACAGATTGTTGAACTTGTAGATTGTTCAATTCTGTTGTGAGGGATGTGGACTGGGATTGTATCATCCTCTTCGGAGGAATATGAGGAAGAGAAGGAGTGGACTGAAAATTTAGAGTAACCGTTTTTTATAATGTTGAGTACCCACTGATCTGATGTGATGGATTCCCAATTGTGAAGAAAAAATTGAAGGCGTCCTCCTATGAATACTGGTAGTGGTGGTGGCTGTATTAATTTCAAAAAGAGGAAGCTTTTTTTTGTTGAGGAGCCGGCGTTTGCTTTAATTGCCTTTGTTGTCTGGCACGACCCCTAGAACTTGGTGGAGCTGTGTTTCTTGGTGGGATATACGGTTGAGGCCTGTACTGTGAATATGGCCTATTGTATGGTCTCGAGTAATACCGGTGACGGTAAGGATAAAATCGATGTTGCGATTTTTGAGACTCTGCAGGAGTGGTGAGAGAAAGTACAGCTGCACTTTTTCCTTCAAATGAGAGACTATGTCTCCAAATTTATCTCCAAAGAGATTGTAACCCGTGCATGGGATATCGGCTAGCTTCTCGTATACATCAGGGCAAATCACGCTGGCTCTGAGCCAAGCCTTACGTCTGGCTGCTATAGCCGAAGCTGACGCTCTTGCTGAAGATTCAAGAGACTCGTAAATAGAGCGTAGTAAATGCCTGAGGCCTTCTTCCATATCTAAGAAAGATTGGGGAAGTGTATTGTCCCTCCAATAGACATAGTGGATGCAGCTTTTGGAGTGAGCATGGAGGAGTGATACATCTTCTTCCCAAAGTCATCCAGACATTTATTCTCTCGGCCCGGTGGTGTGTTCGAATGCAATTTATTACGTTTAGCTTTGGATAAGGCTGATTCTACCACAATAGATTAGTGGGGAAGTTGGGCAGACTCATAAATTGATGAATTACGCATCTTGTATTTAATATCAATTTTTCTTGAAGTAGCCGATGTTGAGAAAGGAGTTTTCCAGATTTTGAATAGAAGATTTTCCAATACAGAGTGTGGAGGCAGAGCAGTGGGCTCGAGAGGAGATTCAGATATTTTTAAGATTCCAAGCATTTCAGCTCTGGGATCAGGTACTCTTCCGGTTTCTACCTGGAGAAGACTGTCTACTTTCTCAATGAATTTTGCATAGGTCAAGTCCTCCGGAGGAGAGTAAGGTTCAGGTAGGCTTTCCTGAGGATCAGATGGCATTTTTGTTGAGAAATTCAAAGATTTAACTGATTCCGGAGAACCTGGACTAAGTGGTTGAGTTGAGCCTGACTTCAGTGCCTGGAAAAATAGTGGAAACTATTCTCAAGATCAAAATCGTAGAGCATATAGAAAGACATGATTTAATGCAACACAGCCAACATGGATTTACCCAAGGGAAGTCTTGTCTAACAAATCTGCTTCATTTTTTTGAAGGGGTTAATAAACATGTGGATAAAGGTGAACCGGTAGATGTAGTGTATTTGGATTTTCAGAAGGCGTTTGACAAAGTCTCTCATGAGAGGCTTCTACGAAAACTAAAAAGTCATGGGATAGGAGGCGATGTCCTTATGTGGATTACAAACTGGTTAAAAGACAGAAAACAGAGTAGGATTAAATGGTCAATTTTTTCAGTGGAAAAGGGTAAACAGTGGAATACCTCAGGGATCTGTACTTGGACCGGTGCTTTTCAATATATATTTATTTATTTATTTATTTTGGTTTTTATATACCGGAAGTTCCTGTATACAATACATATCACTCCGGTTCACATTTAACAGAGATAACTATCGCCGGGGAGGCGGTTTACATGGAATATATATATATGTAAAATGATCTGGAAAGGAATACGACGAGTGAGGTTATCAAATTTGCGGATGATATAAAATTATTCAGAGTAGTTAAATCACAAGCAGACTGTGATACATTACAGGAGTACCTTGCAAGACTGGAAGATTGGGCATCCAAATGGCAGATGAAATTTAATGTGGACAAGTGCAAGGTCTTGCATATAGGGAAAAATAACCCTTGCTGTAGTTACATGATGTTAGGTTCCATATTAGGAGCTACCACCCAGGAAAAAGATCTAGGCATCATAGTGGATAATACTTTAAAATCGTCTGCTCAGTGTGCTGCAGCAGTCAAAAAAGCAAATAGAATGTTAGGAATTATTAGGAAGGGAATGTTAATAGAACAGAAAATGTCATAATGCCTCATTATCGCTCCATGGTGAGACCGCACCTTGAATACTGTGTACAATTCTGGTCGCCGCATCTCAAAAAAGATATAGTTGCGATGGAGAAGGTACAGAGAAGGGCAACCAAAATGATAAAGGGGATAGAACAGCTCCCCTATGAGGAAAGGCTGAAGAGGTTAGGGCTGTTCAGCTTGGAGAAGAGACAGCTGAGGGGGGATATGATAGAAGTCTTTAAGATCATGAGAGGTCTTGAACGAGTAGATGTGACTCGGTTATTTACACTTTCGAATAATAGAAGGACTAGGGGGCATTCCATGAAGTTAGCAAGTAGCACATTTAAGACTAACTGGAGAAAATTCTTTTTCACTCAACGCACAATAAAGCTCTGGAATTTGTTGCCAGAGGATGTGGTTAGTGCAGTTAGTGTAGCTGGGTTCAAAAAAGGTTTGGATAAGTTATTGGAGGAGAAGTCCATTAATGGCTATTAATCAAGTTTACTTAGGGGCGGATTTTCAGAGCCCTGCTCGCCGGGAAGCCTATTTTACATAGGCCTCCCGGCGCGCGCAGAGCCCCGGGACTCGCGTAAGTCCCGGGGTTCTCCGAGGGGGCGTGTCAGGGGCGGGCCCGGTCGTCGCGGCGTTTCGGGGGCGTGTCGGCAGCGTTTTGGGGGCGGGTACGGGGGCGTGGCTACGGCCTGGGGCGGTCCAGGGGCGTGGCTACGCCCTCCGTACCCGCCCCCAGGTCGCAGCCCGGCGCGCAGGAGGCCCGCTCGCGCGCGGGGATTTACTTCTCCCTCCGGGAGGCGTAAATCCCCGGAGAAAGGTAAGGGGGGGGTGTAGACAGGGCCGGGGGGGTGGGTTAGGTAGAGGAAGGGAGGGGAAGGTGAGGGGAGGGCGTTAGAGGATTCCCTCCAAGGCAGCTCCGATTTCGGAGCGGCCTTGGAGGGAACGGGGGTAGGCTGCGCGGCTCGGCACGCGCCGGCTATACAAAATCGATAGCCTTGCGCGCGCCGATCCAGGTTTTTAGCAGATACGCGCGGCTCCGCGCATATCTACTAAAATCCAGCGTACTTTTGTTTGCGCCTGGAGCGCAAACAAAAGTAGGCTATTCGCGCGCCTTTTAAAATCCGCCCCTTAGGGAATAGCCACTGCTATAAATTGCATCAGTAGCATGAGATCTTCTTAGTGTTTGGGTAATTGCCAGGTTCTTGTGGCCTGGTTTTGGCCTCTGTTGGAAACAGGATGCTGGGCTTGATGGACCCTTGGTCTGACCCAGCATGGCAATTTCTTATGTTCTTATGTATGTTCTTTGACCGGCTCCAATGGTTTTATACCTGGAGGCGAGGCAGGAGAACCATCTGGAGAATCCTCTGGAGAATCCTGTGGTGGAATTCTTTTGTTTTTTCCAGTTCTTGGAAAAAAGAGCTGAGAATATCTGAGATTTTCGTCATAGTAGATGCCGCCAAAGTACCTTGTGGAGGAATATGTAATTTTTGCTTTGGGGCTTTTGTGGGAATTGCCGCAAGCAAAATGTCCTCAGGCGATTTCCCTTCATGTTGGCCCTGAGGAGGTATAATAGGCGAAGGGCGAATATGTTTTGTTAATGGAATTTGCAAGGTAGGAGAACGTCTCTTTTCTCTAGAGACAGATGAGAGACTGGCCAAAGAACTTTCACTGGGAGGAGTACAACCTGAAGATAAAGAATCAGAAGCAGATAGACCTTCAACATCTACGTCAGAAGTTATGTTGGAGATTCTTGATGAATTTCTAGAATGCCCTATTCTTGCCATCTGCTTGGAAGAACCTGTATGGTGCAACTTATGGTGATGTTTGCCCGATCTGCTGTGATCCGGTGATTGCACCTGCATCCTTTTTGCACCATGCGCCTTCGGAGCGTCTTGCAATAACCTGTGCTCCGTAGGTGCGCCGTGTGATTGGCCGTGCGCCGTAGATGCTCCGTACGCCGTATGACGCGTCACGGATGCGTCGTCACGGTGAAGCACCATACAACTTAAACGCTCTGTGCGTCGCTCGTGCGTCATGTAGTTTCAAAGCGAAGTATTTTCTTTTTAACGACGCCGACGGCGCAGGTTCCGATGACGCATTTGCCGGTTCTTTGCACCGGAGTTCCTCTGCCGGATCCCCAGCTTTTGAATGAGGCCTTGAGGGTGTGTGAGACCCTGGCCTATAACTTTTGGCGGCTTTTCCAAGTCCTGCTAGTCCCAGCGAGGACGCTCTTTTTAGATTGGCCTTACCTGACTTCGCTGGTCCCGGCAAAGAATGTACATAGGATGGTGGGGCCGAAGTGCCCGTGCATAGTCTCTCCATCCTCGCGGCCCGGTGTCGCTGGACCCGCGGAGACATCCTCCCACAGTCCCGACACGACTTTTGATCGTGGTCCGGGCCTAAACAGAAGTAGCAATAATTATGTCCATCTGTGATGAACATAATTTTGCCACACTGACAATACTTGAACCCAGAGGGCTTCGGAGCCATCTGGGTAAAGAAATCCTGAGAAAAACGCAAAAAATTTCGGCGAAAAAATATCGAGTCAGGAAAAATTGCTAGAGGAAAAAACCCCACGTGCACACACGCTCGCGGAAAAAAAGAAACTGAAGAGGTGAGGGAACCGCGCGGGAACACTACCGCGCAGACACACAGAGTTAAAAACTCTGTGATCAGCTAGGGGAAACTCCACCTACTCGGGATCTCGACACTTCCCAGACAGCATGGCTAATTCATCCTGCTATCGACGGGAAAAGAGGAGCCAGCACAGGGACAAATCAGCTGTGAACCACAAAAAGGTAAGAAGGTGACTTTTGGAGTTTGGCAGGGAAGTCAGAGTACATGTGGGTAGATATAAAAACTAAATCTTCGCTGATGTTGAATACAAAACATAGCAACATAGTAAATGACAGCAGAAAGACCATTTGGCCCATCCATCTGCCCAGTTTTTATGTCCACCCTAAGGGTACATCCCAGCTGTCAGTCACAGACAGGCCAAAGCAATAAGATATATGCAAAAATCAGGTGCTCATACTGAGCCCCCATTTTCCTAATGCACGCACATCCACAGCCCCTGTACACCTGATGCAATATATTCAAATGAGAAAAAAATTGGAGTGGTGTACACAAAGGGTGTGCTAGGGAGAAATGTGCACTTTTGGCACTCAAAAATTTCTTGTATCAGGTACACAGATGTCTGAATTGCGTGTGCCTAACAAATATGCATCGTTTACATGAAGTTACAGAAATCTGCAATACCTGTTTACCAAAAGGAAAGGAATCACCCATGAATTTTTAAGGTGCCCTTTAGAAAAACATCATGCTCCGCTCCACTACTCCCTATGTGCATTTTTTTATTTTTTGTTTTAACCCCAAACAACTTAATTTTATCCTAATCTTTCTAAAACAACCCTACAAGGGGCACATTTATTGCAACATCAGAGGACCACAGTTTTTATGTTTCTCATGTGTCTTCCTTCTCTCTTCTGCACCATTTAGTGTAGAAGAGCTTACAAAACCCTCACTTAGTATTCTCCAGCACAGCATACTTGCTTAAACTGTAACAGGGGTTCTCCATAGCAGGATAAAAAGACACTAGTGGACAATATCATTTGATGGCACAGACACAAACTAGTCCTTCAGAGCTCAGAACAACCAGAAAGGTCTTTTTGAACATATGCAAGAGTTTCCGCACAGCTACTACTGCTTGAGCCCCTCAGTCCACACAAAAACTTTGAGTAGGAGTCAATTCTTCAGGATGGCAGGGGGAATGTATGACCAATTTATTCAGCTGTATATGGAGAATTCCCATTACAGGGAAGCAACTGTACTTTCTCAATCAGTCATACTAGTGAAGAATCCAGATCGGAAGGCTGCTGCTGCTGCTGTAGTTACAGATACAGTTTTTAGGCCAACCCCGGGACCCCAGAAGAGGGGGATAGTTGACTATCTAGTTAAAAAGGTTATGCAAAACTGCTTCTCCAAATGCGCTGTCTCTTCAGGACATGAAGATGGGAACAAACGACCAAGTAGCTGCGTTGCAAATCTCCTTGATGGAAGCATATCTCGTTTGAGCCACTGAGGTTGCCATTGCTCTTACTTGATTCGCTTTGACAGCAAGTCAGCTTATGAATAACAGTGAGCGATGCAGTCTGCTAACAAACTGAAGTGGGCTCTTTTGGATACTGCCATGTCCAGTCTGCTTCGACACTTATGGTCTACATTGCTTTGTCCAAAGCCTGCTGGACCTACCTGTTCAATTCCTCCTTAAGGATGGCCGAAACCAACATCTTCCTAAGAAGTCAAAGATATATTTACGGCCAACACCTGTTGCAGTTCCCAAGACAGCATAGAAAGCTCTCCTCTCTACTGGACTGCTTCAATGGATTCATGGACACAGCCAGAATGTCACTTTTCCCAGTGCCATACACTGATGGAGATCAATACTGATGTTTCTACACCTTTGCTCCATGCCCGGCATGAAAACTCGGATATCAGAATCAAGGCAACAGAACCCTTTGTCTTCTTTGGGTGAGAGGAGATAGACAACAGCTTGCCATTATGGTCCTTCCCAATGCTTGATATCGAGGGGTTTCGATGCCCTCCCAACATGAATGCAGCAACCATCATCAGTGCATCTTCCGGGTCCAATGACGTTAATGCCTCCTAAGCTGATTCTGACAGGTCAGACTTACAATGCCTAAAGTGCTTTTTGATAAGCTCCAACCAAGACTGGCACCATGATCGCACAACAATATCCTGGGATGTCATGTGATGCCCCCAGGCACAGGACATGGCTATCATGGGGTTCTGTGATAGACATGACCTTGTCTCATTTGAAGTTGCTGGTCTGTTTATCCATGACCAGATGAAAAATCAAAGACACAAAAATGAACTTTGTCTGCAAACAGTCAATGCCCCTCTATGTACCGCCCAGGCATGACAACAAAAGAAAGTTTACAAAACTGATCGAAAAGGACACTAAAAAGGACAGAAAAAAAAAAAGAGACTGCGGGACCCCACAACAAAAGTTCCTACCTAGATTAGAACGGGAAACAAATCCTCACAAGACAGAAGTGTGAAGATCTGTAACGGATGGGCTTCATGAAAGAGAAGAGATTGAAGGGGCTCCTCGTGGATATGTGGCATTATGGCATGCTGCACGTGCCCAGTAGGGCACAGTTAAAGTTCTAGAAACTGACATAAAAGTTCCTGATAGGGCGCCATCAGATGATGTTACCCCCATATGAGGACTGACATTCTACTTGTCCTCGGAGAAAAACGGGTCTTCTAGAAGTTTACTATGAATTCCTACAAATGATGGGTATTTGGTGCCTAAGGTGTCATGTGTTTCACTTCCATTGAAGATGTACTTGATATTAACTAATCATCTAGCTATGGAAAGACTGTTACATTGTTCTTCCTGACATGTGCAGCTACTACTGACAGGAACGTGGTGAATACTTTTGGAGCTACCAAAAGGCCAAATGGTAGAACTTGGTACTGATCATATTTATTTACTATGAAGCACAGATACTTTCCTGTGATTGGCTATGTTCATGTAAGCATCCTTTAAATCCAGGGTTGTCAACCAATCCCTAATTATTAGTTGCCAAAGGAAATCATCTTGCATTTTCCCTTTTTGAGGAAAATATTTAGATTCCATAGATCTAGAATGAGACAAAGACCTCCTGACCTTTTGGGGATTAGAAACTATCTGGAATAGGATTCTTCTGCTCTTTCTGAGATTGGGACCAGTTCTATTGCATGTGCTGCCAACATGAAGGCAAGTTCTTCTTTAGTATTTCAACTTGACCAAGGGAAAGCAGATGAGGATGTGGAGGACTGTCTGCTAGATTTCTGAAAATTTAGCTGATAACCTTTGCAAAGTATTTTTTCTCACCCACCCAATGCTCTTGTAGGGTTGTGACCACTGAATATGAAAATGTTGCAGTCTTCCCCCCCCCCCCCCACCACCCCCCACTGGAAGAGTCTGCAAAGAAAAATATCCACAACTGTGATAGTCAAAACTGAGGACCAGATTTGTGTGTGGACTATTGAGTAGATCTCTGCCAAGTCCTATCCCCTAGGATGAGGTCTTATTCTTATCTGTGGCTATTGCCTATAATGAGGGTAAGGTTGATATCTTCTACAAGAGTAGTACTAGTGTTTTCTGAAAGGCTCTTGGAATTTCTTTTGTGAAGATTGTTCTATAGTAGATACTGTTAGTATTTGCAAAGTGGAGCAAAAATCTTATATAATGTCTACAACTTCTTTGTGTCTCAAAGAGATTTTCTCCTGTGCATGGTATATCAGCTAACCTGTCATGCACATCATTCTCTTAGGCTCAATACTTTTAATCATGCAAGTCTTCTGGATCCTATCACAATAGCTGACAACCTGGCTGATGTATCAAAGGCATGACAGATTGATTTAATTAAATGTTTTGTATACTCTTATCACTGCTATCTGGAATGACTAACAGAGCTGCTCGCATGTCTCATTTTTTGGAAAATATTGTATAAGTAGTGTTACAGATGTATTGAAATTCTCAACCGTAGCATTGCTGATTGGAACATCTTTTTGCCTGCAGTATTCATGAGGACCTTCTTTTTCAGTTTTAATTTTCCTAAAGAATTTATCAGTGTTTATTACAATGAACAATGATGGGAAAATATCTGTGCAAAAAAAAAAAATTGTCATTTGAACTGATTTTCTCCCATTTTTTATTATAATAATCATTGATACATTCCTGGGGGAAAAAATGAAAACTAACAATAATGGTCCCTAAATATTCAACAATTCTACATCTTTTCCAGGTGTATTTTAGTCTCTCTTCCTTTCACTACTGCCACGTCCACAATCACCAAGACATAAGGGAGCTGAATTTTCCTATGCCCTGGACACTGCTTAACTTTATATCTTAAACCTATTTTCATATCCACTGGCAGTGTTTTGAGGTGTGCTTCGCAGACATTTGACAGAAGATCTTGAAATGCTTTAGGTATAGGAATGATATTGCTTGTTTAGACAGCTGTATAAGTTTCAGCATTTTGTGAAACACTCCTTTAAAAGGCTTTTCTTCCTCCAAGATAAGTGATATAGAATCTGCCATCGTTTGAATAAAAGCTGGTTAAGACATGTCATCTAGCAGAGTAGTACTTTGTGTTGGCTACGATGATGGATCAGATTGTAATTCTACAGATCTTCAAAGGATTAGAAGAAATGAGCGACAAATGAGGAAATTGATTCTTCAAAGATTAATACTTAGCTTCATTGAATATAGCTTATCACTTAATGTTGCCAAACAGATATTTCTGCTACTGTCTCTTTAGAGGTTTTTGATAGGGTGGACATTGTTGATTGAGACAGTAGTTCAACTGTAAACCTTTCCAGAATAGGTTAAAAATTGTTAGTGATAGAGGAGTAGAAGGGATCTTTTGGTAAAATCATTTTTTAAATTTATTTTCCATTAACCTTTGGTATTCCCTAGAAATCTCAGATACTTGATAATACCACTTTCTATAAATTTAGAACAGATTAGAGATCAGTGAATTATTTCAAAATAATGTCAATAAAGTGTGTAACCAGGTAGTTATAAGTAGATTAATTAACGTGTCTTGAGGATCACTAACAAATATAAAATAAACCATTAAACTAAAATTACTTTAGATTAATTTGAATACCTTAATTTTAAATCACTAACAACTCAACAATATTAAGAGGCAAACAGTAGTTCAAGCAACAAAAGGAGGACTATTCAATCTTTTGTTTTAAGTGTCAAATGTACAATTATCTACCAGCTGGTGAGAGGTAGTATGTATGCATTCGGAGCAAACAACTCCTTACCCTCACAGAATGTCCAATCTCTGGAGGCTAGTACCTGACTTGGAGGAGCTAAGGGAGACAGAGATACCGTCAGGGCATAGTAGAGCAGTCTCACTTCCACTTTTGCAGCTTCTGTCCTGCCTTAGATGGAAAAAATCACCTTGAAGAAAAGCATAATCTTGTAGTTGGATATGTCCCTCAAGGTGATGTAGTATCCTCTCACACACAGGATGTCTCTCCAGGGGCTCTTGCCCAGGAGGGAAGTGTTTGAACGGCCACTGTAGTTGATGATTTGATCATTAGACATATAGATATAGCTGGATGGCTGGCAGACATGAAGATTGCTTGGTAACTTGCCTGCCTGCTGCGAAGGTGGTGGACCTCACATATCCCCTAAATAGGATTTTAGACAATGTTGTGGAGAAGCCAGAGATTCTGGAAGCCAAATTTAGGATGTTAGGTAAAAAGTTGAAATCCTCTCTCACCTCACCTTTTAACCATGCCAGCAGTTGAATGATTGAATCACTACTCCTAGGCAAGTGCCCCTGGAGAAACATCCTCGATGCAACCACACCTCGAATATTGTGTGAAATTCTGGTCACTGCATCTCAAAAAAGATTTAGCAAAATTAGAAAAGGTAAAGAGAAGGGCAACCAAAAAGGGGATGGAACGATTATATTCTCTATAAGGAAAGGCTAAAGAGGTTAGGGCTCCTCAGCATGAAGAAGAAACGGCTGAGGGAGATATGATAGAGGTCTTTAAAATAATGACTGGAGTAGAATGAGTAAACAAATCAGTTGTTTACTCTTTCAAAAAATACAAAGACTAGGGGACACACAAAGATACTAGGTAGCACACAAATAGGAGAAAATATTTTTTTTATTCAATGCATAATTAAGCTTTGGAATTCATTGCCAGAGGATGTGGTGAAAGTTGTTATTGTAACTGGGTTTAAAAAAAGGT
This sequence comes from Rhinatrema bivittatum, assembly GCF_901001135.1. NCBI lineage: Eukaryota > Metazoa > Chordata > Amphibia > Gymnophiona > Rhinatrematidae > Rhinatrema > Rhinatrema bivittatum. The sequence goes on from NC_042630.1 coordinate 21,590,298, forward strand.
TTGGACAAGTTCCTGGAGAAAAAGTCCTAAATTATTATTAAGTTGAACTTGGGGAAATCCACGGCTTATCCCTGGGATAAGCAGCATGGAATCTATCAACCTTTTGGGATCCTGCCAGGTGCTTGTGATCTGGATTGGCCACATTTGGAAACAGGATACTGGGCTTGATGGGACTTTTGGTCTGACCCAGTATGGCAAATCTTATGTTTTTATGAATAAATTCTAACCACAGCCTTTGTAAAAAGTGGTGACATTCTGACACAATCCATGAGGTGTCACAGAAGTATTATCTGATTCTGGTAACAAAACCGGCAAGGAGGATAAAGAAAATGATTCTTTGTGGTGAAGGGTTGCATCAATACCAAAACTTGTCTATGCAGTAAGCTTCTGTGCTAAAGAGGACAGCACAGAAAGCAATGTTGTCTAGAGAATCTCTCAGTACTGGACGTGGATGGTGCCTTTGTTTTCAGTATGATATCTATCTGATGCTGATGGCGTTGATGAGACCTCTTCCTGTTTTTCCTATGTGGAAGCCAGGTGAATCATGGCTACAGCACCGCACCGATGAGATACTGACCTTTTCTTTTAAGTACTGCTCTGACTGAGCTCATTTATTTGATTTATATTCTACTTTTCAGGTACTTCTTGTCCAAGGGAAAAAACATTTGATAAGTTAACTTAAGCTCTCTATAGGAGTGTGCTCAGGGGGAGAGCACATTTTCCATCTGCAGAACAATCAGCCCATGCCATGTGTGAAGCACAGGCAGCAAGGACAGAGATCATGGCTGGAAATCTTGTGCCTACATTTAGAACAGAGTTTGAAAGGTTTTTTGGGGTTTTTTTAACCTGGTCTGGAACCTCAGAAATCACTGTTTAAGGTAAGAGGCAAAAAAATGGAAAAACAAAACAAAAAAAACATTTTTTTTGAGGCAGCGCAAACAAAAATACTGAAGAAACTATAAGACACAAAGACCGTGAAAACACAAAAAATACAACAGCAGTTGAGACAGAACAAATAAACGTTTCTTCACTTCGGCAGAAGAAAAAGGACTGAGGAGGCTCACACAGCGGTGGACTGCACAGGGATACATACAAACATGCTCTAAAAGACTTCTCTGAATTCTGGCTGGAGTGCATTCCATGATAGCATCATCACCTCACGTGGTTGGCTAGATTCGAGCTGCTTGCCCATGGAGAAGCCCTTACCCATGCCTAACCACAAAGCTCTGTAATAATCTTAAAAACCAGGACTAACAGAATACCATACCTGCATATGTATGTTTATTGTACATTGTTTACATATTTGAAAATGGTTAATAATCATTACATTTAAAAAAACAAAAAAAAAACAGGACTACTCACATTGCCACTGCGCAACCTGACAGACAGACCTGTTAGCTCCTGCATTTCAATTAAGACTTCTAGTTATTAGAAAGCTTGCAGCCTGCCAGACAGCTGTTAGTCTATTCTACCATCACAGCCTGCCACATAAAGCCAACCACTTGGTTTGTGTTTCTGCCAGGACTTAACATTTCATATTAATATTTTGCCATTCATTCTAGTAGCCCTGACATTCACTGTTGCATCATGCAAATTCAGCATTATGAGCACTTTAACACATACGTCATGATGTGGTGCTTTCTGCTCTCTCCACTTTTAGCAACTAAGGATCCTTTATGCTTCTCCCATATACAAACTACATTACTGCTTAGCCCCTGCCACCACTCACTCTGGGGGGTGATTACCTGTTTCTATCTCCCTTTCTGTAAAATATTTCCTGATATTTCTTCTCAGTTTACCCCTTCAGAACCTCATATCATAACCCCTTGTTCTATTTTCCTCTGAAACAAGGTTTTCTTCTTGTGTATTATTAGTACGTTTCAGGTAGCTGAATGTTTCCATCATATTTCCCCTGTTTTGCCTCCACTTTAAAATATGAATGTCTAGATTTCTAAGATTCATCTCCTAGGGCTTCTAATGCAGTTTCTGCACCATTTTGGTAAATATTTACTGGACTGCCTCTACCCCCAGGATACCCCTGGGGGTAGAGGCCAGAATTGAATACAATACCCCAGATGAGGCCTCACGTGACTTGTACATAACATAAGAAAATGCCATACTGGGTCAGACCAAGGGTCCATCAAGCCCAGCATCCTGTTTCCAACAGTGGCCAATCCAGGCCATAAGAACCTGGCAAGTACCCAAAAACTAAGTCTATTCCATGTTACCATTGCTAATGGCAGTGGCTATTCTCTAAGTGAACTTAATAGCAGGTAATGGACTTCTCCTCCAAGAACTTATCCAATCCTTTTTTAAACACAGCTATACTAACTGCACTGACCACATCCTCTGGTAACAAATTCCAGAGTTTAATTGTGCGTTGAGTAAAAAAGAACTTTCTCCGATTTGTTTTAAATGTGCCCCATGCTAACTTCATGGCGTGCCCCCTAGTCTTTCTACTATCCGAAAGAGTAAATAACTGATTCAGATCTACCCGTTCTAGACCTCTCATAATTTTAAACATCTCTATCATATCCCCCCTCAGCTGTCTCTTCTCCAAGCTGAAAAGTCCTAACCTCTTTAGTCTTTCCTCATAGGGGAGCTGATAATTTTGTTTTCCTTAGTGTAGAGAGATGGACTCAGGACCAGTGGGTTTATTCTCCCCTACCAGCAGATGGAGACAGGACAAGCTGACATCACAGTATACAAAACCCTACAGGTGAGCCCAGCCTGCCAGTATTCTCTTCAAAAGCAACTGTGGACAGACTAGCAAAAAACTTGATTAAAAACAAGTAACCAGAACTGTACTCAACCAGCCATAAACACTGCACTCACCAAGATTCTAGGTACCCCAAACTAGGGACTGGATGAACCAGTAATCCCTTGGGACCAAGAGCCCCACAGGAAGACTGTTGACACACTCATGCAGCAGCCGAGGGCAGGAAGCTGAATCCATCTGTCAAGGAAAACGAAATTATCAGGTAAGTAATTTCTCAGTTTCCTAGCGTGTAGACAGATGGACTCAGGACCAGTGGGATGTACCAAAGCTACTCCACAACAGGGAGGGGAGGAGGCCCGTGGTCCAGTCAACACCGCACGTACAAAGGCTGCATCCTCCCGAGCCCGCACATCCAGAAGATAAAACCTGGAAAAAGTGTGTAAGGAGGACCACGTCGCAGGCTCAGCAGATATTGACGGGAAACAACAGCCTAAACTTCGCCCATGACACTGCCTGAGCCCTAGTGGAATGATACCTAACCTGAGTAGGCAACAGCTTTCCAGCATCCACATACGCGGCCATGACCACCTCCATAACCCAATGAGTTAAAGTAGCCCGCGAAGCCGGAGCGCCTTGCTTACTCCCAACATGGTGAACAAACGTGTGATCCATCTTTCGAAAACACTCAGAGACCTCCAGATACCGCACAAGACACTTAACATACAAGGAGCGCAAAAGGTGAAACTCCTCTGCATCCCTGACCTTATGCAGGGATGGCAAGGAGATAGACTGATTCAAATGAAAGTCTGAGACTGCCTTGGGTAAGAAGGATGGAACAGTAAGCAGCTGTAACGCCAGTGTCACCTAAAGAAACAGCTCCTGGCAAGACAATGCATGCAGCTCAGAAATCTGACGCACAGAACATATGACCACCAGGAACACAGTCTTCAAAAACAACTGTAAGGAAAGGCTATGCAGTGGTCGGAACATGGGGCCCATCAAAATGTCCAGCACCAAATTAAGATTCCACAATGGAACCGGTAATCTCAAGGGAGGCCTATGGGTACTCCCTTCAAAAAACGGGCCACATCAGGATGAGACAAGGAAACACCATTCCTTGTCTCATCCTAAAACAGGCAAGAGCCACAACCTACACCTTCAAAGAATTAAGGGCCAAGCATTTATTCAATCCATCCTGCAAAAAATCCAGGATGAGAGGGATCTTAACTGAACAAGGAAGAACACCCAGCTCCTCACACCAGGCCTCAAAAACTCTCCAAAGCTGCATATAAGCCAAGGAAGTGGAGAACTTGCGAGCACGGAGTTAAGGGGCAATCACAGCAGAGGAATAACCACACTTTAACAGGAAAGACCTCTCAAGGACCAAACCGTAAGACAGAATAGAGTCGGATCCTCGTGAAGAACTGGTCCCAGCTGAAGCAGATCCATGTGCAGCGGAAGACGAAGGAGGGCCTCCACCAAGAGTAGTCACAAATCCGCATACCATGGACGCCTGGGCCAGTCCAGCGCCACCAAGAGTACTAGCCCCCTGTGGCCTTCGATCTTGCGAAATATCCTGCCCAGCAAGGGCCATGGAGGAAAGACAAAACAATCTGTCTTCTGGCCAGACCTGTTCAAGAGTGTCTATTCCCAGGGACCATGGATCTCTCCTGTGACTGCAGAAGTGAAGAACCTTCGCATTTCGAGAAGTCGCCAGCAAGTCTAGGAACAGAAGGCCCCAGTGATCCACAATCAACTGAAACGCCTTGGCTGACAACACCCACTCTCCTGGGTCCAGACACTCCCTGCTGAGAAAGTCCACTCTTTTGTTGTCTTTTCCTGCAATGTGAGAGGCCAAGATCATCTGCAGATGACCTCCTGCTCATTCCATCAGCTGGTCTATTTCCTGCGACACTTGCTGGCTCTTGGTTCCTCCCTGGCAATTTACATAGGCCACTGTCGTCGCGTTGTCCAACATCAGGAGTAGCCTAGTGGTTAGAGCAGTGAACTAAGAACCAGGAGAACCAGGAGACCAGTCGACACTCCTTGTGACCTTGGGCAAGTCACTTTACCCTCCATTGCCTCAGGTACAAACTTAGATTGTAAACCCTCTGGGGATAGGGAAATACCTACAGTACCTGAATGTAATCAACTTTGAAGCGCTGAAAAAAAGTGCGAAAAGCGGAATATAAATCTAAGTAAGTAAAAAATCACGTGAACCGCTTGATTCTGCAGCCTGAGGATGAACTACAAGCATACCAGCCGTACTGCCCGGACCTCCAGGTGATTGATGTTCCAGCAGGACTATTTGGCGTTCCAGCGCCCCATAGCCATTAACTCCAGACAGTGAGCCCTCCAACCGTGGAGACTCATCTGACATGAGTACCAACCAGGCTGGAGAGGACTAGGGAACCCCCTTTCTCAGATGATCCTCCTGCAACCACCACTGGAGGCAGGAGCAGATTTCCATCGGCAAGTGGAGCTGAACTGCATAATCCTGAGACTGCGGGTTCCAATGAAATAGCAGACAGCGCTGAAGAGGACACACATGTGCCCTTGCCCATGGCACCACTTCCAGGGTAGCCGCAATCAAACAGAATACATATAGGTAGGACCACACCATTGGGTGTATGGTGTTCATCAACTGACACATTTGAGACATCTCTGGAGCCGAACTTCAAGTAGGAAAACTCTGTCCTGTCCCATGTCGAACTAAACCACCCCCCCCCCCCCCAGTTACTCCACAACTGGGATGGCTGAAGATTGCTCTTGGTCAGGTTCACCACCCAACCGAGCTCCTGCAATAAGGAGATCACTTTGTGTGTCACCAGGCGGCTCCCTTCCTGAGACTTGGCTCGTATCAGCCAGTCATCCAAATACGGGTGCACCAGGATTCCTTCTTTTTGCAAAGCCACTGCTACCACCACCATAATCTTGGAAAATATTCTGGGAACAGTGGCAAGACCAAAAGGCAGCGCCCAAACTGATAATGGCACCCCAACAACACAAAGCGTAGAAAGCGTTGGTGTTCCAATCAGATGGGAATATGAAGGTAAGCCTCTGACAGATCCAAGGAGGTCAGAAATTCCCCCGACTGCTTCACCATTATTAGAGAGAGTAAGGTTTCCATTCGAAAATGAGTCCCCTTCAACTGACTGTTGACATTCTTGAGATCCAAGATGGGACGAAAGGAGTCCTCTTTCTTGGGCACAACAAAATAAATGGAATATCGCCCCATACTTTGAGACATGGGCACCGGAACTACAGCCCTCAGTCTGAGAAGCCTTTGAAGCATGAACGCCACTGCCTGTTTCTTCTGCGGGGAGTAGCAAGGGGACACCATGCACACATCCTGAGGAATGCTGCGAAATCCAGTGCATACCCTTCTTGTATCACCTCCAGGACACAGTGGTCCGACGTGATCTTGACCCACCTCCAATTAAAGAGAGAGAGAGATATCCCCCTATTTCCTGTTCTGGAAGGTGGGATGGAAGACCTTCATTGGGAAGTTCAGGAAGGTCCACCACCTGAACCCAGATCCTCTCTTGGGCTGCCAGGAGACAAAAGGACTGAGACCTACCGAAAGGCCAAGTCTGCTAAAAGGTCATCTGTAGGGGCGAAAATGCCTGGACACCCGGAAACGACCCCTCATATCAAAGGGGCACTGTAACTGTTTCTTATCCTCTGGCAACCGAGGCACCGGAGACTCGCCTGGCCAGTTTCTCCAACTTGCTTCCAAACAAGAGCGAGCCTTTAAAGGGCCTCTTGGTAAGATTGGCTTTGGAAGCTGTGTCAGCTGACCAATTTCAGAACCAGAATTGACCAATTTTGCAACCAGAGTTGACCAAATCACAGCCTGCATCTGCTAAAAAGGCGGCAGAGGGCTCCATAACCACTCTGGAAATACCTCCAGACTCATCAACCTCCTGAGAGAGAAGACGACAAGATCTCGCCACTAGGGCACAACATGAGGCAATCTGTAAATTAATCGCCGCTGCCTCAATCCCATCATGTGCATCCTTTAAGGCCGTTCCTCCCTCTATGGGGATAGTCGTCCGCTTAGACACGACACATACCAGCGCATCCACTTTGGGAAAATGCAAACACTCTCTCACAGCTGGATCCAGGGGTACAAACCTTCCAATGTCTGACCCCCTTTAAAATTTGCCTCTGAGGCATCCTATTCCAGTTCAATCAATTCCCGGATGGCATCCATCACTGGGAAAAAAAAACAAGAGGCTTTATGTAACGAAACCAAAATGGGATTCTTCCTCGGCTCTGACAGTGTCCGTACCAGGAACACCCAGATGTTTCAAGGTCTGGGAAATCAGGGCCAGCAGTTCATCTCTATGAAAGAACCACAACATGGTTCAATACGGTTCCAGCCCTGGAGGAATTTCCCCATCTTCCAGGGAATCCGGATCAACCTCAACATTAGTGCCATCCGGATTCCTGTCGGGAACATCCGCAGGGAGCCGGGGCGAGCCTTGGCACTTGAGCATAGGACTGGAAGAGGGAGGAGCTCAGGACAGAAATGGGGGAAGTGGAGGACTGCGCCTGAAGAAAGGCTTGTAAGCCTGGAAAAGATTCCACCCAAGAAAAAGCAGCCAGGTCCAGACCAAGCCCAGAAGGAACTGGAGCTGGTCCCACAAAACTGACCTTGCCAGCGGAGGAGCCACTCAAGGGAGAAGCAAGATCTGGTGTCCCTTCAGTCAAGGCTGTGACCAATCAATCATCACACTGGGAAGAGCCAGGTTTAGCAAAATCCGAGGAAGACAACTCTCCCTAAGCGTCTGAGCAATGCCGACACATGTTAGAAGCCAGGTCAGGCGGAGAAGCCCTAATAAGACAGGAAACACAAATAGGAAGATGCTTAGGCTTCTTGCTTACCGGTGCCATCGCTGTGGTAAACGTGGGGCAGAAAGGTACACGCTCAAAAATGAAATGTGCCCAAAAAAATAAGCGCCGCAAGGCACACGCACAACCTGTGTGCCAAATTAAGTGCATAAAAATGTTTGCGCACATACAAAGCGCGCTGAAAAACCTAGTGCACAACGCGTGCGCAGAGCAGACACATCACACACACCAACTGCCTATAGAGGGCAGCAGAACACGCATAAGAGTGCGTGAAAATGGCTGCCACGGCCTACCATGCAGCATGCAAGAAAAAAGCCCAAGAATGGGGCCTAGCCCACCAGAAGCCACTCAATCACCAGGCTGCCCAGTTCCCCAACCCCAATGGGAGCGGGAACGAACGTTGGCACGGTGCACCAAGAATGGAGACCAGAGGAAGTCCTGAAACCCCCTCTGTCTCTGATTCAGATAAAACTTTTTTTTTTAAACCTTACCTGAGCTCAGTACTTACCAGCTGAGTACAGAGACTGTCTCCGGCTGCTGGGGAAGAGGGCATCTGCCGTCACTGCCGCACTCTGCCTCCTGCACCTGCTGCCTTTTAGCTGAACTAGCAGCTAAATCCACGCAGGGAAACCCAGCTACCAGACCAAGGCACACCTCTGAGGGACCACGGAAATCGCCTCAGGAATTCTCAACTAGGGGAGGGACCTTTAGGTATCACCACAGGAGAGCGGGGCTTTCTTTTCCTGAATTTAGAATTTCAAATTTCTCCTTTCAAAAAGCTTGAAGCAATCCCCATAGGGAAATGCATGTCCACCATCTGCTGGAGATGGAGAATACTGGCAAGCTGGGGTCACTGCAGGGTTATGTATACTGTAACGTCAGCTTGGTCTGTCTCCATCTGCTGGCAGGGTAGCATAAACCCACTGGTCCTGAGTCCAGTCTACACGCTAGGAAATGGAATAATTACTTCCTCTTTTCTACTTGTTATACCCCTCCTTAGGCAATCAAACATCTCTCCAGCTACGGCCAACTGTTTTGTCACACCGTTTCCCTACTTTTAAATCATTAGATATAGTCACTCCAAGGTCTCTTTCCTGCTTCATGGACTTCAGTGTCTCACCCCTTGTCTACAATTCCTTTGGATTTCAGTGCCCAAAATGCATAATTCTGCATTTTTTGTACTGAAATTCAGATGCTAAGTAATCAATCACTCTTCAATTGTTCTTAAATCACTTCTCATTCTTTCTGCTCCCTCAGGCATGCCATTATGTTGCAGATCTAGTGTAATTCACAAAAAGATTTTTTTTCCTCCTAATTCTTCTGCAATATTGCTCACAAAGATACTGGTCAGATATAACTTACAACAATTGGGTAGTCTACAGGTATTATTCTGTCATGAATAAATATACATAGATACCTGAATCTATTTAAACACAAAATTTCATTTTATTGTTCACTAATTTAACATTCACATAAAACCCTCTAACATCATTCACTCATACCACATTCATCCACATTATACAATATTGCACCTATCCCTTACACTTTAAAATACATACATTTCATGTTACATACATGTAATCAATCCCATTATTATTTTTACAATTTCACATAATTGCCTAACATTTGTTTAAGTAATTCTTTTTTCAAATAATGAAACTCCCGAAGCATCCAACACTGCTTCCTTTCACCGTTCCCTTTTCTCTCGATATTAATGAAGTTCCCACCGTTCCCTTTTCTCTCGATATTAATGAAGTATCACAAAAATACTGAACAGAACCAACCCCAGGACTGATCACCATCAATCACCCTTTTTTCCCCTCAAAGTAAATTCCGTATACCACTACCTTCTGTCAACTATTACTCAACCAGTTTCTAATCCAATCCAGTCCAGCATCCTGGGACCCATCTCCAGGCTGCTCCATTTATCAGCCTCTTATGTGAGATAGTATCAAAAGCTTTGCTGAAATCCAAATAAACGACATTCATTGGATGCCCTTAATCTAATTCTCTTGTCACCCAAAGAAATTGACCAGATTTATTTGACATGATCTTCTTCTAGTAAAGCGATGCCTCCTGAGATCTTGCAATCCACAGAACTGTAGATCAGCAGTTATCAAAATGGAGTCAATGGGGGTCACAAAATCAGTGGTTATGGTTCAGGAGAAAAAGGGCTGTCCTCCCACCCAGACCTCCAGATCTCTACTGCAACCAGCGACAGCAAACAGCACACAGTAATGGGTCCCACCCCCTCCACTTTCATGGGTTTCCTGTGTAGAGAGCCAGGGTCTGAACACAAGCCAACTTATATGCTACATGGTGACTGCTGTCACCACTTCCCTGTGGTGGGAGGGAAACAGGTCTGCTATTTTGTTTTGGTCGGTGTCATTCAAATTTTGAAGTGTTTAAAAGGGGTTATAATGGATAAACTTTGGGAAGCACTGTTCTAGATATTTAACTATGCTTTCCCTTCAGCAGAGTCTCCATTAATTTTCCCCCCATTGAAGTTAAACTAGCCAGCCTGTAGTTTCCAACTACCTGTCTTGTACCAGTTTTATGAAGAGGGGACAGCAGAGTTGCTTACCTGTAACAGGTGTTCCCGCAGGACAGGAGGATGTTAGTCCTCACATATGGGTGACATCATCAGGATGGAGCCCTATCACGGAACACTTTTGTCAAAGTTTCTAGAACTTTGACTTGGCACACTGAGCATGCCCAGCATGCCACCATCGCTGCATCCAGCAGGGTCCCCCTTCAGTCTCGTTTATAGTAAAGTACGAGCGAAAATTAAAATAATAAATCTTAAGCGAGCCCAACTCCGCGGGGTGGCGGGTGGGTTTCATGAGAACTAACATCCTGCTGTCCTGTGAGAACACCTGTTACAGGTAAGCAACTCTTTCTCACAGGACAAGCAGGATGGTAGTCCTCACATATGGGTGAATAGCGAGCTGAGGATGCCCGAGTAATGTACCAAGAGCCCCCAATGACATGCAACAAGCAGAAACAGGGGTGGACATAGGTAGACGGGCAGCCTAAATTCCCCAGTGGGTTGCTGAAAGGAGTTAGTGTATTAAGCTGCTGAGAATAAATTGTGCAAAACAGACTGGCCAAAGATAGAATCTTGCCTGCCAGCCTTGTCCAGACAATAATGAGCTGCAAAGGTATGCAGAGAACTCCATGTAGCAGCCCTGCAAATGTTGGCAAGAGGGACAGCACGAAGGTGTGCTACTGATGTTGCTGTTGTTATTGCTCTAAGAGTGCGCTTTAACTTGTCCCTGGAACGGAAGGCCTGCTTGCTGGTAGCAGAAGGAAATGCAGTCCGCCAGCCAGGAGGACAGGGTCTGCTTGCCCACTGGAGTTCCCAGTTTGGTTTTATCAAACGAGACAAATAGCTGGGTCGACTTCCTATGGGCTGTAGTGCGTTCCAAATAAAAGGCTAGCGCAATTTGCAGTCCAAGGAATGCAGAGCTCGCTCACCTGGATGTGAGTGGGGTTTTGGAAAGAAAGTAGGTAGTATAATGGATTGATTTAAATGAAACTCAGATACTACTTTTGGCAAAAATTTTGGATGAGTGTGAAGCACCACCCGATCATGGAGAAATTTCGTGTAAGGTGCATATGTTACAAGCGCCTGCAGCTCACTTACTCTGCGAGCTGACGTTAAAGCAAGGAGAGAGCACTTTCCAAGTAAGATGACGTAGCTCGCAGGAATGCAGAGGCTTAAACGGAGTTTCATGAGCCGCGCTAACACTATATTGAGGTCCCAAGCACGGGCTGGAGGATGCAGTGGGGTCTTTAAGTGTAGTAAACCTCTCATAAAGCATGCTACAAGGGGTTGTGTCGAAATCAAAGCCACCCCATGCCTTTATGTTAAGCGGCTATGGCGCTGATATGGACTCGAATAGACGAAGTTTGTAGACCAGACTCCGACAAGGATAAGAGGTAGTCTAAGAACTTCGTTGTAGGGCAGGTAAAGCGATCTATTTCCTTTGACGTGCAACACAAGGAAAACCTCTTCCATTTGGAACAATAAGATTTCCTGGTGGAAGGCTTTCGTGAAGCTACAAGGACATGGGAGACATCATCCGAGAGGTTTAGTGATTGCAGAATTAACCTTTCAACATCCAAGCTGTCAGGAACAAGGTCAGGAGGTTCGGGTGACGCAGTTGGCCGTTGTTCTGAGGAATCAAAGACAGATCTGCACCAAGGCAAATCTGCGGATGGACAGAGGTCAAGAAGAATTGGGAAACACACCTGGCGCGGCCAGTAAAGGGCTATGAGAATCATGTGGCCCTTGTCCTGTCGTAACTTCACGAGAGTCTTGCTGATGAGTGGAAGTGGAGGGTACGCATACAGGAGACCTCCTGACCATGAGAGGGTGAAGGCGTCTAATGGTGGAGTCCTCTAACTGCGGTGTAGTGAGCAGAAGTTGTTTACTTTGCAATTGTGAATTGACGCAAAGAGATCTATGCGTGGATACCCCCCACTGTTGGAATATTTTATCTGCTACAGTGGGGTTCAGGGACCACTCATGGGGATTTATTTATTTAACACTTTTTTATACCGACCTTCATAGTAATAACCATATCGGATCGGTTTATATAAAACAAGGGTATAACTGAAGCAATAAATAAAAGTAATTAACAAGAGAGGTGAATAAGGCAAAGTTACATTTAACAAGGAGTAAAAGTTGGGAAGCTTAAAAGCTGGAAGAAAGGTAAAGGCAGGAGGTAATTAAAACATAATACAAAAGGAATTTGGGTTAGAGCTTAAGATGCTTTAACCAGTGAGTGCCAGGGTCCTTCGTTCGAAAGGATAGAGGACCTCAATCCTCTACGTCCAGGTGTGAAAAAAGACGACTAATGAAAGGTGCGACTGAGTTTGTCCGCAGTTACATTATCCACGCCCACCAGGTAGGTTGCTCTTAGTAGCATGGAGTGTGAGAGAGCCCAAGCCCAGATTTGCGCTACTTCCTGACACAGCAGGTAAGAGCCGGACCCTCCCTGTTTGTTGATGTACCACATCGCTACCTGGTTGTCTGTCTGGATTAGGATTGACTTGTTGGATAGGCAATCTTGGAAGGCTATAAGGGCATATCTGATCGCCCTGAGCTCCAGAAAGTTTATCTGGTGTTGTGATTCCATTGCAGACCAGGTTCCCCGAGTTTGCAGGCTATTTATGTGGGCTCCCCAGCTGAGAGTAGATGCATCTGTTGTCAGCATGACCTGCGGTTCTGGAGATTGGAAGGGTAGTCCTCTGATCAGATTGGATTCCTGAACCCACCAAGTCAGTGAGAGACGAAGCTGTCTGGTGACATGGACAATGTTGGACATCGGATGGTGGGCTTGAGACTATTGGGACCTCAACGTCCACTGTGTTACTCTCATGGCGAGGCGGGCCATTGGTGTAATATGGACAGAGGCCGCCATGTGACCCAACAAGGTGAGAACACGGACGAGCCATTGTAACTCGCCGAGTCTGTATAGCGTTTGCAAGGATTGCGAGAGTGTGAGCGCGATCCCTTGGAAGACTAGCTTTTGTCTGGAAAGTGTTGAGGTCCGCTCCGATGAAGGAGAGGATCTGGAATGGAATGAGATTGGATTTGGGATAATTGACCAGAAATCCCAATGACAGTAGTAGCCACAGAGTAAGATGGAGAGAGTGAGAAACTGCCTCCGCCAACAGGGCCCGAAGCAACCAATCGTCTAGATAAGGGTAGACATGCCAAGGGTAGACATGCCAAGGCGCCTTAAGTATGCTGCTACTACTGCCAGGCATTTCGTGAAGACACGGGGGGGCTGAAGCTAGGCCAAACGGAAGCACCCGGTACTGGAAGCGCCGGCATCTGACCAGGAACCGAAGGTATTTTCTGTGAGACGGAGTTATCGCTATGTGTGTATACGCGTCTTGCAGATCTAGAGAGCAAAGCCAATCTCCCTGCTGGAGAAGAGGGAGTAGGGAGCCTAAGGTTACCATCCTGAACTTCTCCTTTCTTAGATGCTTGTTCAGTGCTTATTTATTTATTTATTTATTTGGAGCTTTTATATACCGACATTCATGTACCAATGTGACATATCAAATCGGTTTATACTGAAAACGAGAATCGCATACAAGTATGCATTACATCAAACAGGGAAACAAATAACTGGGATTAACATAAGAACATAAGAAATTGCCATCCTGGGTCAGACCAAGGGTCCATCAAGACCAGCATCCTGTTTCCAACAGAGGCCAAAACCAGGCCACAAGAACCTGGCAATTACCCAAACACTAAGAAGATCCCATGCTGATGCAATTAATAGCAGTGGCTATTCCCTAAGTAAAATTGATTAATAGCCATTAATGGACTTCTCCTCCAAGAAATTATCCAAACCTTTTTTGAACCCAGCTACACTAACTGCACTAACCACATCCTCTGGCAACAAATTCCAGAGCTTTATTGTGCGTTGAGTGAAAAAGAATTTTCTCAATTAGTCTTAAATGTGCTACTTGCTAACTTCATGGAATGCCCCCTAGTCCTTCTATTATTCGAAAGTGAAAATAACTGAGTCACATCTACTCATTCAAGACCTCTCATGATCTTAAAGACCTCTACCATATCCCCCCTCAGCAGTCTCTTCGCCAAGCTGAACAGCCCTAATCTCTTCAGCCTTTCCTCATAGGGAAGCTGGTCCATCCCCTTTATCATTTTGGTTGCCCTTCTCTGTACCTTCTCCATCGCAATGCAGGTAAATAACAGGCTCTTCCAGCGAGCAGGCAACTAATACATTTCTAGGCATAACAAGATCTAAGGACTTAGATCTTGAAGATCTAAGATTGGCCGAACGCCTCCTGATTTTTTTTATCATCAGGAAATAACGGGAGTAGAAGCCGTTTCCCCTTTGTAGAGTGGGAACTGGTTCTATGGCATTAGGTCAAAGGAGGGATTTTACTTCCTCCTCCGGGAGGTGGAGAGTGGTCGGAGAAACTCCACCCCAGCTGAGGTGGAGAGTCAGACTGTATTGAAAGGAAGTTTATATGGTAACCTTGAGCCACCACCGATAAGACCCACTGATCCGTGGTGATGGTGCGCCACGTGTTGATAAAGTGGCAGAGGTGACCGCCTACTGGTAGTGATGGTAGAGGTGGAAGATGAGAATTGTTTTCTAGTGGGAAGTCAAAAACTGGAGGCAGGACCAGGCTGCGGAGCTGGCTGTGCTTTTTGAGGCCTGGTTTGGTGGGCTTGACTTTTCTGATACGGTCTGGTTGGACGAGCCCGGGATGGAGGAGGATACTACTTACGGGTTTTAAAGGTGGTCCTCTTTGCCTCTCTTCTGAACAGCCGTTTAGAAGTTGAGGGAAAATCCGAGGGTACAGAAGAGAGTTGTCGCAATGTCTCATGGTGATCCTTGAGTTGTGCAACAGTCTCCTGCATCTTATCACCAAATAAGTTATCCCCTGTACAGGGGAGATCAGCTAATCTCTCCTGCACCTTGGGACACAGATCGGACAATTCAGCCATGCCCACCTTCTGGCACTTATACCAGCGGCTGAAACTCTAGAGGCCATGTCAAATATGTCATAAGCAGCTCTGACTTCAAATTTGCCTGCATCAAGAATGGAGTTTAGCTGGTCCTGAAACTGATCTGGAAGAGATTCAGAGAAATCCTGTAGCTGCTTAAAGATATTCCTGGAATACTGCGTCATATATATATTGGTAGGCCGCAATACGGGAAATTAGCATGGAGCTGTGGTAGACCCGACGTCCGAAAGCGTCCAGGAATTTCTGATCCTTCCCAGGAGGCGTGAACGAATGGGGCAGTGGTCTTCTTGCCTTTTTCTGGGCGGATTCGACTACCACAGAGTGGTGAGATAGCAGAGACTTCTGGAACCCCGGTGCTGACTGCACTAAGTAAGTTGCATCAGTTTTCCAGTTTACAGGGGGAACCATACCAGGATGCTCCCCCAAGTGCGCTGGAGAAGTTCAAGGAGAACATCATGAACTGGGATGGACATAATTTCTTTAGGTGTATCGACAAATTGGAGGATTTCTACCATTTTATGCCTGGAGTCCTCTTCAGTTTGAAGTTTAAAGGGAATGCTATCTGCCATTTCCTTTATTAAACTGATGAAAGAGATCTTCTGGAGAGGGATCTTCTCCTCTCTTCTGAAGGTCTTGGTTCGGATGGTATATCAGTCTTGAGTGTCTGAAGAATCATCGGTCCAGGGCTGGTATGGTTGGTCACCAGCATCAGATGGACCTCCAGATGGTAACAGAAGACCTATTCCAGCCAGTGCAGGTTGAGGCACCGATGGCATCGAAGGCGGTACCGAGGGTCGATGTGGTATCGAAGGCAGTGAAGGTATAGATGGGATCGGGTCGGGCCTCGATGAATCGTCCTCTTCAGAGGAAAGATGGATCGGTGTCGATGGCTGGTGACGAATCTGTGTTTTTCCCGGCATTGGTGGAAGTGCACCAATGAGTACATCTAGTCTATCCATAAATGGAGCGAGCATCGCATGCATCGGTTCCGGATCAGCGCTCTGAGTCTGTGCCGGTGCCGATGGAGTTGGAAGTCCTTGGAGGGCTTGTACCACTGCCTCTTGAAGCATTCGGTTCAATTCCTCATGGAAAGCTGGTGTTTGGAAGACCAGTTCCGGAGTTGGAGGCTGGAGAGGCAGTGCCGGAGGGTCCACATAATAGGTGGAGTCTCGGCTCCCGGCACCATGGAAGATTTTTATTTTATTTATTTATTTATTTAAATTTCTTATATACCGGCATTCGCGATGGGAGTCGCATCATGCCGGTTTACAAATAACAAGGTGTGACAACAGAATAAATACTTAATAACTTAAAAACATTAACATGTGATAGAAGAATAAGGTAGCAGTTACAATAAAACAGGGATAAAATGCAACTTGGAATGAAGAGAAGGCAAAAGAGAGATTAACACTGAGATAACAAAAGAATGACCAAGGTAAATAAAACCAAGGTAAATAAAACCTGCCTCATTAAAAAAACATTATTGAGTTGTCAAAGGTTGTTGATTACCCTGACGGGAGTTCTTAGTTGCTTGAGTTGAGAGTGGGTTCAGTTGGTGTCTGGAAAGGCTTTCAAGAATAGCCAGGTTTTAAGTCTTTTTCTGAAAGTGGGGAGGCAAGGTTCCTGTCTCAGTTCTGGTGGGATAGAATTCCACAAGGTAGGTCCTGCTGTAGAGAAAGCCCTGTCTCTGAGAGTCCTCTGGTTAAAGGTTTTTGCAGGAGGCACCTGTAATGAGTCTCTGTAGGACTCTCTGATAGGTCTGATGGAGGTATGTTTTTTAAATGGGATTTGGAGGTTAAGCGGAGAGAGTTGATGGAATGCTTTGTAGATGGTAGTAATGGATTTATATAAGATTCTATAGTGCACTGGCAGCCAATGTAAGTCTTTGAGAATCGGAGATATGTGGTCTCTTCTTCTTGTGTTTGTCAAAATTCTGGCCGCCGTGTTCTGAACCATCTGAAGAGGTTTAGTATGAGAAGACGGGAGACCTAATAGAATAGAATTGCAATAATCTAACTTAGAGAAGATTATTGATTGCAAAACTGTTCTGTAATCGTGGAAATGGAAAAGTGGTTTGATTCTTTTTAAGACGTGTAATTTATAAAAGCAGTCCTTCGTGGTTTGATTAATAAAAGATTTTAGATTTAGCCGATTGTCGATAATGGCTCCTAGGTCTCTTACATGTGAAGTTTGAAAGCCGGTTGGAGGATTTGAGGTAAGGTTACTGTTTTCAGGGGAAATTATGAGGACTTCGGTTTTAGCAGAATTTAAGATTAGATTTAGGCTGGAGAGGAGGTTGTCAATATTTTGAAGACAGTTTTCCCAGATTTTGATAGTTTTTGTAAGGGATTCTTTGATAGGGATGACAATCTGGATGTCATCTGCGTATAGAAAGTATTTGAGGTTAAGATTGGTTAATAGTTGACATAGGGGTAGGAGGTAAATGTTAAAGAGCGTGGGGGAGAGAGAGGAGCCCTGTGGAACACCTAGCGAAGAAGGGTAAAACTGTGATTCTTTGTTATGTATTTTGACTTTATATCCTCTGTTTCCCAAGAATGATTTGAACCAGGCAAGAGCAGAGCCTGTAATTCCGATGTTCGCTAGTTGATTTAGGAGAAGGGAGTGATTCACGGTGTCAAAGGCCGCCGATAGGTCGAGGAGTATCAGCAAGTAGGCGTGACCTTTATCGAGGCCCATGATGAGGTAATCTGTCAGAGATATGAGATGGGGAACACCTCAGAGTCACCGGCACAGAGGAGGATGGAGGCTCCACCGTATGGGATTTCTTCCTAGGTGGCTCCGTCAATGCTGAAGTCGAGGCCACCGGTGCGCCTGGATCGGAGGGCGGAGTCTTCCGATGGCGATGATGATTCTTTTCTTGGTGGTCCATCTTGCCCATGTCCAGTGCAGAGGACGAGGCGGCAGATGACTTCGACGCTGACCGAGAGTCATCGGTGTCTGAACGGTGTCGAGACTTGGAAGGCGACGGTGCGAAGACGTTGAGGCGTTCGATGGCTTAAGCTGTTTGGAGTGAAAAAGAAGAGCCATCTTCTCCAAACGGGCCGGCAGCCCTTAGGGGTCATATGGGCTCACTCGGTACACGCCTCGACATTGTGGGAAGGCCCCAAACATAGCACTCAGACCTGATGTGGGTTGTTGATGGACATTGTCAGAGGACAGTCAGGGCACCTCTGAAAACCCATCGCCATCATAAGAGAAAAAATTTAGGCCGCGGTGCGGTCGGTGACCGTCAGGCCTTAGAAAGAGAACAGTCAGTAACCGACCGAAACAACGAGGTAAAGCTTACCTTTCGGTCAAGGATATCAACGGGCGAAAGGTGGACCCCGGTTGGGGCAAATTTTTTTAAACTTTTTTTGAAATTCCGTGAGGAAAAGATTCTTGTCAGGAATATAAGTAATAGCTCCTGAATCCGCGTGGCTACTGCTGCACGGAAAAAAAGAGACTGAAGGGGGACCCCTGCTGGATGCAAGGTTGGTGACATGCTGGGCATGCTCAGTGTGCCAAGTCAAAGTTCTAGAAACTTTGACAAAAGTGTTCCGTGATAGGGCTCCATCCTGATGATGTCACCCATATGTGAGGACTTCCATCCTGCTTGTCCTGTGAGAAAATATTAAACTTCTCTAATCCATAAGACCATGCTTGTCTCCAAAAATATAGTGAAGGACATCATTTCCCATCAATTTTAAACCCTACAGAGCTGAAAGAAATAAAATACATAATTATAAACATACTGTATCAGGCTCCTGCCCCTCACTGAAGGAGAAAAGGATATAAAAGAAAAAAAGAGGGAGAGACAAACTTAAGGTGAGCAGCTGGCACTAGGTTCTGAGGAACAGGCATATCAGCCCTAGGTTTCCAATTCTTCTCTGCAAAGTTATCACACTATATCTCCCAGAGATGGCTTCTAAACCAAGGAGGTGGGACATCAGAGCCAACTAAGGTTATTCATAAGACATCAGAGCAGGGCACCTACTCCAGACATAACATTTAATAACAAGCATGTTTTGAACCTAAAACAAAGTTCTCAGCTGAGGCCACATGCCGAATGCTTAAGCAATCTTTCTACATTCCTCCCTCACTTGGTACCTTGAGTCGGTGCCCCAGTGCATGGCATAGATCTTCGCTAAGTGCCCCCGCAGTGTGCGCCGTGTCCGCATTTGGATCCGCCCCACAGGGTCCAGGCCTGCTGTGATCTGAGGAGAAGTTCAGACAATGCCATGGCATTGAAAAGAACCCTTTCATAGATACACATTATCAAATCACCCTCTCTTATATCCAGTGGGGATGTCTGAAGAGCAGAGCAGAGCAATTTTACCCATTCCAGTTTTTACTAGCAGCTTAAACAACATCAATCACAGAACAAAAGCTGGAATGGCTCAATCTGCTGCACAATTAAGTTTAAACATACATCTTTGCTTACAATGATTCTGTCTCTCAAGTCACATCTCAAAGGCGCTGAAGTCCCCACTTCCTCTCAGGAACATTACAGATTCTCGTCCCACCAAATCATAGGTATCCAAAAAAGAGCAGGGGTTATTCTCCAGGTACCCATGACCCTTGCAGCAACACCTTTCAATATTTACACGATTCCTAAGAGATCCATATTCAAAAGCCATTTAGATGGATAAAATAAAGTTATCTAAATGGCTTACCCGGCTATATTCAGCCCTTATCCAGCTAAATTCTAGCTAGGTTACTAGTTATCCAGCTAGAATTTAGATAGATAAGACGGGGGCAGGAAGCGTTCTGGGGAGGAGAAGAGTTAGCCGCCTTAAGTTAACCGGCTAACTCTGATATTCAGCCGGTTACCTTCTGTAGCTAAACTCAGGTCGGGCCATAGGGCTGTCCTAAAGTTAGACTGTTATACATAACTGGCTAACTTTAAGATAGCTGGGTATAGTCAGTGGTCAACTGAGCCACTGAATATACCTTGCTAGTTAGCCGGTTACGTATAATCGGCTAACTAGCACAGTGGCTGAATATGGACCCCTATATGCAAAATCTTAGCCAGCCTATGTGATAGTTATAAAATATACACGAACACTATATAATTTTTCGTCCACATTTCATCTACCTGGTCAGAAACAAATAAGCTGTTGGAAATCTGTATAATCTACCATTCAAAATAGTTTTTTTCACAAGCTTGCTTTGAATATGGCCAAAACAGAGTTTATGTTAATTCAAAAAAAGACATCTAATATAAACCAGTTTGTTTACCCATTACCATCAATAATCTCTCCTTCCCAGTTCGTTCATGTATTAAAAAAATTGGGTATTTTGGATAGCTTCATGCCTTTTTTTTTCTTTCTGCCAACATGTCAAATCTGTCATCAGAGCAGACTTTAAGCTGCGGGTTCTTTTTAGGCTGAAAAATTTACTAAACGGTGCTGATTTCCATTCTGTTGTCAAACATAGAAGTGACGGCAGAAAAAGACCTAATGACCCATCCAGTCTGGCCAACAAGCTCTCATAGTTATCGGTTTTCCATCCTTATCAGTTACTCAGACCGCCAAGGTCAGGGCTCTTGTTGGTTACTGTTTTGAGTCCAATTTCCTTTCCCCCTCCTGCAGCTGAAGCAGAGAGCGATATTGGAGTTGCATCAGAAGTGTAGTATCAGGCTTTTTGGTTAAGGATAGTAACCGCCGCATCAAGCAAGTTACCCCCATGCTTATTTGTTTTCCCAGACTGTACGGTCCAATGTGTTCATTACGCTGCTCCCCAGAAATAAGCCTAGCAGCCTGATACTACACTTCTGATGCAACTCCAATATTGCTCTGATGAAAACATCTCTCCAGTGTTTATGGACTTATACTGGCTTCTCATTCCCCAACGGGTTCAATACAAACTTGGAGTAACTGTTCATGAACTATTTATTTTATTTTATTTATTTTATTTTTTTTTAAATGATTGTCCCTGGATGCACTTGTACAGCCCTACTACCCTTCTTGGAAGCTGAAATCTCGGCAGCGAGCACTATTTGATGTGCCATCAACCAGGCAGGCGAAACTTGCTGAAATGAGAGACTGCTCTTTTCTATAGTAGCATCTACCTTCTGCAACTCATTATAAGGAAGGGCTATGGCAATTAAATTGTACAAAATCAAAACTCCTTTTTAACAAGTCCATCTTTCCATCTAAGAGTTACTGGATATAGGAGTTCAGTTGAGTCACTGTTAGTATATTGTTGAAGAATTCTGTTTTTGTGGTTTATGTTTGTACATTTTTATTTTATGAGTGTTGGATATGTACATTGCCTAGACCTTTGTGCATAGGCGATTTATAAATCTTAATGAACAAAAACACTCTTGAATGCCACTATAAATGTAACAATGAACAGTTTCAAAATTTGCAGACCAGGCATGAAATTAGCCAAACTGTCAAAAAAGCTTTGAAAACGCTGCCCCTGCAGACATTTAGGATGTAGCAGTAGGCTGGGAGAATTTTTTCAGAGCATATCATAGCCAATTCTAGTTGTGGGTAGATTGGGGGCAGGTATTCTAATTCTCTCAGCCTTTGATCATCAGCTGAGGAGAACAAAAGAAAAGTTGCAGATTCACGCTTTAGACTTTCCACAGGATGCCACTGAACTCAAGATCTCTGCTCTTAGGAAGGTATTGGCCAGAGGCCTCTGTAAACAGCTATTTTCTGCCACGCAAACATAAGTTAGTACCCACAGCCTCTCTTTTCCTGAAAGCTGAAATGGTGCTACATGACTACAACTAGCTCTCTTTTCAGACTGAGCATCAGTCGAGCTAGGAGTGGAAACAATATTGGCGCACTCACCTGAGTCAGTGTGGAATCCCCACATGCTTTTCTTGCATCCTACAAGAAAGAAGAATAGAAGTAAGAGAGAACACCACACCATAGCTCACAGAGGATGCCAAATCAAGGTCCCGAACATGAGTAAAGCAAAGTTGCTTACCTGAAACAGGTATTCTCCAAGGACAGCAGGATGTTAGTCCTCACACATGGGTGACATCATCGGATACAGCCCAGCACATAACTTTGATCTCAAAGAATCTAGAACTTTCAAATATGCCTTTCTAAGCATGTACAGCTATAATCATTACCCTGGCCCTAGCTAGAGTCCCTCAGTCCATAATGTAACTAATACATGAATAGCAGAGTTGCTTACCTGTAACAGGTGTTCTCACAGGACAGCAGGATGTTCGTCCTCACATATAGGCGACATCATCAGGATGGAGCCCAATCATGGAACACTTTTGTCAAAGTTTCTAGAACTTTGACTGGCACCTACTGGGCATGCCCAGCAATGCACTGACCCTGCATCCAGCAGGGGTCCTCCTTCAGTCTCGTGTTATAGTAAAAGTACATGTGAAAAATAAAATAAGAAAATGTAAACTAACCCAACTCCACGGGGTGGCGGGTGGGTTTTGTGAGGACTAACATCCTGCTGTCCTGTGAGAACACCTGTTACAGGTAAGCAACTCTGCTTTCTCACAGGACAAGCAGGATTGTAGTCCTCACATATGGGTGAGTACCGAGCTGAAGATGCCCAAGCAAAGCACCAAATGCACCCAAAGACATGCAACAGGCACAACAGGGATGGAAATTTGGTTAGGAGGGCATCCTGAACCCTGAACAGTGGAAGGATGTTGGGAAGTCAAACTGAAAACAAGTTGCATAGAATGGACTAGCCAAAGATAGAATCCTGTGTGCCAGCCTTATCTAAGCAATAATGGGCTGCGAAGGTATGGACAGAACTCCAGGTAGCAGCCTTACAAATATCAGCAAGCAGCACCGAATGGAGGTGCGCTGATGAAACCATGGCCCTGACCGAGTGTGCGTTTACACGGTCTTGTAGCGGAATGCCTGCTTGCTGGTAGCAAAAAGAAATGCATTCCGCCAACAAGGAGAGGGTCTGCTTTCCCACAGGATTTCCCAATTTGATGGTATCGAAAGAAACAAACAATTGAGTGGATTTCCTGTGGGCCGACGTGCAGTCCAGATAGAAGGTTAGAGCACGTTTTCAGTCCAAAGAATGCAGAGTCTGTTCTCCTGGGTTTGAATGGGGCCTGGGAAAAAAGGTAGGTAGGATAATAGATTGGTTAATATGAAATCCAGACACTACCTTCGGCAAGAATTTAGGGTGAGTGCGGAGCACCACCCTGTCATGCAGAATTTTAGAGTAAGGCGGGTAGGTAACTAATGCCTGTAATTCACTAACTCTGCGAGCGGCGTGATTGCAAGAAGAAAAACTACCTTCCAGGTGAGATAGTGGAGATCACAGGAGTGGAGACGCTCAAACGGAGGTTTCATGAGCCATCCCAAAACCACATTAAAGTCCCAAGCAGGGGCAGGAGGGCGCAGTGGAGGTTTTAAATTGAGCAAGCCTCTCATGAAACGTCATACTAATGGTTGCGTTGAAATGGAGACATTTCCTATACCCTTATGGTACGCAGACACTGCACTAACATGCACCCTGATAGAGGAAGTTTTTAGGCCTAACTCTGACAGGTGCCAGAGGTAGTCCAGGAACCTCGCAGTGGAACAAGTGAAGGGGTCTATGGACATGGAAGTACACCAGACCGTAAACCTCTTCCATTTAGAGCGATAAGACCTTCTCGTTGAAGGCTTTCATGAAGCCACAAGGACTTGGGATTCAGACTCTAAAGGTTAAAAGGTTGGAGTATTAACCTTTCAACATCCAGGCCGCCAGAGACAGAGCTTGGAGGTTGGGGTGATGCAGATATCCTTCTTTCTGAGTGATTCCTTCCCTAGAGGAATGTGTCGTCGTACTGATAGGTCCTGGAGGATTGGAAACTACACCTGGCATAGCCAGTGGGGAGCTATCAGAATCATTAATCCCTTGTCCTGCCGGAGCTTCACAAGGGTCTTTGAAATGAGAGGAAGTGGAGGGTACGCATAAAGGAGACCGCTGGCCCAGGAGAGGGCGTAGGCATCTCTTAGTTGCGAGTGGTGACTGCGAAAGAGAGCAGAAGTTGTCTACTTTGTGGTTGTGGATCGACACAAAGAGGTCTATTCGAGGGTAACCCCCATCTTTGGAATAACTTTTCCGCTACCGTGGGGTTGAGAGACCACTCGTGTGGATGGAAAGTGCGACTCAGCTTGTCTGCCAACACATTGTCCACTCCCAGCAAGTAGGTTGCTTTGAGGCACATCGAGCGAGAAAGGTCCCATGCCCATATCTGTGAAGCTTCCTGACACAGGAGGTAGGAGCCTGTTCCCCCTTGTTTGTTGATGTACCACATCACAACCTGATTGTTGGTTTGAATCAGGATGGCTTTGTTTGATAGGCAATCCTGAAAGGCCTTGAGGGCATACCTGATCGCCCGTAGCTCCAGGAAATTTATCTGGTGTTTGGCTTTCTCTGGTGACCAGGTTCCCAGAGTCTGCAGGTTGCCTACATGTGCACCCCACCTGAGGTTGGATGCATCTGTTACGATAATTTGAGGATCTGGAGCCTGAAATGGAAGGCCTTGAATGAGATTGGAGTGGTGCATCCACTGGACTAGTGACAGACAGAGCTGTTTGGTAATGCTGGACACTGGCTGACAAGTTTGAATCCACTGGCATTTTAAGGTCCACTGCATTACTCTCATGGCTAGGCGAGCCATCGGAGTGACATGCACCGAAGACGCCATGTGACCCAACAGTATAAGGAAGTGACGAGCAAGCACCAGAGATGTTATGGTGAAAGCGCGATCCTGGGGGAGGAATGCTTTCGCCTGTATAGTGGGTAGGTCGGCCCCTATAAAGGATAGGGTTTGGGATGGAACTATCTTGGATTTGGGATACTTGATTAGAAACCCTAAGGAGATCAGGATGTTGATAGTGAGATGCAGGGAGGTTAATGCACCCTGCTGATTCAGAGCCCTTATCAAACAATCGTCGAGATAAGGATAGACATGCACACCCTGATTTCTGAGGAAGGCTGCGACCACCATCAGGCACTTGGTGAATACTTGTGGAGCGGACGCCAGGCCGAATGGTAGTACACGGTTCTGGAAATGATTAGGGCCGACCAGGAATCGTAGGTACTTGCAATGAGATGGAGTAATTGAGATGTGTATGTAAGCGTCTTGAAGATCTAGAGAGCATAGCCAATCTCCTCTTTGTAGAAGAGGAAATAGAGAGCCCAAGGTTACCATTTTGAATTTTTCTCTGTGCAAAAATTTGTTTAGTGCACGGAGGTCCAGTGTCGGCCACCTGACTTTTTTGGTATGAGAAAATACCGGGAATAAAACCCCTGCCCCTGCTGGGAGAGAGGCATTGGTTCTATTGCTCAGGATTTGAGGAGGGATGAGACCTGTTCAAGCTAGGGAGAGTAGTCGGACATCCGACACATCAGCCGAGGTGGAGAGTCCGCTGGAACAGTCAGGAAAATTTAGATGGTAACCTTGAGTGACGACTGCAAGTACCCATTGGTCTGTGGTGACTGTATGCCAAGCGCTGTTGAAGTGGCAGAGCAGACTGCCGACTGGTACGGATGGAAGAGGAGGTTGGCTTACACTCTCTAGGAAGGAGTCAAAACCCTGACGCTGGCTGAGACTTTTGAGGCAGAGTCTGCCTGGATTGACCTTTTTGGTAAGGTCTGGAAGGGTGTCCTCTACAAGCCGGAGGATAAAATTTCCTTGGCTTGTAGGGGCGGAAGGGAACTCAGACGGCACAGAAGAAAGCTGGCGCAGCATTTCATGGTGGTCCTTCAACTGCGCCACAGTCTCTCTGATCTTTTCCCCGAAGAGATTATTGCCCACAGAGGGTAGATCTGCTAACCTGTCTTGGACTTCTGGTCTTAAGTCCGAGGATTTGAGCCAGGCCCATCTTCTTGCACTAGTTCCCGCTGCAGACACTCTTGAGGCAGTGTCAAAGATATCATATGCAGCGCGGACCTCGTGCTTTCCAGCATCTAGACCTTTTTGAGCCAGAGTATGAACGTTGAGTCTGGAGTTGCTCTGGTAAAGAATCAGAGAAGTCCTGGATCCTTTTAAAAAGGTCTCTGTTATACTGGGTCATGTATAACTGATAAGAGGCAATGCGAGATATGAGCATTGAGCCATGGAAGACATGCCTGCCAAAAGCATCCAGGGATTTTTGTTCCTTCCCTGGAGATATGGAGGAATGAGGTTTTGAACGTCGTGCCTTCTTCTGGGCTGATTCAACAACCACAGAGTGATGATACAACTGTGCCTTTTGGAACCCAGGAGCCGACTGCACCAGATATATGCGGTCCCACCTGTGAACCACAAGACAGATGCCATGTGGGTGTTCCCAGTTTCTCTTCAGGAGATCAAGCAGGAATTCATGGATAGGTATAGACATGATTTCCTGAGAAGCATCTAGAAATTGGAGTACTTCCAGCATCTTGTGCCTAGAGTCCTCTTCCGTCTGAAGCTGAAAGGGAATGGTTTCATACATTTCCTTGATGAAATTAATAAAAGACAGATCTTTTGGTGGAGGGCGTCGTCTTTCATCTGGGGGAAGAGGGCTCTGATGGTAGATCTGTATCCTGGGACGAATCATCGGTCCAAAGATTATAGGGCTGATCTCCAGCAGGGAGAAATGGTGCTAATCGACAGCATCGGAGGTGGCACAGACAGGACTGGTGACATTGATGGACGAGTAGGTGGTAAGATCCCAGACGGTGGAATGGGTATCGGTGTTCCTTCATCATCCGATGATAATGGAATTGGTGTAGAAGGCACGGGACCCACCGGTGCTCTCGGTTCCATCGGAGGCAGGGCACCAATCAACGCATCTAGTCTACCCAGTAGCTGTGCGAGCGCTATGGGAATTGGATCTGTAACTGGCTCGGGGACCGGTACCGGCGTCGATGGAGGTTGTAAGCCCTGAAGTACTTTACCGATGGCCTCTTGGATCATCCGATCCAATTCCTCGTGGAAGCCTGGGACATGGAACCCTGGCACCGGATTAGGAGGCAGCACTGGCGTAGCCGGAGGGTCCACCGGTGAAGGTGGAATTGCGGATCCTGGCACCACTGAAGGTGGGGAATGCCTCAGTGACCCAGTCACAGAAGAGGATGGGATCTTTTCTGGACAGGGCTTCTTTGTCAGTGGCTCTGTCAACGTCGATGCAGAGGACTTGCCTGGATCGACGGACTGAGCATTCTGATGCCGGTGTCGACGCTTTTCACGATGTTCTCCTCGGTCCTTTTCTTGAGGAGGCAATAGACACCTTTGGAATCGTCGACGCCGGTTGAACAGCAGCGGTGTCCCGGTGCTGGTGAGAAGTCGATGGCACCGGCTCGGACGATGTCGAAGCTATCAATGGAGTCGGGGTTTTTAACTGAAAGAGAAAGTACATTTTCTCTAAACGAGCCTTATGGCCCTTCGGTGTCATTTGGGCACGTTTGGTGCAAATTAGGACATCGTGGTTGGACCCCAAACACATAACACAGACCCCATGCGGGTCAGTGATGGACATTGTTCGAGTACAGTCGGGGCACCGACAAAAAACCCGACGCCATGGCTCCGACAAACATTTAGCTGCGGTGCGGTCGATGGCCAGTAGGCCCCGAAGGGATAACTCGACGGGAATCGACCGCAACAAGGGTAAAACCTTACCTTTCGACCGCGGAGTATGGTTATCAATAGGGGACCCTTATGGGGTAGAATGTTTTTGAAAATTCTGAAAGAAGTTCCGTGAGGAAAATTCCTGTCAGGAATCTCAAGAGAGCTCCTTAACCCGCGTGGCTACTGCTGCAAGAAAAAAAGAAGACTGAAAGGGGACCCCTGCTGGATGCAGGGTCAGTGCTTTGCTGGGCATGCCCAGTAGGTGCCAGTCAAAGTTCTAGAAACTTTGACAAAAGTGTTCCGTGATTGGGCTCCATCCTGATGATGTCACCCATATGTGAGGGCTACCATCTTGCTTGTCCTGTGAGAAAAATAAACTCCCAAGGGAGAGGGAAGGGTTTCGTGAGGACTAACATCCTGCTGTCCTCAGAGAAAGCAGAGTTGCTTACTTGTAACAATATTTTCTCTGAGGAATATTTTCTCGTGGTTTTAACGTGTACATATAATCGTTCTATTTTTAATATATATGTTCCCCTAAAATCTGCTACAAACCTCTGGAAGTATAGAGACAAGAAATTGATTTTAAATAAATAAAACATTTCATGCCAGACTACCATGGGCTCTTCAGAAGCTAATTATTAATTGTACTTGTAACAACCGGGGGGGGGGGGGGGGGGGGGGGGGGCAACCTGTCCTCTCAGGGTTTTTAACTCTTTCCCTCTCTTGGCTCCACTCTCCCAAGTATCTCAATTCTTGTACATCTATTGAGCAGGGCTTCTGGACTGGCTGGGGGTTTTAGCTGGGCCAGTTCATCCTTTATGTGGGCCATTAAACTCCACTGGAAGTGAGCACGAAGGACCGATTCATTCCAGTCCAAATCATTCACCAACTGATTGGATTCCATATTGTACTCTGTTACCACTGTGCTGGCTTTGATGAAGCCCCAGGATCTTAGTTTCTGCCAACTGAACACAATCTGGATCACTAAAGGCCTGGGAGAGGGCATTCATGAACGAGCCTACTCTGTTCAGGAATGGATCATCCTGCTCCAGAAATGGTGTTTACTAGAACATTTATAGGTCATGTTATCCATGATTCCAAGCATCTTTCAGTTTACCATCCATAATTAAAATCATAAACATAACATAAAACTGTAGAGGAGAAGGCCTGTTTAAAAAGGGTTTCCATCATTCCAGCCCAAGGAACTTTCAAGGCTGCTCTGCCTTCCATAGAAAGTTATCTTACGGGTCTCAGCAGATACCAAATCATCAACCTTTGGAGTGAGACAGATCCGGATTCAAGACTGAGCAATGGGGAAGCACTGGAAATCGGGAGAAAAGCTAGTGGTAACCAGACTCCACAATCTTGAGTAGCCAGCAATCTTTGGTGATTTTGGAGACACTCTTCTAGGTAGAGATGAATTCTCCCATCTATCCAGAGGGGTTGCAAGCTGGATTTGGAAATTGGTCAAAAACTTGGTCCAGGTTTAAACTGGACCTATTGTGTCGCTTCTGCTTGGTACATCTCACACTGCTGGCCTCAAGCCAGACGTTGTTGCTATGTGGCAGAAGAGGAGGACCCCAATGCTAGAATTGCTGGAAGGGGCAGCTGGAAAAGTACAAAGGCTTAAAAGTGAAGTAGGGTTGCTTTGAAGTTGACTACTGTTCCAGGCTACTTGAGAGTCTCATGTTGTTGCTTGATTTGATTTACTGTTTCTCTGAGTTTGTCTCTGAAGAATTGATTTCCTAGCAGGGAACATCTGCTAGCTTATCATAGACGTCTCGCAAACTGCTGGCCTTTAAGCAAGCCAAGAGGTGCGGAGGCGGATGACGAACAGGCTGGACTGAAGCGAGGTCCTTGGTCACCTCCGAGGGAAGAATTCCTGGTGAATGGCTTTCAACTGGCTGGACTCTGCTGTGATAGAGTAGCAGGGATGCAAATCTCCTCATAGAGGTACCCTTGGGTCAGATGTGAAAGAGACTCCTTCAGGGAGCAAATTCAATACCCTGGAGAGAAGAAATTGTAGTATGCATTCCTTGTCCTTAGCCACCAGGGAAGCAAAGAAAGTCTTCACCAACTTTGCCACTTGGTCCAAGTGCTGCCGTGTCTTTTAGCCAGGTGGTGAGGGTGGAACATCCTCCTCCGAAATCTCTCTGGATTTTGTAATTGTAATATTTGCCCAAACGGAGGGATGAGGCAATTAGAAATTTAAGACACCACCTTGCAGATGGGATCCAACATCTCTAGTCAAAGACCTTGCTCAAGTAGTCTGAATAGGGAAATTACCCTTGAAGTAGGGGGAGGTAAGTGGAGAATACCTGCCTACACACCTCCTATCCTCTCTGAAACTGGTGATTTGAGGAATAGCTGTATCAGCTGCACAGAGGCCTGATGTGTCAACAGTGTTGATCCACAATCCAAGGCATCATTGTCGTTTTCAAGTGCCAATTGTTATGAGGTTCAAAGCAATGATGCTTCATGCGTTAATTGCACCATCTGTGCCAAGGCTCGGTGATTTTTTTGGTGCTAATGGCACTACCGGCTCCTTATTATGAAGGTATCTTAATGAATGCAGAAGGTGTATTATTTATTTTATTTATTTGTTTAAGTATTTGGGTACTCCATCATTGGTGGTTCATTTTTGGTCTTGCTACTAGCTCTGAGACTTCTTTTCACTTGGTATCAACCCCCGTGGGGCATGTGGAGGACTTGCTAAACCTGAGAACAGCACTTTTTCTACTCAACCTCAACAAAGTGGAGAGGCCCTAGGTCTGCTCCAATGAGGGGGAAGGTTTACTCAAGGAACTCCTGCTCAACTAGACACAAAGAGCTGCAACTGTTCCTCTGGGAAGAGTTGACAGTTCCTCCATTTTCCAGGCTCTGGAATTCCAAAAGCACGGAGACATCCAGCCACAGTGGTAGCAAGTGGACTGGTCGTGGTCAGGTCCTAGGCACCAGTAAAAAAATATCATGATTACAGTGATGGACATCTTACCACACACACAATCTTTGAAGCCACTGAATTTGATTTTCAAGTCAGTGTGAGGGAAAGCCCCATCTTTCTTGACTGATCTCTTTAAAGTTTATGTTCCAAAGAGATCTTTGCAATCCGCTGACAGGCATTAGTTTGAGATTCCATCAATCAAGGTAGTGCACTTTCAAGAAATTAGGCAACATTGTATTTCAATTGGTACAATACTATTCTTAATAACTTGGCACTTGAACTTCAAGTTACATCAGATTATAATCATTTCAAAATATTGAAACCTTTTTTATTTAATGAAGCTTTTCAGCATGTGCCGTCTCAGTAAGTAGGAGATTAAGAATTTTATGTAGTCTGTGTGTTTTGATGCTCTTTGCTTTTACCATGATTCGCCTAGCATGGCAAAATGCCAGTACAGTCAGAATATAAATATTTTAAATAAATAAATAAATAGATGAAGGAAGAAATTATATATATATGCAAGAACTCCCGCATGTGCTCAGTAGAGCAAAAGCTCTATGAGTTAAGAGAGAAGGGTCCATTCAGCACCATCAGATAACATCACCTACATGTCATGGCTCCATGGTGAGACTGCACCTTGAATACTGTGTACAATTCCGGTCGCAGCATTTCAAAAAAGATATAGTTGCGATGGAGAAGGTACAGAGAAGGGCAACCAAAATGATAAAGGGGATGGAACAGCTCCCCTATGAGGAAAGGCTGAAGAGGTTACGGCTGTTCAGCTTGGAGAAGAGACGGCTGAGGGGGGATATGATATCGGTCTTTAAAATCATGAGAGATCTTGAACGAGTAGATGTGAATCTGTTATTTACACTTTCGGATAATAGAAGGATAGCAAATGTTGCTTACCTGTAACAGGTGTTCTCACAGGACAGCAGGATGTTAGTCCTCACATATGGATGACATCATCAGGATGGAGCCCAATCATGGAAAACTTCTGTCAAAGTTTCCAGAACTTTGACTGGCCCTTCTGGGCATGCCCAGCATGGCACTAACCCTGCAGCCAGCAGGGGTCCCCCTTCAGTCTTATTTTATAGCTACAGGCAGTGCCGAAAAAATAAAACAAAGCGTTACGAACCCAACACTGCGGGGCGGCGGGCGGGTTTCGTGAGGACTAACATCCTGCTGTCCTGTGAGAACACCTGTTACAGGTAAGCAACATTTGCTTTTTCACAGGACAAGCAGGATGGTAGTCCTCACATATGGGTGAGTACCAAGCTGAGGATGTCCGAACATGCACCAAATGTACCCATCGGTGTGCAACAGGCACAACAACTGGGGTGGAATTTGGTAGAGGGCATCCTGAACCCCACCGGGTAGGCGGAAGGGTGTTGGTACGTCACATTGGAAACAGGTTACGCAGCACAGATTGGCCGAAGATGGAATCTTGTCTTCCGGCTTTGTCCAAGCAATAGTGGGCTGCGAAGGTGTGGAGTGAGCTCCAGGTGGCAGCCCTGCAAATGTCAGAAAGCGGCACCAATCGTAGGTGTGCTACTGAAGTCACCATGGCCCTCACCGAGTGTGCTTTAACTCTGTCGTGATAGCAAAAAGATATGCAGTCCGCCAACCAGGAGGAGAGAGTCTGCTTACCCACAGGCTGCCCTAATTTGTTGGGATGGTAGGAGACGAATAGCTGAGTGCTCTTCCTGTGGGCAACTGTACGGTCTAGGTGGAACGCTAGAGCCCGTTTACAGTCGAGGGTATGCAGAGCCTGTTCTCCTGGATTGGAATGGGGCCTGGGAAAGAAGGTAGGTAGTATGATGGATTGATTAATATGAAACTCCGAAACTACCTTAGGTAAGAATTTAGGGTGAGTGCGGAGTACCGCCCGGTCCTGCAGGAGTTTAGTGTAAGGCAGATAGGTAACTAGGGCCTGTAATTCACTAACCCTACGAGCTTAAGTGATAGCTAGAAGGAAAATCACCTTCCATGTGAGATATTTTAGGTCACAGGAGTGAAGAGGCTCAAATGGAGGTTTCATGAGCAGACCAAGAACCAGATTAAGGTCCCAAGAAGGGGCTGGAGGCCGCAAGGGTGGCTTGATATGAAGCAAGCCTTTAAGAAAACGTGTTACGAGGGGTTGTACCGATATAGGGACATCCCCGACACCTTTATGGAAGGCGGCTACCGCACTGACATGTATTCTGATTGAGGAAGTCTTTAGACCGGATTCCGATAAATGCCAGAGATAGTCCAAAAATCTCGGGATTGGACAGGAAAAAGGATCAAGGGGCTGTGAAGAACACCATGATGTATACCTTTTCCATTTATAGGAATAAGACTTTCTTGTGGAAGGCTTCCGTGAAGCAATGAGGACACGAGAAACCGAATCTGAAAGGTTAAGCGGCTGAAGAATTAACCTTTCAACATCCATGCCGTCAGGGACAAGGCCTGAAGATTGGGATGGCGTACACATCCGTCGTTCTGAGTGACCAGGAGCGGGTCTTTTCCCAAGGGAATGTGCCTGCGGATGGAGAGATCCTGGAGTATTGGAAACCACATTTGGCGTGGCCAGTGAGGTGCTATCAGGATCATGGTTCCCTTGTCCTGTCGGAGCTTCACGAGAGTCTTCGAGAGAAGAGGAAGTGGAGGGAATGCATAAAGCAGCCCGGCTGCCCACGAGAGGGAGAATGCATCCCTGGGCTGAGAGTGCTCGCTCCGAATGAGGGAGCAGTAATTGTCTACTTTGTGGTTCTGAGGGGACGCAAAGAGGTCTGTTTGGGGATATCCCCATTGCTGGAAGAGAGAGGTCGCTACCGAGGGATTGAGCGACCACTCGTGCGGTTGGAAGACACGACTCAGTTTGTCCGCCAAGAGATTGTCCACTCCCGGCAAGTAGGTGGCCCTGAGGTATATCGAGTGGGAGAGCGCTTCCGCCCAAATCTGAGCGGCCTCCTGACAGAGAAGGAAGGAGCCTGTGCCTCCCTGCTTGTTTATGTACCACATGGCCACCTGGTTGTCCGTCTGAATCAGGATGACGTGATTTGATAGGTAATCCTGAAAAGCTCTGAGAGCATATCGCATTGCTCGAAGCTCCAGGAAATTTATCTGGTGTTTGGATTCCTCTTGAGACCAAGATCCTTGTGTCTGTAGATCGTTTACATGAGCTCCCCAGCCGAGGTTGGAAGCATCAGTGGTGAGAATGAGTTGAGGATCTGGTAGATGAAAAGGCAGTCCCTGGAGGAGATTGTTGTGATCTTTCCACCAGGCGAGAGACAGACGGAGTGCGTCGGTGATGTGGACAATAGTTGAGAGAGGCTGAGTCGCTTGAGTCCATTGTGACCGTAGAGTCCAAAGCATGACTCTCATGGCCAGGCGGGCCATTGGAGTGAGATGGACTGAGGACACCATGTGTCCGAGAAGGACAAGGAATTGCCGAGCAGTTGCTGTGTACTGAGACTGCAACTGGTGAGCGAGAGACACGAGGGTTTGTACTCGTTGTTGAGGTAGGAAGGCTTTTGCCTGTAAGGTGTTCAAGTCTGCCCCAATGAAAGACAAGGTTTGAGATGGGACTAAATAGGATTTCTCGTAACTGACGAGAGAAATCCTAGAGAGATTAAAGTGTGTAGAGTCAAATCCAGGGACGATCGAGCTGCTTGCTGGGTTGGGGCTCTGATTAACAAGTTGTCTAGATAGGGGTAGACGTGAACACCTTCTTTCCTGAGGAAGGCTGCGACAACTACGAGACATTTGGTAAAGACTCGTGGTGCCGATGCTAGGCCGAATGGAAGCACCCGGTATTGATAGTGCTTTGGACCTACTAAGAACCGGAGGTACTTGCGATGAGCTGGAGCTATTGCAATGTGGGTGTATGCGTCCTGGAATGAAAGAGAGGTCCTCTGGAGGAGAACGCTTTCTACTTTCAGCAGGAGAAAGAGGTGAAGGTAAATCATCGGTGTCTGTGGAGGTATCATCACTCCAAGTGTCATAAGGATCAGAAGGCTGACCTGTAGGACGAGAGGGTGGTTGGATACCCGAAGGGCCTGGCTGAGGCTCCGAGAAAATCGAAGGAATCGCAGAGGGCACCGCGGACACCTTGGGGGGCCTCGGTGCCAGCATCGATGGCGCCGATGAGCGTATCGCCTCCGATGAGTGAATCGGTGGCGAGGGACGGCATGGCATCGATGGCTGAGGCACTACTCCCGAAGGAGGAATGCGGAACGGTGTTTCTCCTCCCGATGAAGCAGCCATCGGGGAGCGCGCACCGGAGCCATCCGAGACCCGGGAATCACCGGTGGAAGGGCAGTCATGAGCGCCTCCATCCGGGATAGCAGCGGTGCCAGCGCTGCTGGAATCGGGTCGGTGACCGGTTCCACTCTCGGTGCCGGTGTCTGTGCCGGAGGGACCTGGAGTCGTTGCATTGCTTTGTCGATGGCCTCCTGGACCAGCCGGTCCAGTTCTTCCCGGAGACCTGGGGCAATTGTCCTGTGAGAAAGGGGGCACTCCATGAAGTTAGCAAGTAGCACATTTAAGACTAATTGAGAAAATTCTTTTTCACTCAACGCACAATTAAGCTCTGGAATTTGTTGCCAGAGGATGTGGTTAGTGCAGTTAGTGTAGCTGGGTTAAAAAAGGGTTTGGATAAGTTCTTGGAGGAGAAGTCCATTAACTGTTATTAATCAAGTTGACTTAGGAAATAGCCACTGCTATTAATTGCATCAGTAGCATGGGATCTTCTTGGTGTTTGGGTACTTGCCAGGTTCTTGTAACCTGGTTTGGCCTCTGTTGGAAACAGGATGCTGGGCTTGATGGACCCTTGGTCTGACCCAGCATGGCAATTTCTTATGTTCTTATGTTCTACCTGCTTGTCAACAGAGAACTATAATTAGCAAAATAAGGCAATTAAAACTGCTACTGTCTGTGCAGTG